>NW_027411644.1:202471449-203070528 GCF_047663935.1 Musca autumnalis | reverse complement strand
AATATGGACCTACATCCACTAAAAATGGTTTTCTATCTTTTTGGCTTGTTATAAACCTACGTTTAAAATTTGAAGGCGGTAGCTCGATTAGAACTATTTTTGGCACTCTTTTCCATACAAGTGGGACCACTGTGCAGTGTGAATGTCGCACTTGGGGACCACCCCCCATCCATCGCAGCAGTCTTTAGTATTTGTTGGCGGTATAAAACTTTCTATCTGAAATGTTTCGGTATGGCTCCACGTCTTCATATAGTCACCATAGAACTACGGTCCTATGTAAAGTATTTTGAGGATTTTATCGTCATTTCCCAACCGAGTTGGTTACATATTGACTTTTTGTTCTCCATGTTGGTATGAAACATGATTCCAACAAATAGTAGAAATTTTTCACAATTTTGTTATATCGGAAATTTAGTACTTAGTATTCGTTGGGGGGTATAAAACGTTTTATATGAAATTTGTCTGTATAGGTCCACGCCTTCATAAAGCCCTCATAGAACGGTACCTCCCGATTTTCGGTATTTTGAAGGTTGTGGCCACAGCAACCCACCGATATGGCTGAAATTTGGTATTTAGTCTTTGTTGAAGGTAAAAGCCCTTCCGCGTTTCGATATACCCGCAATATAACTGTACCTCACAATTTTCGTAATTCTGAAGGTTGTGACGTCAATATCCCACCGAAAGTCTGAAATTTGATATTTAGTCTTCCATGGAATTATAACATTTTCCAGAAGAGAATTATCAGTATAGGTTCCTATATCCCCCATAGAAGCGTACCTCTTGGTTTTAGGTATTTTAAACGTTTTACCGAAATATTGGAAATTTGGTCTTCTTTGAATCTAAAAACTTTGCGCCAGAAATTTGTAGGTATACATCGACGTTTTGATAAAGCCCCCATGCAAAAGTACCTCCCGAATTTCGGTATTTTATATGGACTTATACAGATAATTGCAAATAATAATTAATTTGCAATCAATTCGTTTGGGAAATGTTGCTAAAACTCCTCATCGTGCTCTTTCATACAAAAAGCTGCAGTCCGGAATCACTTTCACTCATGATTCAACTACTTTTTTGCCACGAAATTTAGCTTCTAATTGTAAATAAACTGAATAATTTATATTTTACCATTATTAGAATTCAGTAATATTTGTATTTCGTTCACTGTACACCATGATCTTTCCATATAAATTCACTTCTAAGAACTTTGTCCAAGGACCTTAAGACAACTTAAACCTTAGTCATGTGTATTATGAACACACAAGTTTTCACACAAATACCCACACACTGGCACACATCTATTGCATTAGCCATAACAACAAAAATTTCTAAACAGGACAATTCATATTCAGTATGAAGTCAATTTTGTTGCACAATTCAATTTCTGCTCTTTAGATTCTGTGAAAATGCATTTTTCCAAAGTACGGAAGAAAAAACTTTTTGTAATTTCCCAAAAGTATTCATAAGCTTTGGATTATTTTGTGTGATAATGGTGCGTAAGTGGGTACACACAGGTAGTATGATTACTTTCTAACAATTTTGATTACAGTTAACTACGAGTAAGTATCAATTGTTATGGCAATTACAATTTGTCATGAAACGTTTGGGGATTAGAAGAAGTTAAGTTCAGTATTGCAGAAGAATTCTGTAATTCTAAAGTATTCGGGAATTAAGCATGTTTCAATTAGAGTGGCAAATGAAACTGAAGTGATTGGCATAGAATAACAATTTCAGGTTGCACCATAATATGTTTGCTGTACGCCCAATGGAGTCTGGTTCGGCAAAATTTAATTTTCACAATACATTTGTTAAGTGGCATTGAACTTTATTTAATGTATCGGGTATCTCAATGTTCGTTTAATAAAATTTCCATTAAATAATCTCCACTCCATTTAATTAGTCGATTCTTTTTTCTAAATGTTGACGATAAAGTAACAATATCTAATGTCATATGTACTTCATTTGATTGAAAATGAGAATAAAAGCAACATGAAGGAATGCCTATGTATATGTATGTATACATAATAAATTTTGAGTAAAGCTACACATTTCCTTCCTTTTTTATTATCATTTTCTCATGCTGCAGTATGAGAAATGGCTATAAGAAGAATGTAATAAATTGACTTCCTAGCTCCCTGAACATTTTTTTCTTCAGTTAAAAGCCTCATTGTAATATCTGTAACAAGCTGTAAAGCAGTCATAGAAATGAGCTGGTGCAAATAGAGTTTATAATAAAAAGGACTACACTCCCATAGGATATGTGACAGGCTAATGCATGCCTGCATTTTATATGACAATAAAGTATGTTTTTCCATTTCGTAATGGGGGACACACACACAATATAATAAAAAGCAAAATATAAAGGTTTTCCATTTAGCATAAAACAAATAAATGATAAAATTGTATTCGAGTTTAGCCTGTAAAAATTTGTGTTATTTTCATGTACAGAAGAGTATGAAGGGTAAGTGAAATAATTTAAAATTGTAAAAGGACAGATCATTACGAGTATATACATATGCCTCAAAGAATATACTTTTATGTATCTGTATACTAAAAAACAAGTTGCCAAAGGCTATAGAAGGGACGAAGTCGAATATATGATGTCAACCACACAAATACCCCTGTGTCGAAATCAAGGTATTTTAATAAATATACATAAACTACGTCGAAGATGTGCCCTCTAGAAAACTCAAAGAACTGGCAAACAATATCAACACTATCTGTATTAATATAAATATGCAGGACTAAATAATGTAAAGTTTTTCAAAAATTAAGATATACCTCCAGATATAGATCAGCTACGAATTGGGTTATATCGGCCCACTCCTTACACAAAATTGTTCAACATTTTTGGTACAAGTGCAATATAGGTCGCTTGTCGGTTCGTCATGAATTTTTTTGCAGCAAGATGTGCTCTCTGCCAGTTACTTCTTGAGATAACGGCCCAACAAGTTTTAAAACCCTATGTCGGGACCAATTAAAATGACTGGTGAGCTGGATTATTTACGAATAGAATATCCGGTTTGACCAAAACGTTGAATATCATAAAAGTAAAAATGATGTTCAAAAATACCGAACTCAAAAACCAACTATAGGCATAAAAAATGCTCTAAAAATTGCTACATGGAACGTACGCAAGCTGTATGAAACAAGCAAACTAGATCAACTTAGACATCAAATGCTGCGCTACAAAATTGACCTGTTGGCTGTACAAGAAACAAGGTGAACAGGACAAGATGAGCTGATAAATGAAAACACTGTATTTCTTTACTCCGGTCGACCAGAAGGGGAAGAACATAGTAGAGGTGCTGGGCTGTGGATGACCAAAAAAATGGCCAAGTCGGTAGTAACATGGTACCCTATTAATGAGAGACTGATAGCAGTGAAACTTAAAACCAGAGCACGCAATGTTATCATCATAAATTCTTACGCTCCAACGGAAACACAGCCTATTGCGGAGAAAGAAAACTTCTATGATGCACTCAGCAGTTGGATGAATAGCAATACCCACGATTGTGACATAACAATCTTACTGGGCGACTTCAACGCTAAAGTTGGCTCAGAAAACATTGGCCTTGAACGCTACATGGGGAAACATGGCATCGGGCTAAGAAACGACAATGGATGCCGATTATTAAAGTTATGCTGTGATAAGAACTTTTTGGTGGGGGGGTCTTTCCTCAAAAACTTCAGCATAAGATAACATGGGTTTCTCCGAACCGCATTACCGAAAATCAAATCGATCATGTCTTGATAAACTCCAAACGGCGATCTTCTTTGCTGGATGTGAGATCAAAACGAGGAGCTGACCTTAACAGCAACCACTACTTAGTCATGGCTAAAGTTAGATTGAAGTTGGCGAGTCTAAGATCAACTGCAACCAAATCAAACCACAAATTCGATGTGGAGAAACTAAAAGTGCAAGAATACCGTAATGCCTTTATGACATCGATCAGTAGTCAACTTCCTCATGTCACGAACAACAGACACCTCAATATCAATGATATCAACACAAATATCACAAACATCTATAATGAGACCGTCAAACAAACAATAGGTTTCAAAAACCATAAGAGGAAGGTATGGATTAGTAATAGTACGTGGGAAATGATTGAACAGCGTAATGCTCTAAATATTAGAATCTCAAATGAAAATGGAGATGCTACAGACCTATGTACACTCTATCAAAATCTGTCAATGAGTATAAAAAAGTCAGCAAGAAGAGACAAACGACAATGGACTGATGAACAGGCAAACCAAGCTGAACTAGCTGCTAGAAGAGGCGACGTCAAATCGCTGTACAACATCTCAAGGACATTGTGCGGAAAACCAACTTACAACAACAAACCTATCATGAGCGAAAATGGAACCCTATTTACTGCGACGGATGAACAGTTATTAAGGTGGATGGAACATTTCAAGTCAACACTTAATAATCCAATTGGACTAACAACGCCAATAGATAAGCATCTCGTTGCTAACCGCGATATGACATTTACTGGAATTGTGGATAACCCGCCAACTAAACAAGAGGTACAAATGACAATAAAAAGCCTGAAAAATAACAAGGCCCCAGGCAATGATAGTATCTCTGCGGAAATGCCTCTTTGTGATGCAGAACAATCAGCAACATTATGGCTCCCGTATATTTTTAAAAATTTGGGAATAAAAAGAATTACATTAATACCAATCCCAAGCAAAATATTAAGCCGCATAATTCTAACCCGAATATCTGACTCGGTCATTGATATACTCCGAGAGAATCAGTTTGGATTCAGAGAGAATCGTTCCTGTGTTGACCTTATTAACACTGTAAGAATAGTATTGGAGCAGTGCTATGAGTTTCGCACACCAGTATACTTGGCATTCATAGACTTCATGAAAGCTTTTGTTAGTATTAACCGACTCTTTCTATGGAATATTCTGGAAGCTTCGCATATATAATTCGGATGCGAAAACTGGAAACGTACAAGTTCAATAGACGGCCGTCTAAAAAGTTTTATGTACAAACAAATGTCTACGGCAAATTTTAAACATTTGGTGGCCGAACCGAATGCGAAATGCTGAACTATTGAGCATCGCCAATCAAATTGCAGCTCCCGTTGAGGTTTGTCAACGGAAATGGCGCTGGATAGGCCACACGCTACGAAGACCTGCCGAAAACATTGCTCGTCAAGCGCTTCGCTGGAATGCCCATGGTAGAGGCCGGCGTGTTGGTGCACCAGCTAAAACTTGGAGAAGGTCGATCGACGCAGAACTACAAGCTGCAAACTATTCATGGAACGACGTCAATCAAGCATCTCACAACAGAGTTCGATACAAAAGAATGGTTGAGGCCCTATGCTCCACAGGGAGTGAAGGATAACAGAAGAAAACAGAAGAAGGTTTACATTCGACAACATATTCGGGTACCTTCCTCACAAATGCTCAACATTTTCTCTTAAGTGCAGTTTGAGGACTGTTCGGGGATAGTTTTGAAATTTTCATCGAAAATAAAACATTCGATGCTGGTTAAAACGATATGATATTTTGTCGTGGATATGCCAATTTTTCACGACATTATGACACAAAAAAGGTCAAAAAATTCTACGATGAACAACTTAAATAATTGATAGCCGCTATCGAAGAGAATGACTCCCAAAATTAGATTTAGTTTCAAAATGGACTATGGACGTTGACCTTGGCTGATAATTCTCTTCTGGAATATTTTTTAACAACATGGAAGACTAAATAACAAATTTTGGTCGTTTAGGTGGGATATTGACGTCACAAACCTCAGAATTACGAAAATGGTAAGGTACCGTCCTATGGGGGCTATATTGAAATGTGGACCTATACCGACGAATTTCAGTCGGAAAGGCTTTTACCTCCAACGTTTATTAAATACCAAATTTCAGCCATTTCGGTGGAATACTGAGGCCACAAACTTCAAAATATCGATTGGGATGTACCGTTTAATGGGGCTATATAAAGGCGTGGACCTATACAGACAAATTTAGAGGGGACAGTTAATTACCCCCAACGAAGACTAAATACCAAATTTCAGCAATTTCGATGGATTATTGTGGTCACAACCTTCAAAATACCGAAAATCGAGAGGTACCGTTCTATGGGGGCTATACGAAAGCCGATTAACCGGTACCAACACTTTACTGGTGGAAAGTTGTATACCCCCAACGAAGACTAAGTACCAAATTTCAACAATTTCGGTGGAATATTGATGCCAAAAACTTCAAAATACCGTAATAATATTGCCGTTTTGGCGCTGATCGCCTCATTTACAGTTTTTTCAGTAGGTTGTTCTTGCTGTTCCCTTTACGACGGTACATTTTTTTTGCACAAGTCCTTCTTGAGTACTTCTTGAGATACTGACCTAAAAGCTCCAAGAAACCCTGACGGCATCAACCAAAATGGCTAAACCGCAAGATAATGCTCGCTGGGAGTTTCTGATTGGTCAGGCTTTGTCAGGTTGGAATAAGTGCTATATCGGTCCACTCCTTCGGATACCTCCTTATGAAAAAAGTTAAGTTAAAGATCTACTCTCGCATCGTCTTGATTCTTTTTCCAGTAGGTTTTCTAGAGGCTTCATTTACAACGTTTTTTTTTTTTTTTTTTTTTTTTTTTGAGTAATTCAATACTTCCTAAGACAAGGGCCTAAAATCACCAAAACCCTGCCGGCACATAATAAAATGGCTATTGTGCAAGATAACTTTAAAACTATTTTTTTGTTTTGAGTCCTTTATGAAGAAGTTTGTTTAGTAAAATGTTTGTCAGTGATTTGTTATAGCCCCATATTACGGTACCTACAAACTCTATATTCTAAATCGATATAATTTATATACGGCATAATTATTGTATTTCATTTTTTTGTCAGCGACTGAGGGTATATCTCCGTCAACACAGTTGACTGATACTTTCTTACTTGTTTTTTAATCCATTTCATAAAAATAATTTCTCTTTCAAGTCAAGTCAAGACCGGCTGAGGACCAAGTTGGTTGCCTATGCTGATGATGTGGTTGTGCTGATAAGTGACAAATTCTTACCAACCTTGTCTGAACTCATGCAAAACACTTTGGTATAATTTGCAAGCTGGTACAACTATACACTAGGAACCACAAATTCCTGATTTCGAGCCTCCAGTCCTGGATGGTCTGGTCTTGGAACTTTTTACCGCTTGACATGGAAGAGGAATATCGATGAGCTAACGAAGAAAGAACTCATAGCACTCTACTCCTGTAAGAACTCCATTGAAAAAAGCTGGGGATTGAGACCGCAAATCATACACTGGCTGTATGTTACCGTTGTCCTGACCCTACTTACCTGGGGGTGGCTGGTTTGGTGGCAAGCACTTGAGAACAAAGCGTTATTCTCCAGACTATCAAGTGTACAAAGAACTGTGTCATTGCTCATTACCGGATCAATTAAAAACACTCCTCAGGCTGCTTTAAACGTCATCTTGGATTTCCAACATCTGGACATCCTAATCCAGTTTCAGTCGGCAAGAACTGCTTTTAGACTCAAAGGGTCAGGATCCTGGCGTGGTTTACACTTCGGACACTCCAACGTCCTAAAACTAATTGATAGTCGACTTGAGTTAGGTGACAATCCTTGCGTAACCGAATATATGCCTACTTCCTTCAAGTTTGAGTCCTTAAACGTTATCTTCCCAAGCAGGGACGCATGGGCTACGGGCATTTCTCCTCCATACGGTCTGGCAATATATACAAATGGGTCCATGATGGAAAAAGGCACTGGCGCTGGCGTCTACTGCGAGTATCCATTAATTAAAAACTCATACAAGCTCTACAATAACTGTAGTGTTTTTCAGGCGGATATTTTTGCTATCAGGAAAGCTGCTAAACTTGTGAAAAGGCATGAAGTTAGTCTTACAGGACCGGTGACTATATATGTCGATAGTCAGACGGCCCTCAAGGCTCTCAAGTCATGGACTATTAATTCACTAGCTATACTTGATTGCAGGAAAGCTCTGCATGACATAGACGATATCGTAAAGCTATGTTAGGTTCCGGTTCACAGTAACATTATGGAAAACGAGGCAGCAGATGAACTAGCTCGAGGTGGCTCTAAGTTTATCGACTTTTCAGTTGATGAAACCGTCCGGCCACCAGTGTGCTACTACATCGGCAAACTTTGTGAGACCTTCAATGAGAGGACACATCAAAGATGGCTATTGGAACCTGGCGATCTGACCTGTGGTCTCTCGTCAAAGAACGGCGTCCCTCCTCTCACTTGATAAGTTAAGGATGAAAATCGCGGTGGGACTTATAACAGGTCACTGCAGAGTGAGATCTCTAACCTCAAAATGTGATGACAATGGCATCGACTACTGCAGACTATGTGAAGATGCGGAGGAGATAGAGACTGTCGAACATCTGCTTTGTATGTTCCCCTTGTTGCAAACAAGGAGATACCGAACGCTGGGTAGACATGAGATAGATACTCTGACTTTCCTGTCTAACACAGATCTCATTGTTCTACTCGGCTTTGCCAAACATCTAGCATGGCTTGGCAAGGGTCAATAACTTCTAAATACTTACAAATTTCTTCTCTTTTCAAGTACAACGTCATCTCTACCTCGCCATCAAAACGTCTCATCTTTACATCCTTACCTCATCTGTACCTTATCATCATCTTATCATCTCTACCTTATCATCCTCATCTTATTTCACAACATCAACATCCTTATTCTTTTAAATCTGGAACTACAACCTACACAGGATGAACACAATAGACCAACGGTGTCCGAGTGAAGCCTAACCGAACCTATGTTAAATTTTAATGATGTCACAAATCAGTTCCATATATGTATATAGCTAAGGGAATGTGTCTTACAGCTAAGGGAATGTGTATTATCCATCTCTGGCCTATAATCTTTTAATTTCCAACTTTATGATCTCAACTGGAAAGAGAAATAATCATTAAATGAAGTTCAAATCCAAAACACACTACTTCCGAGAGGGCGGTGAAAAAAGCTTTCATTCAGGAAACAATTCTCAATTTATGAGGAAACGCCTTTCATAACTAAGTCAATACGAACAAGTAAAAAAGTATCTGTCTACTTTGCCGACAGAGATATCTTCTCCTTTTTCGTTTAACTCCTTGAGGAGCGTAGGGCCTCTACAAACATCCTCCAGGATGATCTGTCATTTGCTATTGCTTTTATTTCGCTCCATGATTTTCCGGTGGATTCTAACTCCTTCACAAGACTTCTTTTCCACGAATTTTTCGGTCTTCTTTTTTTCTGCTACCTTGATGATTCCAATCTAATGCTTGACGAATAGTTCATCGCTATTTTTCCTCAATGTGTGCCCGATCCACTTCCATATACCGGCTCCATTTTTATCCAAAATGTATTTTTTAGGGGTTTTCCAGAATTTTGTGTCCTTTTTTTGGACGTGCGAATATGGATTTGGATTATTGCGGAGGAGATACGTGAAGGAATGTCGTCGGTACATTTTGGAAGTGGATCTTATTTTGGGAGACATTCCTTGCGATAGATACAGTGCCCTCCAGTCATTTCAGTTGCTCACCGTGTAACTTAGAGCTTTTCTAACATTATGTTACGATGCATCGACTTGCTCACGAAAAATATAATATCGCAGTAAACAGGATCTTTGTGGTCGGTAGAAATTTCCAAAGCATACTCGAAGATACTTTAAACTGCACTTTAAGAAAAATGTGAATTTTTGTGAGGAATGTACCCTATGAAGTGGACCGATATGACCCATTTTCCAACTTAAACTAAGTTTGGACAAAATATTACTAGAGCCAAATTTTGAAACAAATCCGTTGCTCCGTTCGAGAGTTATCGTATGCAGCCAGCTAGACACTCATAAATTACAGTAAATTATTTCCCTTATTTACTCATCATTTACGTTTTACAAAGTCTTCAGTTTTCTAAATCCTAGATAAGACACACACCATCGCTTCACTGAAATGTAGATAGAACAGCATAGACAAGAAAACAAAATTGCAAATAAAATTCTAAACGGTAAAAAACTTCACGCACTTAGAACAACAGCAACAATGAAAAACTTTCAACTCCCTCATGCCAACAAAGGAAAAAGTCATCACGTTTTGGTATTGAAACCCTTGAACAACACTTCGCAACTCAATGACTTCCAAAAGAAATCAACAATTGTTAACAATAATTTGACAATTGGTTTTTTTTTCAATTCATACAAAGTCCCCCGAGGTAGTGACAGACGCACAGAAATCAATTGAAAATAAAATCCACCTCGTCCAAGGTGTTGTCGTGCCTTTCGCGAGCAATGATTCGATTGACAGCATAAGTTTGTTGTCATAATGGTAAATGTTTCTTGAAAATTATCTGGAATACCAAAAAAAGAAAAAAGAAAGCAAATTGTTATTTGAACTACAGAAAAAATTTGACAGAAAACTTTTAGTTCCTTCCGATTCAATTGTTGCGTTTGGTAAAGGAGTAAAAGGATTTATTATTTTTTGCTACAGTGGATTAGAATTTTTTTGGAAGCACAGTGATAAATGTTAGGGGCTATGTATTTAATAAGTCATATACATATGTAAATATTTTTGCAAAGAGTTTTCCCCAAAACCTGACACTATGAATACAACTAGCAGACCCGGGTCTGCGTTGCTGGCCCGTCGTTTTGTTTTTAATGATAACTCTTTATACTTTACAATTTAAAAATAGGTATATCCTACCTCATTTCTTCTGGTCCATTGACAAACTGAGGATTTTAAATTGATCTAAAGATTTTATCTGCAATCTTTTCTTTCTCTAATGTACTTTGTCGGAATTTTCCAACCTGATGATGCTGTTTAGGATTTATAATCGTCCCTGTTCCCTATCTATGTATTAACACGATCTATTTTTTAAAGTTTAAAAAATTGTTAAAGTCGAATTCTTCGGATTATTGAGATGTATATGTTTTATGTTTTTCATTGCTGATGGACAGATTTACGCTTTTTGTAGCGGTGAACCTCACCATTTGTGGGAATTAGTTTTGTATATGTGTCGTTTTTATACTCTTCACAATAAGATGGACGGTATAGTTTTATTTGTCATTCCTTATACACATCGAAATATTCGTCGGAGACCCTTGATCAGCAGAAAATTCAAAGTCGAAATAAAGTTGTCCGTCCGTCTGTATGTTGGAACCAAAATACAGTTCGCAATATCTTAGATAGATCTTTATAATTTGGTATAGAAGTTTATTTGATTCCTTGGATGTTTGGTGCTGAAAATGGGATGTAACGGTCCAAGTTTTGATAGACGCCATACAACGGTACCTCCCGATTTTCGGAATTTTGAAGGTTAACATTGGTATTCAGTTCTCGATGGTGGTATACAACTTTCTACCAGTAATTTGTTGATTTAGGTTCACATTTTCATATAGCCGCCATAGAATGGTACCTTCAGGTTTTCCGGTATTTAGTAGGTTGTGAATTTAATATCAAACAGAATTTGTTGAAACGTCTTCATACAGCTCTCATACGATTGTACCTTTCGATTCTTCGGTATTTTGAAGGTGGTGAAATCAATATCCCAGAGAAATGGCTGAAATTTGGCATTTAGACTTCAAAGCGGATATAAATTTTTCACCAGAAATTTATCGGTATATGCCCACGACTTAATATAGTACCTCACGATTTTCGGTGAGGGTATACAACTTTCCATCTGAAATTTGTCGGTATAAGACCACATCTTCACATAGTCCCTATAGAAAGGCGCCTCCCGATTTTGATATTGTTAAGGTTATGGCCTCAACTTTGTACCAGAAGTTTGTCGATTTATATAGCCCGCTTTTCGGTATTTTTCAATATCCCATATAAAAGTTTCCACTACAACTTTGTCGGTATAGGCCCACAGCTTCATATGTTGCCCCATAGAAATTCTACCGAATTTGATGTTAACTGGAATTGTGTGTTCCCAGAAGAAATAAAATTTACTCACAAAAAGGTGCTTACACCTGGGAAGTTTTTCGTTCATGAGAAATATCAAAAGACAAAAACAAATCGCCGGAGCGCTTTTCAAATAAATCGCAATGCAAGTTTACAGTTTTAGGGTTTTTCTTTTTATTTTTCACGATTTTGCTTGGAAACTTGGAAGTGATATCGGAATGGGACAAAAAAAATGTTGCAGCCATGAAAATTTCCTATAAGACTGACCTTTATGATATTGTTGTAGGTTTTACCGTTATTGAGATATAGAAGTTCAAATTGGGACAATGTAATGACTCTATCGCTAATGAGTTAGCAGTGAAAATCCTAAAAAACTCTAAAAATGATCGCGATGTATTTAAAAATCCCTCCAGCGATTTTTTCTGGTTTTTGAATTTTTCTCACCTATGAACATTGCTGCTTCAGAATCCTCAAAAACTTCACCGGTGTAAGCGGTTTTCACTTAAAGTTAGTTAAGGCGCTCCGTGTATGACATTGTTTTATAAGGTAGCGATGCAGTCAATGCATTGCCCAAATTTGAACTTATATATCTCAATAACGGTAAAACTTACGAAATTATCATAAATTTGATAGAGAATTTTCATAGTTACAACATTTTCTTTAGTGCAATTTTGATAGGAATTGCGGTTTTCAAGCAAATTGGTGAAAACCTAAATTATCCCTAAAAATGTCAACTTGAATCGCAATTTATTTAAAAAGCGCTCCGGCGATATTTTTGTTTTTTGATTTTTTTTCTATGAACATTGTAGTGTCAGAATCCGCAAAAACTTGCCAGGTATAAGCACCATCTATTTAAAGTTGGTTCAAGACCACCGTGAGTTTGCTGTAATTTGGTATTTTGTGTTGTCAGAGGATACAATTACTTACTTAAAGGTACAATTACACTGTGCAACATTTTTAAGGTGATCTTGTGCAAACTGAGGATTTTTTGAAAGTACAGACCCAAACGACAAGAAACCCTAGTTCGGTTTTGTTGTGTCAGATCCAGCTCGGATTTTATGGCCCCATCTAAACATGGTTAAATATTGAGTTTTTAAAAAAATTCGTTGCTATATCTCTGAAACCAAGGCGAATCTTCTTCTGACCTCTGAAGCAAATTTGTAGATAAGGACAAGAATAAAATAATGAACGCGAAAAACTACATTTATTGCCTCAAATTTCAAAATATATGCAAAAATTCCACAATTTTTATACATTTCGCACCGTATCTCCAAAACCGTTAATTTTTTCTGAATATTTTCTTCTGGAAAAATGAAATCCTTGGAATGTAATACACAACTCTTGGGAAGTACATGTTTCAACGACTATTTAATAAAAATGCCAATAATGTAGTCAAATCCGAAATGCGAGAATAAACTAAACTGTTGGTGTGAACTGTGTTTGAAATACGTGTCGTAAAAGATAATATGCAAAATACGACCGAAACAACAAGAAGTAAGCACTTTAGAGTTTTAGAATGTTCTAAAGAATTGTTGAGAACTTTATTTGGAAGATTTTTGCAAAAGGTTACTTGGTTGAACTCCGAATAGTTTAGCCGACACTGACCAGAATTTCAGCAATTATGTAAAATTTTTATAGCTTTTGATGTCCTAGATGGAGTTTTTCTCATGTGGTGTCTTCAAAAGATAAGTTCTACTAGTTTAGGGCTACAATATTGCTAAAGACGGCAAGGCCAAATTCCTATTCGTTTCTGAGATAAAGGCCTGATAAATGCAAAAAAGTGTACATTTAGCCCGGTTTAGATGAGGCCATAAAATCCGAACTGGATCTGACAGGACAAAACCCTACTAGGGTTTTTGTAGTCTAAATATGTACTTTCAAAAAATCCATACTAGAAGTTGTTTGCATTTTCAGTGTTGCATAGTGTTAATTACGGAAAGCGAATTACGGAAATAACAATTGCCACCATTAAACATTTTATGTTGCCTGGCCGGAAGAATTCATATTCAGTTATACGTCAAGAAAAGTTAAGTTAAAAAAAAAAAAAAACTTTAACGACAGCTACACCGAGTACATTTTGCAAAAAGTGGCTAAGCGACCCCATGCTGCAATATATGTATAAAAATACAATTAATACGCTGAGGCTCCACGTAATTTGCAGTATTGACAGAACTGGGAAGAAACTGTGGTTCTCTACAAAAAACCTACTATATATTAGGGAGTAGGCCCGTTATCTAGCAGATACATTATCGCAATTTGCATCAGGGGAAGCGTCAGCAGCTCTTTTTTCATATGTAGGCTACTCTGAAGGTATACTAGGGGCACTAAAAAACATTCTGGCCTAGGCAACACGCAGTGTTGCCAGGCGTCATTTAACATTTTATTTATATATTTATTTATTTATTTATTTTTTTGAAAGTTTGAGAGTTTTTAGGCTAAGCGTACTCAGGACAGTTTGACATACGACTATGTGGTGTGTTGTTTACAGAGACTTGAAAGAATCACTTTGCAAAAAAATGGAATTTACTTGTGAACATTTTCGTCCTATAATTTTTTACAAGTTTCGACATGGATAATCACGGCAAGAATTGTAATGTACAAACTGGTTAAGCGTATGATTCCGCTTACCAGCTGTATGCGTGGTAGGTGAATTTGAAATAAAAAAAAAAACACAACGCGATCTCTGGACTTCATGGGGACTGGGAGCCGTAGATCACTAGCTTCAGTCAGTTGGGGGGTTCGGTTCCCCATAATGCCTCAGCACCTACTCTCGACATATGCAACGATAATTTGTATAGACTCCCAAAAATAATACTAAACAGAAACTACATAAGAGAATATGGAAAGGGATCAGTCAAATTAGATTACCCCAACTAAATAAGACAATTAAACAATCTATCGTAATTTCAAGGAAGCAAGATACGATCTCTGATGTTTTGAAATCGATAGCCTCATGACCCATCCCAACCTTGGTCTTAAGGGCTGTAGTTTTATTAAGACCCCAAACACTCTCTGTTCACCTTACCCCTACATCGTAGCCATACAAAAAGACTGTTTACAGATTCATGATTAATCTAGATAACATTTCAATTCATTTATTCATTCTAATGTTTACTGTTGTACAATTTATTTGGGTATGTGCTTATTAGGGATATAACTTTTTGCACTTTTTTGCAAATATCAAAAATACCACCACATAGCCGTGTAGAGCATGAAAAACTATTATGAAATACGGTGTCAATTTTTCTCTACCGCGAAAAAAGTTTCCGCACCAAATGCATTGAAGTTCTGTAATGCATTTTTTAATTTTATCTGTCTTAACAACATATTTGCTTTTCATTAAAATTTTTATTTTTTTGTAATCTTATTTAAAATCATTATCAAAGCGTTCTGGACCAATTTGTTCTAAAATCGCGCCATTTCGGACCATATTAGGATTTTTTGACACTATTGCAATTTTTGGTTTTTCTTTATAAACTCGTGAATTTTATGTTTATATTTTTTTAACCTATCGGACAAGAGAATATGGAGTCATTTGCAACTAATTCGCGAAAGTTACAGGCTGTTTTTGTTGACTTTGCCTGTGAGAATTGTATTTTTTTTTTTTTTTTTTCTATAAATATTTATTCAAACAAAGCAAATTTAAAATTTTAAGTAGAAAAAATATCAAAAGGATTTTAGTAATCACGGCCGGCGCGGGATCTTTTTTCACAAAATCGGTCTTAGAAACGCGTTTTTATTATTAGGACAAAATTCCCCACATGGTAGTGGTGTTGTATTTTTGTAGAAAACAAATACGATTCTCACAAGCAAAGTCAACAAAAACAGTCTGTAACTTTCGCGAATTCGTTTCAAATGACCCCATATTCCCTGGTCCGATAGGTTAAAAAAATATAAACATAAAATTCACGAGTTTATAAAGAAAAATCAAAAATTGCAATAGTGTCAAAAAATCCTAATGTGGTCCGAAATGGCGCGATTTGAGAAGAAATTGGTCCAGAACGCTTTGATAATGATTTTAAATTAGGTTACAAAAAAATAAAAATTTTAATGAAAGACAAATATGTTGTTATGACAGATAAAATTAAAAAATGCATTGCAGAACTTCAATGCATTTGGTGCGGAAACTTTTTTCGCGATAGAGAAAAATTGACACCGTGTTTCATAATAGTTTTCCATGCTCTACACGGCTATGTGGTGGTATTTTTTTGGTTATAGCCCTAGTGCTTATACTATAAGGGTTTAAACCTTCTAATCATAAATAATCTTTTGAAAATAATATTCTCTTTCAATTTATCGCTAACATCCGGGGGCATCCCTCAGAAAAAAAACTAAATAACCCGTCAATTAAGGGGGATATAGGCAAATTTTCTTTTGGTTGATTGGATAAATAAGTAAGTACTTGATAAAAATATCTCTCGATGAGGGTAGCTTGTTTAAGCGTGTGTCTACCATTATGGAATCTCGCTTCTTTATCAAGAAACTATAAAACTGTAATATTTAGAATTGGTGCTTATCAATCATAAGGATTTATGCATGGTGTTTAATTTAGTTCCTGAAGGAAAAATCCATAATAGTAGATTCACACTGCAAATGTAAATATTAGTATGACTGAACGTGGGTTAAAATTAATCTATTATTCTTTTCCAAATATGAGATCAAGCTAATTAGTTTTCCATCAATACCAATAAATATAAACTATAACTTCTGTGTTGTTTTCTTAATGGAAATGGGGAAAATAATAGGAATTTAGAAATGATAATCTTTCACATGTATTTTTTTATAAAGGTGGGGACAAGGACAATTGTAGTATTCAAATAAAACGGTTTTTTTAGATATTTTTCTACCTAGCTAACTGTATCCTTTTTTAAGGATATTATTTCGCTTATATCCTTACATATGCAAATATTTTATAGCATTCATTTGTAACTTACTCTGTTGGTTTTTGTAGCAGTGTTATATTTAGTAAAGGATACACGAATTCAATTATCCTTTTGGTTTTGATGAATCCACCTTTAACATTAACAATGAACGTCGAGGCCTCGAAGAACGTATGTGTGCATGTGTAAGATGTTATTCATGTAGAGGTTTGCTTGCTGTAAGGATAGGGTAAATACAGGTTTCAAATGTTTGCATATGTGTAAGGATTCTTTAAATTAATATCAAATACTTGCGAATTGTCAAGGTTTTTAAATAAGTCTTAAATATTAAATATGATCTTTGCTGGTTGCGGGATTTGAACCCACGATGTTATGCTGAATGAACGGCTGAAGCGGCCTACGCCCTAGGCCATTGACGTGTTGATAAGGTGATGGCTTAACTTTTAATTTTGTGCACGTTCGCTTTGTTAAACGTTATGTTGGTATTTTATGTTAAGTTTTTTCTTCGCTGTTTGGGTCACCAACAGATGTTATGTTGGAGTTCTATTTTTAAAACACAGAATACAATTCCCGATCCAAGAGGGGGCTGTTATTTGGGGTTGTCAAGAGGTAGTCTCACACAAGGTATGTTATATGGGTTGACACTACGAATGGCTGGCTTTACTTCGGCAGCGAGATAGTTAACGATGGCAGTGGGGGTATTATAACCAATCGGATGATGTTAGTACTTTTATTACTGAACCTTTATGTAGTCCTCGCGAACACTTGATGATTTTTGTAGGCAAGATCCTTTTTTTTAATTCCTTTATTTTCTTTAGACCAGGAGAAAATAGTTTTCTTTTTTTACGGTCAACAATGGGGATATGGCCGCAAATGGTGGACGGATGGTGATCTGACGGACAAGAAGAGAAAAGGGAACGATTCTAATATCACTTCAGGAGTATTGCATCCGGCACTTCTTACCTTTGCCTCAAGCTTTTTAATTTCGTTTGTATTTTCTTATTGAGGGTGTACGTAAGAGAGGTCGTTGCAGAAATTATGGTTTAAATGCCTCTTTCAGCGAAATTCTGCACAACATATATTATTAATATAGCCAATAGAGGTTTAAGCAATTATTTTATAATTATTCCTTCCGAAGTTAAGATTTTTAAGATTGTAGCCGATTAAAGACAGACGGTTTTAAGTATTGACACTTCAATCAATTACTTTCTTATTAAATTTGCACAGGAAGAGACTTTTCTTATTGTAAAGCGTGTTTTGTCTTTCAATTCAACCACCGAAAAGAACATAGAGAATTTGTGCTAGACTTGTGGAAGCATATATTCCTCAAAGTTAATCATTTTCGCCCCAAAAATAGTGGTCCATGAGAAACTTAACGAAACAAAATAATTGTTCTCATATTAATTGAGTCAATTATTTAAACAATTCTCACTACCACATAGGAATTATTCCCATGTTCTTAGCCTCCAAATAACAGTTAAGAAGGGAAAAAATAATTAAAAAAAAAGTTACATATCTGCCTGTCTTGTGGCTCGAACCTGGGCCTCTAGTAAGTTGCGCCAGCTCTCAACCCCCTAAGCTATTCTAAGCTTGGTCAATCTTGTGTCCAATGATTAAGTAATATGCATTGGCTGATCTAGCCACCCACACGAATGCAAAAACTGCGATCAACAGTTAATATGTAGGTACGTTACAAGATCAGAAAGAATTTTTAAAAGATAATTGCAGAAAGAGGGTAGAGAAAAGCATAAACAGAAAAAGGGAGGCAGTTGGGAGTAATAATATCCCCAGTCATTGTTAAATTTACCCAGCATACCATTTGACACCGAAAGAATAAAATATATAATTTTGCGGTTCTATGCATGCAGACACTCATTACAGAATGCATCGATCAAATTAAATCTGTGTATGTCAATAAAGAACCATCCTATATCACTATGAAAAACTAGCTTATAGAATTCAATCGTTGCCGACACTCGCCATCGCCATCTTATATACCATGAGATAGAGGCATCCTTGGGCATTTCTTCCACCAACTAAGATTTGATATTGCATAAGCACCTGGCCACAAAAATGTTTTTTTTCGATGGATCCAGCAAAATTGGTCAATCGCTCAAAAAAGGCTGTTGTGGATTTGTGCAAAAAAAATTTGTATAAAATCAATCGCGGTCCTTCAAATGAATGTTATAAAATCGCCACAAAAGACGCATCTTGGATCTATGCTTAGGAGTCCGAAACAAAACAGGAATCGACCATTTGGGTCTTCAGAAACGAGCCCAATCCAACGAAAGTTTTTCATTGAAGAAGACCTTCGAAGCAAATGGTCCCCTGCGTCTTCGGCAAAACTGACCGTGTGGTGACTATACGGCTTGAGATATGTAGGACGGTTAATTCTCAGTGTTACACTAGTCTCCTGAGAAATTCAAAAAACGAACAAGACAATGCGAGCTCTCAGACGTCTATTCAAACCAGCGAAAGTTTGACTGGACAACACGTGAAATTGATGGGTCATGCGCCGCACAGCCCTGACTGGTAAACCAATGACTTCATTTGACGAGCACATCAAGAAAAAATGCGTGGCCAACGATTTTCGTTGCCAGAAGATGCTGTAAAACCGTTCAAAAGTCATGTTTTGGAGGTGTCTCAATCAAGCCGCTGAAAACAGCCCAACACATGGTCTCATGTCAAACTGTCTTAAGTACGCTTAGGTTAAGAGCTGTCAAACTTTCCAAAAAAATGTCAAGTGACGCCTGGCGACACTGCGTATTGCCTAGACCAGAAGGTTTTTTCGCTTAGGCTATAAACTGTCAAACTTTCCAAAAAACAAAATGTCAAAAGACGCCTGGCGACACCGCGTGTAGCCTAGGCGAAAAGGTTTTTTAGTGCCCCTCGTACGCCCTATTAAAATATGGACCAACATTAAATTTTTATATCTTTCATACTAAGGTAATGGTCCATTTCATCGTCCAAAATTGTAGGCATCTACTTCGACCCAAACTCTTACCTCGTGCAAAATTTCGTGACTATTGAGCTATAATTGCTACTTCTAGCGTCTTTATGATTACACACAATTAACTGTGTATATTAGGATGTAGCTCTGTTATCTGACCTCGTACATCAACATAATTGGCATCCATGGGAAGGTCGAGAGATCGTCTTCTAAATATAACTCACGTGGCCGAAATGTGTCTACCAGAAATAAAGTTTTTTTTTCTCAATTTTCACACAAAAGTTGTGGTCCATTGAACCCTCTAAATATTATCTGATCGTCATCTCAATTTGCAAGCTTTTTCTTTGTCATATACTCTTACCTTATTTAAAATTTCGAAGTAATCGGACTATTATTGTGACCTACAGAGCCGCTAAAAAATTGGATAAAAATTAAGTTCTTGGTCCATTTCACCCGCTAAATATTCTGGTGTCTATTCTGGTCTGAATCCGACCTCCATGTAAAATTTCGTGACGATCGGTGACGATTACAATTTATAATGGACAGACGGACGGACGGACGTTACTAAAACCCGAAAAACTATTTATGTCATTGTTGATATGTTTGTTTCGCAATTCACTACGAAAATACCACTGTCCTCAACCGCACTGAACGACGCTACCATGTGGGAACAAATTTATTGAATCATTCAATTGGTTTTGAATTTGTTTGAATAGTAATTGAGAGAAAGATGAAAGTTTATGCCATTGTTAGAGTCTCTTCGTCTGTGCCCTTCTGTTATTGTGTGCTATGGGTGACATTGGCAATCGTTGTAAACATTATTGACAGTTTATTCTTTTTGTTCACAAAGTATTTCTCCTTTCATTCTCCGTCCATTTCTTCCTTTCTTGTTGATGATATCAAAGAAATATGTTTTGATACATATGTGTATACGTTAGTGTATAGGTAGCCTTAGGAAACGATTGTGAATTGCAAAAAAATTTCATGTCCTAAGGTAAAATATTTATGAACTACTCAAATACCTTAGAATTCCAAATATCAAAAGAATATGTAGTACGGATTTTTTACTGCGGTTTAACCAAGTTATTTCCATTGTCAAAAACATCCATGTATGGTGTATCGATATTTCAATTATTTGTATAACGCGTGCGTATTTAATGAAAATTCATATCCGTAGGCCAACTTATTAAAATTTAATCAAAGCAATTTTTGAGAATTCGGATATTTGCTTTCCTGTATCAGCGAAAGAGAAAATAAATAACAGAAATGTTTTACAATGTAGTGAAATTCTTTTAAAAATGCAAAACAATTAATGAAACACATGGTACATGATCTGAACATCTCACATTCATATTTAGGTGAGTCCCGACAAGTGTCGTATGAGCTAAACTAATTGTAGATTTTCAGATGTTGAATCCATGTTTTCAACTATAATATTCTACAGAGAGAAATAGCTCGCAGTGGTGCTCAACCATTAGCTAAGATGGAAATGGATTACTGTGGAACCCACAAACAGAATCTTAGGTAGTACTTCGAATCTGTCCAGGTTAGCTATTGTGCTGCTAACGAGCCGTGTCATTTCTCATAACTGGAGTAATAAAAATCACATCTCAACCAACATAAAATGATGTATTGAATATCCAACCACTGGATATTCTGTTTCTGGTATCAGGCATCCTGAGGTGCTTTGAGACAGCTAAACATGTGGCGTTGTCCACGGTTTGGACAGACAAGTGTTCTGCAACGTATGGTCGTCTCTGCTTCCCATTCCATGTTCAGAAAAAGAGTGGAGTTTAATGAGTTGTTTTGGCTACGGAAGTTGAAAAGGTGCAGCGTATCACGCCTGCATGATGGACAGATGTTCTGCTTTGTGCCACCACTCCTGGCCCAGTAGGAATCGATGCAGCTACACCTATCGGATCTTAGTTACGCCAAAACAAAAGATGGACATATGTTCTTCTTTGTGCCACCATTCCTGACCCAGTAAGAATCGATGCGGCTACACCTATCGGATCTTAGTTGCGGCAAAAACAACTAGGGAGCTGTTGCATTTTTTGCTGCAACGGACGGTGTTCCAACGACTGGCTCTTATAGCCTCGCCGACTGAGTCTGTATGAATATATAGAAGTTATCTTTTGTCTGTGTGGACCTCCCTCTCTAGATCAAGAAGGTCTTTCATGACATGTCTGAGCGGGGGTTACCTATCCACTATATGATGATATGGATAGTTTTGCCTTTAGCAAGATCTAAGTTTCCTCATACACAGTAGACACCCTGATGGGGTTCTCAAGGCTGTATTTTGGCAAGTTTGCAAGTTTTTCCCATTACATATCACTTACGGTGGCGAACCACACTCTCGTCGCATATCTTACCCGAGACGGATCTATAGCGTTGTACGTTATTGACAAGGTTTATATGAGTAAAAGTAAAAACAAAATAATATAGGCGAAGCCAAGGTCCGCACTATTATAATACGCGCACTATTGCAGTATACCATAAAATATGACTTTAGGTTAGGTTGAAAAAGAGGGGCGATATAGGAATCACCACATGCCACCAGATTTTGATCAGGTTCGGACTATATTTTTCCACTCCTTCGGGTACCTCCCACACAAAATTTTGGATAAACTTACTTAAAGACCTGCTCTCGAATCACTTTGGTTTTTGTTGAAACAACTTGCAATCGCAGCCTCAATTACTACAGTAAAAATCTTTTCAGGGGCAAGTCCATACTTCTTGAGCAAACAGCCCGAAAGTTGTAAAAAACCGCAATGGCACCATATCTACCCAGCAAAATGTTCGATGCCAAAGATGCCATTCAATCATGGGTGCAAGTGATCTGGCTTGTCATCGTTTTAGCATCTTCATCGATGAATTTTATATGAGCGTGGACCCCAAAAGATGCTATTCATTTTTGGATCTAAAGCATGTCATTTACACCAATGCTTTGACATGTCATTTTCACCAATTCTTTGGCATGTTTGGGATGTCATTTTCACCAACCCTTTGCAATGACATAACCATTACGACGAGAGTTTAACAACGTTGGTTGTGATTTCGAGTTTCCGACAACATCAAACCTATTGTAAATAACTAATCTTATATATTTTGAAAAATGTGTATAAATAAAAACACAAAATTCATCTGTATTGGATCGATGGAATGTGTTCAAATGCTGATGAAAAGATCGGATCTTTCACGACATCCTTTGCATGGGTTCAAATGCTGATGAAAAGATCGGATCTTTCACGACTTTCTTTGCATTGGTTCAAATGCTAATGAAAAGGTCAGATCTTTCACGACTTCGTTTGAACAAATGCAAAAGACGTCATGAAATCGCGTCATCGCATGGAACCCCTTCCTCCAAATTTTGCTGGGTAGTGGCCGAATACTGCGTTCGTCCACACTTTGGATATTGTAATATTTCTTCGAATATTAGATGAAATTCGAAGGTGGTGCTTATTGGTCCACTCCTTCCGGTACCTCCCCGCAAAAGTTCGAAAATATTCGCTATAATGGTACGCGCGATATCTCATAGACGTAGCAACCGATTTGGTCCAAACTTTGGATATAAATATTGTCGAAACTTAGTTTATGTTCAAATTTGGGCCCTATCTATCAAATCCTTGTGGTATCACACACACAAATGTTCAACATTTTGAAACTGGATTTTAGATGTTTTTTTGGATTTTTATCAAACTTTGAGGCGCATTTAGGTATTTCATAAAAACAAGAATAGGTATAAAGCACCTGCGATTACGCCCACCCTGAACCAAGGGCGTAGCCAAGATCAAATCTAGGGGTATGCAACTTATTTTTTAATGATGTGTATAGTTTTTACATACAAAATTTTAAAATCTTTATTTATTTGCCTAATGAAAAACATGTAAAAAAGTCCAACATTAATGTTCTGAACTAATATAGAATAATTAGTTTCCTTTCCGTTATGAAAGTACCATCGCCCACAATTTTAGGTGAATTTTCTTGACCACTGCGTATAGCAATTGCCTATCACCTAACTTTGTCTGGGCAGCTAAAATTTTGTTGTTTAAGGATTATACCAAAACGTGAACCAATGTCCACAACTATTGGCGGAAAAATCTTTCGATCACTACGAACCCTTTATGCTGAATTGCATCCAATTTAGAGAGAAAATGTAAATAAACATAAACATTTTGAATGGACTATGGATCCGACTTGATACACGACTGGATGAAATAAAACGATGTGCAAATTTTGGACAAAATCGATTACTCCCTTCGAGAGTTATAGTTCAAACCATTTTACAGAATATATTCCGAAACAAGCGAAATATGCAGCTAATGAAATTGGATGCACATCCTCTTGTGGTTCAAGCATAGTAATTTCTTAACAGATGCATATAACATACCTAGAATATGTTAATATTATGTAATTTAACGTACACACGAAATAGCTTATAACGACATAGTTTATAAGGTAATGTCGTTATCCAAAAGATGATTTCAATCGGAAAGTAACAAAAAAAGTGAAAACACAAAGTGCGAAATCTGACTTTTGGTTTGACTGTTTAACCTGTAGTAGAGTGGACCGAAAGAAATATTACGTTGCGCAAATGTTGAGCCAATGTCCATAAATAGTAGTAATACCCATCAGGTGCTTTAATTGATCAGCGTAGATTTTTTAGAGCCTTTCTACATTATGTGGGGAAACATTGACCTGCCACGAAAACTTTATATTGGTGTGAACAGGACCACAAAAAGTACTTCCGGTGAAAATTTGCGTATTATTCTCGAACCGCTCTTAATCTGTACTTAAGCAAAAATGTTGAGCAGTTGTACGAACTTGATGTGTGATGTGCAAAGTTTCGATTACTAAATTCGTAAGTTTTCGTGCCCATTAGTCAGTTGAGTTTAAATGCCTGCAGCTTTATTTAGGTACCCGAAGGAGTGGACCGACATAGTTAAAAATTCGAAGCTGAAAGTTCTCCTTTCTTGAATTTGCTGTTATAAATTTTATTAAAAATCAATTTAAAAAAAATCATCGTTTGCAAATATTTAGCTGTCTTGCTACATTATTATAAGCCTTATTTAGTTAAATTTTGGATTTTTCGTACAGATCTATAGCGTTCCGGTTAATTTAAAGTTAAAAAGTGTTCATTTAATTTAAAGGAGGACCTTCTTGCCATTAACTTTAATGTGAAATTTATATTTTTAATGCATTGGTTTATTTTGGGTTTTCAAATCTATCCAATAGTAAAAGAAAACGTATAATAATGGCCCTAAGAGTGTGCATGTGTATTTGTAACCTATAAGACACCCCTTTTGTGTTATTGACATTTTAAATAAGCAGAATAAATCAAATTAAGTAAATTGATGGGATGTCACGCCGTTTGCGTTTGGTGTTGCTGTGAGAAATAGTTTTATCAATACAATTTATTATAACCGCATTATAATCTCAATATTTATACGATGTGTTGACTGTGATAATGCGGTTAAACTGCACTTAAAGGATATAGAGGCCTTCAACGACGACGACAACAACATGGTTACAATAACAAAATGCCGAAATATTGAATGGATTAAAGGTTTCCAACATGCATGTCACATGTAACGACCGACACATACATGACCATATGTGTCAGTGTGTGAGTGTATGTGTTTGTGTGTTTGGTTTTATCCCTTGCGGTTCAAAAGATTTTCCGGTCTTTTGCAATGGCAATTTTCTACATGGCTATGCCAGTGAATGGATTTTAAGACGACTTGTCACAAAATCTTTATTTATTGTTTTCAATAAGTTGCCGCAGCTATAACCAGCAACAAGATTCTGGTAAATTTGGCCCCCTTACCAAAAAACGAAAAAAAAAACTATTTTATAGAGGACGGACCCCGGAAACCACATGCATACAAAGCCATTAAAGGAATTATTTGAGTGTTTTTATTTTTTCTGCTTGTTTCACTACTTCGTTTTATTTGTGGTGTTTTTTTTTTCGTTCTCTTACACTCTTTCCTTCGTAAAATTAAAAGCGATAAATTTGCAATGACAACCAACTTTAAAGTCGTAAGGGAATTTGCTCGTATCAACAAAAAAAGAGGAATGAAGCCCACAAAGATATTGCACTCGCGTTGCATGGAGATGGTGTGGAGATTTGTCGTTGCAGTGCAATAGAATAAATGTCACTCACCACAAGTAAGCAATATTAAAACAAGTTAAAGTAAGGCTTAATGCAAGCAGAAAACGAATTTAATATATGCTACATTCACCGATTAAACACAAAGCAAAATGATTTGGATGATGCTGTCCATAACACCTAAATAATGCACCGTCAACATTTTGTTGTGTTCAAGTACGTTTAAGGTAATTGACTTCTCATGCCAGTGATCAACTAGTTTTGAAAAGAGTCAGATTTTCTCAATTCTCACGAAAGTAATAATATACATATATTCAGAGCGCCTGCAGTAGCAATGTTTAAAACGAAAAAAGGTGATCTGTTACAAACATATTAATGGCAGCCACAACTGCGATAAATGTTGACGTAGAGTGCAACAAGACATCACACAAATCGCAGAACATAACGTGGAATGGCATATTGTTTTGTTGCAGATGTCGTAAAGAAAAACGGATGTAAAAAC
Organism: Musca autumnalis; assembly: GCF_047663935.1. Classification (NCBI taxonomy): domain Eukaryota; kingdom Metazoa; phylum Arthropoda; class Insecta; order Diptera; family Muscidae; genus Musca; species Musca autumnalis. Next base: position 203,044,186 of record NW_027411644.1, on the reverse strand, counting down.
AGAAAAAATGTCCCACAAACTGATATTGGTCTTGTGTAACCCACCCCTCTTGATATGCATAGTGGAGGAGGGATAACTTTCATTTTACATTCTGTAAAATTATGACCCATTGCAGTCAGTGCAGCCCCTATGTTTATGGTATAGTATTTTTACAGCCCATTACACAACATTTTATGACAATGTTAAAAAATATTTCTTCTTGCATTAACCCGATGTACAATCAATGGATCATTGTTATGTTTGTACAACAATTTGTCTTTTGTATAATCAGAAGTGAAGAATATACCACAAACAAAATATACAAGGATAAGAGTTGATTTCACACAATAATAAAGTATTGTTAACAGAACCTAAAACTCATCTTAGAAAAAACAAATACTAGTTTTTCACTGAACTCATTTTATATGACTGCGAAACGTTCTGTATAAGAAAATAATACATACATTTTATAATGTACACACATATCGCTGTGGCCACATATGTACATGTTTCTTAAAAAAATTTAAATTTGTATTAAGAAAAAACAAGTAAGCAAATGCTATAGTCGGACGAGGCCGGCGCACTGATCTAGCGGCGCGAAAGTCAAAAAAATTAAACTATAAAATTGCCAAAATATTCCATTGTATCGATTACAGACACTTTGCTGACAAAAATTATGTTTTTTCATTTTTGTTGTAGTAAATATTCACTCAGTTATTCACCATCAAATACAAGAAATTTTGCTGCATTATATTTTAAAAAAATTGTTGCTAAAAAATTAACTTCATATTTGTTTAAATATTAAATAAATTCGTAATAAAACTGAACGACATTTATTTTTAATTGATAGAGGAGGGTGTGGTTTAAATTATAAAAATAGTTTTGGGTCTGGAGGTACATAGTTATATGGCAATCAAAAAATTAAATTTGTATAGTGTTTTTATGGATTGTACGCGCTTGTTCCATAAAGTGCATCTTGAAAACTTGGCCGAACTTGGGTTCGATTATTTTTGGGGAATTAAATTGGACTCTCTGGATTCGGAATAATCACATTAGGGCTGCAAATATTTGCAAATCTTCAAATAACTGCACTTTTAAAAAATGGGATTTTGCTTGAAAATAATGCAAATTAAGCTCTGAATTTGTATGGGGGCTATATGAATATATGGACCTATCTTAAGAAATGTCTGCCAGGAGGAGTTCTACCCCCGGAGACACTAAAATACCATATTATAGCTAAATCTGTTAATAAATATGGGTAAACAAGTAAAAATTCAATTAATTGAGGGGCACCATAAAGTGAGGCCACATCGAAAAATAAATCCATATTGAAAATGTTTTGTAAGAAGATTTTACACGCAGTTAGAACATGGAATGCAAAATTATAGCCAAGTCGGTTAAAAAATCTGGTCATGATATTCAAACTACCTTAAATCGGGAGGTACGGTTACATGGGGACTATATCAAAACGTGCACATATTTTTTGGTGGAAATGTTTTGTGACACTAGGAACTCTAAGTACCAAATTACAGCCAATTTGATACGAAAATGTGGCCTAAATCCTCAAAATACTGAAAATCGGAAGGTACCGTTATATGGGGGCTATGCCAAATATTAGCCGATATTGTTCATATTTGGCCCATTACTACCCACAGACACAGGCTGAGTTTGTGCAAAATTTCAGTAACATATCTCAATTCGTTTGTAAGTTATTAATTTCGCGCCGCTAGATCAGTGATTTCGACCACCGTGATACTCTACACCACTATCCCTGAAATTAGCTATTAGCACAACAAAATTCTAAAAAACAAACTTATTGTAAGAAACAACTATGTGGTTTCTACCACCTTATCACGTCAAGCTTAAATAAGACTGTGCAACAAAATTCAGTTTTTCTCAAAATGATGGATCGGCATTTTTAAAGTTTACATCGGAAAGTAACCAAAGTAGGCGGGCCAAGTTCCGCCCATTTCTAGTTTTTTATACCCTATACCACAATGTGGAAAAGGGTATAATAAGTTTGTTTTCCCAAAAATTCATGTAACGCCGCGAAATATTCGTCGTAGACCCCTCATGTGGTATACCAAACTTCATATCTCGACGAGATAAAGCGATTTAGCGATGTGTGTCCGTCCGTCCGTCCGTCCGTCTGTCCGTCCATTAAAAATTGTAATCAAGCTAGAGGCCGCAATTATGGACCGATTGTCACGAAATTTAGTATGGAGGTCGGGTTTGGACCAGAATAGAACTGATTAGTTTTTGGCGATGATCGTGAAATGTTAAAGGGATGAAATGGACCAAAAACAAAATTTTTGCTCGATTTTGTAGCCGCTCTGTAGGTCGCAATAATAGTCCGATCGGCGCGAAATTTTAAACGTAGTTTTGGTTTGAGATGAAGAAGTAGCGTGCAAGTCAACGGTATGATCGGATAATATTTAGCGGGTTAAATTGATCAAAACTTTTGTGTGAAAATTGGTAAAATTTCTAATGCACATCTTATAACTTTATCCCAAGAAGACGCGTTTCGCCCAATATGTTTCATATGAAAAAGAACTCCAGACCTTTCTATTGATGCCAATTACGTTGACGTGAGCGGTCACATCACAGAGTTATAGCCCAATTTTCTACATAGAATAAAAGTTATCATTTATTAAAAGCTAGCCCGGAAAGCTAGTGCACAGGGATAGTGGTATAGGGTATCACATGGTCGGCCCCGTCCGACTATAGTCTGTTCTTACTTGTTTAAAATATAAGGTTTAAGATATTTAGAATCCAAGCATTTTAGGTATACTGTTTCTTTGTCCTTTACTGAGGAGGATGTGGGGAATATTTTTGTTAAAAAAATTAGCCGTCATGCGGTTCATCAAAGGAGTCTTTTTGGATCTTTTTCGGAAAATCTTTCAAAAACTCCTTTAAAATGTGATCATATCAAATCCAAATATTCCACAAAATTGTTCGTCATAAAATTTTACTATAAGTGTCAGAATACACCAAATCTGTAAATCTTATTAATCGCCTGGAATCTCTAAAATGAAAAACACGTTTTAAGGTTAAAGTCGGACTTCATCTGAGTTCATTAAGAACTGTCCCACAAAACATAATTTTAGAGAGATGACGTTAAAGACAAAAATATTCTTCGTCAATTTTCACTATGGGTCACTAAAGAAATGAAATCTCTATTTACATTATATATCATGAAAATATCAGTATCAATTTTGTTGAAAAAAAACATTAAAATATTCCCAATTTTTTGATGACATTTTTTCCTTCTTTTTTCGAGTTGATATACGAAAGTAATATGAAACTTGGTTCTGGGTGAAAAGTGTCAAAAGAAAATAAAATTTACATAAAATTTCATTATAAGGTTTAGAATAAACCATATCTCTAGGTGTATTATTTCCTTAAGAAAATTAGATTACAAATTTGTATATTTTAGATTGAAATTATTTGTTTTAATTTTGGACTGTTACTTTTACATAATTCCATGCCATGCTCCAACATACACGATTTGGAGTGGTCCAAAATAACACAATGATATTAGTAATGCTTTGTTGACATTTACGGAATTAAAACCTAGAAATTGGCATAATGGGTATATTGTTGTGGTCATTCATGATACAGCTAGTTTGATTATTGTATTATCTTGGACCCTGCCAAATCGTGCATGTGAGAGCCCATATGACACATTCATTTTTACTGGACCATAGCCATGTATAGTCATGTATTTTCACATACAATATAAGCAAACAATGGCTTATCCTAACTACGTAATTTAAATTAAAAGTACAATAAATACGCAATTTTATAAAGTCCAACCTGGGTTTTCAATATTTTTCAATTTTATATTCACCACAAATATTTCAGAAGCTTTTTAAATTGAGCGCACAACATCTACTGTATGAATTATATAAAATGAACTGTCCAAAATTAAAACAAATATTTTCATACTAAAATATATAAATTTGTAATCTAATTTTCTTAAGGAAATAGTATTCCTAGATATATGGTTTATTCTGAAACTCATACTGAAATTTTGTGTAGAATTTTTATACTTTTGACACTTTTCACCTAAAACCAAGTTTCATATTACTTTCATGTATCAACTCGAATAAAAAAGGAAAAAAATTCATCAAAAAATGGGAAATATTTTTATGTTTTTTCAGCAAAATTTATACTGATATTTTCATGATTTCATTTCTTTAATGACCCATAAAGAAATTTGACGAAGAACATGACGCCATTTCTCTAAAATTATGTTTTGTGGGGCAGTTCTTAATGAACTCAGATGAAGTCCGACTTTAACTTAAAACGTGTTTTTCATTTTAAGAGATTCTTGCCGATTAGATAAGATTTACAGATTTGGTGTATTCTGAGACCTATAGAAAAATCTTATTCGAACAATTTTGTAGAATATTTGGATTTGATATGATCATATTTTAAAGGAGTTTTTGAAAGATTTTCCGAAAAAGGACCAAAGAACCGCATGAGGGTTAAAATTCCTAATAAAAATATTCCCTATATCCTCCTCAGTAAAGTTGCTAAAGACACTGTATACCTAGAATGCATGGATTCCAAGATATCTTAACTCGAATATTTTGATAAAACTTGAAATGGGAGGAAATTGCCCCGCCTACATTGGTTACTTTTCGATGTAAACTTTAAAGTCGCCGATACACGTGTCTCATATTTTTATACCCTGCACCATAGTATGGAGGGTATATTAAGTTTGTTTTTCCGTTTGTAACGCATTGAAATACTCATTTGCGACCCTATAAAGTATATATATTCTTGATCAGGGTAAAATTCTGAGTCGATTGGTGCACGTCCGTCTGTGGTAATCACTCTAGCATCCACAAAAATGGAGATAGAACGCTGAAATTTTGGGAAAATACGTCTTTTGTTTACAGGCAGGTCAAGTTCGATGATGGGCTATATCGGTCCCCCGTTTTACGGTATTTTGCCGTTTTTAGCTACATTTTCAGACCGATTTAGCTATAATTTGACATTTAGGGTTCTGAAGTGTCAATAAATTTATATAGCAAAAGTTGTGGACATCGGTCCACGTTGTGGTATAGCCCCCATATAACGGTACCCCCCGATTTACGGTATTTTGCTGTTTTTAGCTACATTTTCAGACCGATTTAGCTATAATTTGACATTTAGGGTTCTTAAGTGTCAATAAACTTATATAACAAAAGTTGTGGACATAGGTCCACGTTCTGGTATAGCCCCCATATAACGGTACCCCCCGAATTACGGTATTCTGCCGTTTTTAGCTACATTTTCAGACCGATTTAGCTATAATTTGACATTTAGGGTTCTTAAGTGTCAATAAATTTATATAACAAAGTTGTGGACATCGGTCCACGTTTTGGTATAGCCCCCATATAACGGTACCCCCGATTTACGGTATTAAGCTGTTATTAGCTACATTTTCAGACCGATCTAGCTATAATTTGACATTTAGGGTTCTTAAGTGTCAATAAACTTATATAACAAAAGTTGTGGACATAGGTTCACGTTCTGGTATAGCCCCCATATAACGGTACCCCCCGGATTACGGTATTCTGCCGTTTTTAGCTACATTTTCAGACCGATTTAGCTATAATTTGACATTTAGGGTTCTTAAGTGTCAATAAATTTATATAACAAAAGTTGTGGACATCGGTCCACGTTTTGGTATAGCCCCCATATAACGGTACCCCCCGATTTACGGTATTTTGCTGTTTTTAGCTACATTTTCAGACCGATTTTGCTATAATTTGACATTTAGGGTTCTTAAGTGTCAATTAATGTATATAACAAAAGTTGTGGACATAGGTCCACGTTTTGTATTGCCCCCATATAACGGTACCCCCCCGATTTACGGTATTTTGCCGTTCGTAGGTACATTTTCAGACCGATTTAGCTATAATATGACATATAGGGTTCTTAAGTGTCAATAAACTTATATAACAAAATTTGTGGACATAGGTCCACGTTTTGGTATAGCCCCCATATAACGGTACCCCCGATTTATGGCATTTTGACGTTTTTAGTTACATTTTCAGACCGATTTAGCTATAAATTGACATTTAGGGTTCTTAAATTTCAATAAACTTAAATAACTAGTAGACATAGGTCTATGTTTTGAATAGCCCCCATATAACTTTACCGCAAGATTTTAGGTATTTGGACGTTTAAATTCACATTTCTAGACCGAATTAGCTATAATTTCATATTTAGGGTTCTTAGTGAGCAAAAAACTTATATTCGAAATAATTATGAATGTAGGTGCATGTTTTGGTATAGCCCCATACAACGGTACCTCCCGATTTTCGGTATTTTGAGAATTTTACCTACAAGTTTTACAGAAATATCTGTAATTTGAACATTTGACAGTTGAAATTCTTAGTGGTCAACACACCTTTCCACCAAAAATTGTCAAGAAAGGTCGATGTATTAATAAGCCCCCATATAACGGTACCTCCGATTTTCAGTAATTTGATGATTTTAGCTACAATACTAAACCGAACTAGCAGTAATTTGACATTTGAAGTTCTTAGTGGTCACAACACCTCTCCATCAAAAATTGTCAACACAACTCCATGTTCGGATATAGCTCCCATATAACGGTACCTCCCAATTTTCAATAATTTGGCAATTTTAGCTACAATTTTTAACCGAACTAACTGTAATTTGCAATTTGAAGGTTGTAGTGGTCACCACACATCTGCATCAAAAATTTTCAACATAGCCCCAATATAACGATACTTCCCGATTTTCGGTACTTTGAGGATTTTATTTAAAATGTTTACCCGAACGTAGGTCCATGTTTTGGTATAGCCCCAAAACAAACCTCCCGATTTTCCGTACCTTAGCTTTATTTTTGGACGAACTTTTTGTAATTTGAAATTTAAAAATCCAACAAAAATTCTGCAACAAAAATTGTTCATTTAAGTTCATATTTTCGTATAGCCCACACACCCCCGAACTAGCTGTTAATGACATTTGAAGTTCCCATTTTATGTACCGATTTTCGGTATCTTGAGGATTCTAGCTACAATTTTTAACCGAATTAGGAGTTATTTGACATTAAAGGCTCCCATCAAAAACTGTCAACATAGGTCCATGTTTTATACTAACCTCTATATAACGGCACCTCCCAATTTCTAGCCCACCAAAAATTGTCAACATACATAGTTAGATATAGGCACCATAAAAAAGGGCCTCCCGAATGAAGCATTTTATGTACAGTATCTGACATTTTAACGTACCCACTTAAAGTTGGGGACAGGAATGAAAACTAATTATTCCATTTTAGTTCAGAATATTTTATGGTGGAGGGTATGAACAGTTCGGCCCGGCCGAACTTAACGCTTTTTTACTTGTTAGATCTTCTTTCATAATCTACTCTGTTTTCCTTGTCATTTTTTGTTGTCGCACAGTGTAATAATACAATAATTCTTCCACAAACAATCCAGAAGGGACAAGGGATACTTCTCTCATATTAATGAGGGCACCCCGATCCATATTGGCTCAATAATATGGGACCTATAGTTTATCGCCGCGTCTGAACCGCGCGTCCTAAGACTCCCCTTGTAAAGAAGTTGTTCATGGCTAAAATAGTCAGGAATTGTCGACAATATTACTGGTATTTTGCCGCCATTAAAATCAGTCAGTAGTTCTTTTTCCATATGTAGGCTACTTTGCCGGTATATGTCCTCTAATAATTAAAATCGTCCATTTCACCTAAATAAATCAGGGCTAAATAATATCAGATTATCGCCAAAATTGTCGGCATCTTCTTCGACCTAAAACTCTTCCCGGGAAATCCCGGCTGGGAATTCCCGACCCCAAACTCTAATGAAGACAGTGAAACAAATTTCTCATTGTCTTCCAAAATATAGTCTATGCAGAACTCTTCATATATTTTGTCCAATAGACATTTTTCAATCCACTTTTATTCTCACAATACTAAACTCGTATTTTTGGGTATAGGATGAGTGTAACCCTCGAGACTTCTATTTAGATAGAATATCACATAAGAAACATGGAGTATATTAATTACAAAATTCATATTTGGTAGTGGAATGATGTCACATAAAGAAGTAGTTCAGATTTCATTTAAAGTTTCTCTCAAAAAGAGTATACAAACAAAATATTTAAACATTTTTCTTACAAAACATGTTAATGAAGTGAATTTTCTATACAGAAACTTCAGAAAAATATAAGCTTTCATTTTAAATCTCCAAAAATTATTAAAAAATATGAGAAAAGAAAATGTAATAATTTGATACAGTAGCTTAACACATTTTGTTCGACCAAATAATTTCGGGGGTGGGACCAGTCTTTTTTAATCATCATCACAAAGATTTTCTTTTTTACTTAGTCTATAAGATTAATTAGATTCTTTCTGAGGTATTCCAGCTAATTTGCATCACTGTAAAAACTGGATTTTTTTCTTTTATTTGTAACGAGTAAAATGACCAGCTAAATCTTATCGGATCATCGCGAAATAACAACGTTGTAATCCATGATGCGTATAATTATTATTAAGTAGAAACATATTATAATAATACGCATCATGGTTGGAACCCATGCATACCCAAAATACATTACCTACGTTTGTCATTGTGTTCAGAGAATTTTCATGTTTAAATATTACAGATTGTGTCGATACTGTTGGCCCAGTTCTTCGAGGTTTCTATAACATATAGTTTTAATGTAATCAATGTACTTACTTATTTACTTAGCTGGCCCATTAAAGAACATTTGTTCCATAGACCGAACTAAGAAAAGAACTCCAATTCTTTCTGTTTAGTGCTTCGCTTTCTCGAATACCGCGCCTTGTCATCTCTTCATCCACTTGTTTGCGTTATCTATTCTCTGCATGCACCACCATGCGGCCCGAATTTATACGACTTTTTAGCGGGTTCATCATCGGTCATTATAATGATATGGCCTAACCAACGCAATCGCTGACATAGCTCGTGGTTCATGAGACGTCAATATTCACCGTTAACGCAGATTGTTCCTTAGATTTTTCGAAGCATTTTTCCCTCAAACACGCCAAGCACTGCCTAATCTGCTTGCGCAAGAACCCAGGCTTCGGAACCATACATAAGCACGGGTAGTATAAGTGTTTTGTAAAGCGTCATTTTTGTTTGACGAGTTGTGGCTTTGTTTTTAAAATGCTTACTTAAGCCAAAGTAGCATCAGTTGGCCAATACAATTCTTCTTCGAGCTTCATAAAGGTATCGGTTACTTCTTTTACTGATCGTCCCATGATGTCTTTATCATCAGCATAAGCAAGTAACATCTGGCGATTGGTGTAGATTGTGATACTTCTTTTGACGTTTGGCTCTCGTATAACCCTTTCTAGCAGGATGTTGAAAAGATCACAAGAAAGGCTGTCTCCTTGCCTGAAACCTCTTTTGGTACAAAGCTCTTGGGGGAGGTTCTTTCCTATTTTAACTGAAGATCTTGTGTCCGTTAGAGTCATTTTACAAAGCCTAATGAGCCTTGCGGGGATACCAAATTTAGACATGGCTTGGAATATCTTTGAACGTAGCGGGCTGTCGAAGGCTGCTTTATAATCGACAAAAAGGTGGTAGAATGTCGATCTGCATCTCTTGGGTATTCTCCAGGATTTGCCGCAGGGTAAATATCTGATCAATGTTGGACTTGCCAGGTCTAAAGCCGCATTGGTATGGTCCAATTATTTCCTTCCCTGACACTATCTTCTAGGCGATAGGGAAAAGACTTATGCCCCAATAGTTGGAGCATAAAGTCTTATCTCATTTCTTATGGACGGGACACAGGATGCTCAGGTTCCAATCGTCGGGTACGCGTTCTTCCTGCCAAATGGACCTAACTAGCTGATGCATACACCTTATCAGCGTGTCGCCTCCGGTTTAAACAGCTCGGCTGGTATGCCATCAGCCCTGCTGCCTTATTATTATTCAGTTGGTTTATTGCTGTCTTAACCTTATCTTGGCCTGGTGGTATACATTCAATACCATCTTCTGGGATTGGATCTGTGGTATCTTCGTCGATTTCGCCACTATTGGATACCAACAGTTTAGAAAAATTCTCTTTCCATATTCTTAGCACACTACTGGTATCAGTTACCAAATTACCTTGCTGGTCTCTACAGGAGGATGTGCCAGTGCCAAAGCCATCAGTTTGATGTTTCACCCTTTGGTAGAATTTTCGGATTTCATTCTCGATACATCTCGATTTGTACATCTCGATTTTCTCTTCTCTCCCTTTCTCCCGATATCTCTCTCGTGCGCTACGCGTTGCTACTGATTGTAAAGTGGCCCTATATGCCGCATTTTTCTCTTCAGTAGCAGCACGACACTCCTGGTCATACCATGGGTTCCTTGGTGGAGGTCTCTGGTATCCAAGTACTGATTTGGGACTGTTTGCATGGAGTGTGCAATGTTTTGTTATTGTCCTGATATGTTACCGGGAGGAGGAGTGCTTTGATTGAGCAATTGGGCCAGTTGAGTGGAATATGCTGCGGCTATCTGTTGTGATTGCAGCTTACCGATGTCCCACTTCCGTCTCGTGTCTGTTCGCACTTGGTTTGCAACGTTTAACCTGGTACGTACCTTTGCTGCAACAAGGTAGTGGTCCGAGTCTATGTTTGCACTTCGAAACAATCGTACATCCAACACGCTTGATGCATGTCTTCCATCTATCACAATGTGATCAATTGGATTTCTTGTTCTTTGCTCTGGCGACATCCAGGTGCCCTTATGAATATCGAGGTGCCTTAATCTGGTACTGCTCATCAGCCTCATATCATTATCATAGACTGAATTTCCCGACTGTTGGGCCAAATATATTCTCCTTTCCAATTTTGGCATTAAAATCGCCTAGAATAATTTTAATGTCATGTGCAGGGTAATGGTGTAACGACACGTTTCTCGCCTATTACTAGGAGGCATGGTTCGTCACAGAAATTTATATTTACAGTGACCGAGAGGGAAAAGACGTTCAGTTGTATTTTTAAGTTCACAAGCTCAGTTCTTTATTTCCAGTATAGTAAATTTCAATAATTTCACACCTTAAATCTAGTAATGCCACCGTAGACTTCGGGCGGGAGCACCTCTGGTAGCCTCGGTCGCCCTCCGTCAGGTCCTATCACCGCAATCCGCTCGGATACCACCTTCGAATCCCTCAGAACGCTGCTGGATCAGTCGGCCCTTGAATACGCTGGTTAATGCACAAGACCTGCCGGCTTTCGGACAGGTGTATCAACTGTAGTGGGGGGGGAGGGGGGGACCAGTCAGCCTTTGAATATGCCGGTTAAGGGTCAATACAGACAATAGTATTGGAGACCGTTCGGCCCTCACTGGAATTCGAAACGGGTGATAATAAAGGAGACCGTTCGGCCCTCCGGAAGTTTAATGCAATTGATAACACCGTACAACTCTAAAAAAAATTACAAAATAATTCGACCAGATTATGAAAGAGGACCGAAAAAGAAGACACGTGTATCGGCGTTTTGAAAGTTTACGTCCGGAAGTAACCTAAATACGCGTGGCAAGTTCCGCCCATTTCTACAGGTTTTGAAATATTCGACATCAGATTTCGTGGAATCCTTGCATTTTAGGTATAAAGTGTCTTTGGCAATATTACTGACAACAATACGGGGTATCTTCTTATGAAAAAAAATTAACCATCATGCGAGTCATCAAAGGGTCTTTTTGGTCCATTTTTTCAGAAACGTTTAAAAACTCCTTTAAAATGTGTTCGTATCAAATCAGAACATTCTACAACATTATTTGTCATACAATTTTACTATAGGTCCCCGAATACACCAAAACTCTAAATCGTACCTAAACGCCAGGAATCTGCCAAAAGTAAAATCACGTTTTAGGGTTAATGTTGTACTTTAGCTGAGTTTATTAAGTTTTGTCCCACAAAACTTCATTCTAGATAGAAGACGTCAAAGACATAAATATTCTCCATCAATATAAGTCACCGAATAAATGAAATATGTATTTGCAATATATATCAAGAAAACATACACATCAAATTTTCCAACAAAACATCCAAATATTTATACCCTATACCACAATGTGGAAAAGGGTATTATAAGTTTGTTTTGGTAAAAATTCATGTAACTCCGCGAAATATTCGTCGGAGACCCCCAATGTGGTATACCATTCTTCATATCTCGACGAGATAAAGCGATTTTGAGATGTGTGTCCGTCCGTCCGTTCGTCTGTCCATTATAAATTGTAAACACGCTCCAGGCCGCAATTATGGACCGATCGTACGAAATTTTGTATGGAGGTCGGGTTCAGTTCAAAATAGATCCCTATTCTTATTGGTGATGATCGTGAAATATTTAGCAGGTGAAATGGACCAAAAACATAATATTTATCAAATTTTCTAACGGCTTTGTAGGTCTCAATAATAGTCCGATCAACGCGTAATTTTAAATAAGGTAAGAGTATATCACAAAGGAGAAGCCTGCAGTTTGAGATGGCGATCGGAAATAATTTAGAGGGTTAAATGGACCAAAACTTTTGTGTGAAAATTGTGAAAATTTTTAATATACAGCTTATATCTTAATTCTGGAAGTGACATTCCGGACAATTGAACGCTTGACCTTTCAATTGATGCCAATTATGTTGGTGTGCATGATCAGATAACAGAATTACAGCCAGAATTACAGTATGAAAAATATAAAAATTTATTTTTGGTCGATATTTTAATTCCTTGAGGACATATATATTTCGCAAAGTAGCCTACATATGGGAAGAAACAACTGACCTTTCCTCTGATGTAAATTGCAATAAAGTGTTTGCTAGATAACGGGCCTACTGCCTAATATATAATGGGTTCTGTGTAGAGAACCACAATTTTATCCCATGCTACATAATGTCTCTCCAAAAGTTTATGTAACACCACGAAATATTCGTCCTAGATCCCTTATTTGGTATGCCGAAATTCATATCTCGACGCGATTTAGCGATGTGTGTCCGTCCATTAAAAATTGTAAACAAGCTTAAGGCCGCAATTATGGACCGAATGTAACGAATTTTTTAAGGAGGTTGGGTTCGGGCCAGAATAGAAATGATTAGTTTTTGGTGATGATCGTGAAATGTTCAGGGGATGAAATGCACCAAAAACAAAATTTTAACCAATTTTGAAGCGGCTCTGTAGGTCAAAAGAATAACCCGCAAAATTTTAAATAAAGTTTGAGTTTATGATGAAGAAGAAGCGTACAAACCAACGTGAAGATCAGATAATATTTAGCGGGTTAAATCGACTGAAACTTTTGTATGAAATTGGTAAAAATTTCTATATCGTAGCGGTTAAACAACGGAAGTAGTAGTACTACATAAGTGGGTTTCATAACATTTTAGTTTGTGTGAACTAAATTTTCCTTTCCTGCTACAAAAATGTCTTTGTCATGCTAGATAACTTTTTGGTTTTGGTCATGAGTATTATACATTACATCTCTGATATTTGATAATTAAATTTTCACAATCATTGAAAAGAAGTTCCGTGGAGAGCGATTGTCCAGGGATAGTGGTATAGGGTATTCCATGGTCGGCTCCGTCCGACTATAGACTTTTCTTACTTGTTTTTGAATAAATTTGTTTTGTTCTTTTTTCGGGTTGATGCATGAAAGTTAAAAGAAGAAATATTTTACACAAAATTTCATTGTAAGTCCCAGAACAAACTAGATATTTAATAAAACACTTCGTTAAAAAAATGACGTTACAACATTAGATATTATAGGCAGAAATTATTTGTTAAACTTTTAGACTCTAAATTAAAATGTATTCCATACTGAGTAAAAATCTCCTAAAATGCTTCACTTTTTGTGGATTGTGTCAAAAGAAGAAATGTTCCAAATCAAATTTCATCATGAGTCTCTTACCAAAAGTAATTTGTAACTATAATATTTAACATCTCCAGAAGCTGTCGCTTATTATATATGATTTAGGACCATATTCTACCGTTTTTATTCACATTTTCGTTATCTGCGGCCACAAAATATATTTTATTGAAATTTTTTGATAATAAATTCTTTCATAATTTTCTTTCATATTTTTGAAATATCTATGGTGAATATATGGTAACATGGGGCGCCTTCGCCACTGGGGCGGCTACGCCAGCGCCAATTTTCTCGTAAAATACAAGTGCTAGAAAAAAACCGTTAAAAGCAAAATTGTGAGTTTAATGAAGATCTATCATCTCCCAAAATTTGGCAGTTGTGCCATAGGTATGATAGCGGACGCAAGCGGTTTTGTGTTTTCAGGGTATTGGGAAAAATTATTATGGTATTTATTTTTTGTGATATCTTCTTTACCTTTTGTGATATCAAAAACACATTTTATACCGTTAGAAGACAACTACTGAAGAATATAAATCCCAATAATTCGCATGAAAAAAGCAATTGCAAATGTCAATGTATTAATATTATGAAATATGTAAGGGGTGGGGCGCCTACGCCATGATAGGGGCGTGGTGGGTTAATGTTAGAAATTTGTCATGTTTAACTTAAATTCTTTATACCATAGATATACCGCACTATAATATAAAGTTAAAATCAAATATTATCCTAAACGTATCTTGTTTTAGTTATATTATGATTTGTGTACCTAAATTCAAGGCACCTACTTCAACTAACCGCTAGAATCGGTTACTTTTTGTGAATTTTAAAATAATTTTTGATTATTCAATAGTTCCTTTTTTGCATAATGTTGATATTTAAGGAAGAACTATGGTAAATTACAGTTTAGGGTCCGTTGGAGAATGTTCAATATCGATGGCGAAGCTGCCCCATGGGTGGGGAGGCTTCGCCACTTTTTACACATTTTGTAAATTCTCAAAAATAATATTTTAAAAACAAAATTATAACCATTTATATATCAAAACTTATAGTCTAGATATGCTAATATTTGTACCAAAAATAATATTTGAAAAAACTTTAACGGTGTCGGTATGAGAAAATTTTTAACAAAAACGTGGCGAAGGCGCCCCATGTTACCATATATAGGGAAAATATTGATATCCCAGATCGGATTTTGGAAAATTACGTATTTTAGTACCATAAACTAAAATAACATCATCAGGATAAGTCATAGGTTCCTGATATTGTATGTGAAAATGCTGGGATAGTCTACGGCTATTGTCCAGTGAATATACATCTGACATACGAGCCCTAACATCCATGGTTTTGGCATGGCCCTAAATACTATAATGATGGCAGCTACTCCTGCTCTGATAAAATTGACTGAATTAACCGTTGAAATCGAAGTAACTAGCCATATCCTAACTAAGTTTGTTATGATCATTCATGATACACACATGTATGTCAGTTCAGTTTTGGCAGATTCCTGGCGTTTAGGTACGATTTAGAGTTTTGGTGTATTCGGGGACCTATAGTAAAATTTTTGTGACAAATAATTTTGTAGAATATTATGATTTGATACGAAAAAATTTTAAAGGAGTTTTTAAACGTTTCTGAAAAAATGCACCAAAAAGACCCCTTTGGTAACTCGCATGATGGTTAATTTTTTTCATAAAAAGATACCCCGTATTGTTGTCAGTAACATTCCCAAAGACACTTTATACCTAAAATGCAGGGATTCCACGAAATCTGATGTCGAATATTTCAAAACCTGTAGAAATGGGCGGAACTTGCCACGCCTATTTAGGTTACTTCCCGACGTAAACTTTCAAAACGCCGATACACGTGTCTTCTTTTTTTCGGTCCTCTTTCATAATCTGTGCGGGGTTTCTTGTAATTTTAAAAAAAGTTCGTTTTTGTTGTACAATGTAATATAGGAGACCATTCGGCCATCTCTGAAATTCACCACGATTAATAATATAGGAGACCGTTCGGCCCTCCCTGGTGTTTAACGCAGGTAATAATAAAGGAGACCGTTCGGCCCTCCGGAAGTTTAATGCAATTGATAATATAGGAGACCATTCGGCCCTCTCTGAAATTCACCACGATTAATAATATTGGAGACCGTTCGGCCCTCCCTTAAGTTCAAAACGATTAATAAACTAAGAGACCGTTCTGCCCTCCCTTAAGTTTAACACGAGTAGTAATAGTAGAGACCGTTCGGCCCTCCCTGAAGTTTAACACAAGTATTAATATTGCATATAATAGGGTGACGTAGGGGATGGAAGATACCAAGGAACGGTCCTGACCGGTTTTAACATGGCAAAGCCCAGGATTTATCTTGGTCCCTCTTTCATCCCAAGTGGACACTGACCTCCCCGTGGTGTCACCTGGGGAACTGCCTTTAACACCCGTTAAAGGTAGTGAGCTAACATGTGCCGCGCGTTCACCCATAAGAACGTTAAAAGCTTGGGTTTGGGCGTCGGGTTAGTAACCCTCCCCTAGAAAAAACAGCCTACTATGAAAAAACGAAAGAAAAGAAAAACAAACCCCTCTAAAGTTGACGAACCCCGCAAACGTTTTAAGGACCATGATCTGCGAATCTGCACCTGGAATGTTCGCACTCTTTATAGAGAAGGTGCAGTCTTCGCATTGGCAGACGTACTTGAAAAGTACAAGACCGATATTACTGCCATACAGGAAATACGATGGATTGGGAAAGGCGTCACAACAACACCTAAAGGTGACGCACTGTATTATAGCTGCCATGACGTAAAGCATGAGTTTGGTTGTGGATTCGTAGTTAGTCGGAGACTAAAACATCTTGTATCCAGCTTCACTCCAGTGAATGAAAGACTTGCTGCAATTCGAATAAAAGCTAAATTCTTCAACATCAGCTTTATTTGCGCTCATGCTCCCACTGAAGAAAAGGATGAACAGACCAAAGATATATTTTACGAGCGCTTAGAAGAAACATATGACCGTTGCCCTGCCCATGACATTAAAATTGTTCTAGGCGATTTTAATGCCAAAATTGGAAAGGAGAATATCTTTGGCCCAACAGTCGGGAAATTCAGTCTCCACAGTGAAACATCTGACAATGGTATGAGACTGATAGACTTTGCAGCTGAAAAAAACATGGTAGTTAGCAGTACCAGATTTAATCATCTCGATATTCATAAGGGCACCTGGCTGTCTCCAGATCAGAAAACAAGAAACCAAATTGATCATGTTGTGATAGATGGAAGACATTCATCGAGCGTGTTGGATGTACGATCGTTCCGAGGCGCAAACATTGATTCGGACCACTACCTTGTTGCAGCAAAGGTACGCACCCGCTTAAACGTAGCAAACAAAGTACGAACAGACACAACACGAAAGTTAGACATCGGTAAGCTGCAATCACAACAGATAGCCACAGCATATTCCACTCAACTATCCCAATTGCTTAATCAAAGCCCTCCTCATACCGATAACATATCAGCGCAATGGCAAAGCATTGCCCACTCCATGCAAACAGCCGCAAAATCCATACTTGGATACCAGAGACCTCCACCAAGGAATCCATGGTATGATGAGGAGTGTCGTGCTGCCACCGAAGAGAAAAATGCGGCATATAAGGCTACTTTACAATCCGTAGCAACGCGTAGCGCACGAGAGAGATACAGGGAGAAAAGGAGAGAGGAGAAACGTCTTTTCCGCAGGAAAAAGAGAGAGATGGAAAAGCGGGAGTGTGAAAAAATCGAGATGTACAGGAGCCAGAATGAAGTCCGAAAATTCTACCAAAGAGTCAAGCATCAAACTGATGGCTTTGGTACAGGCACATCCTCCTGTAGAGACCAGCAAGGTAATTTGGTAACTGATACAGATAGTGTACAAAGGATATGGAAAGAACATTTTTCAAATCTGTTGGTATCCAATAGCAGCGAAGACGACGAAGATACCACAGTCCCAATCCCAGAAGATGGTATTGAATGTATACCGCCCAGCCAAGATGAGGTAAAGACAGCAATAAATCGGCTGAAGAATAATAAGGCAGCAGGGGCCGATGGCTTACCAGCCGAGCTGTTCAAAACCGGAGGCGACACGCTGATAAGGTGTATTCATCAGCTAGTTAGCACCATCTGGCAGGAAGAACGAGTACCCGACGATTGGAACCTGAGTATCCTGTGCCCCGTCCACAAGAAGGGAGATAAGACTGTATGCTCTAACTATAGGGGCATAAGTCTACTCCCTATTGCCTACAAGATCGTGTCAGGGATATTGTGCGAACGACTAAAGCCAATGGTCAACGAGATTATTGGACCATACCAATGCGGCTTTAGACCTGGCAAGTCCACCATTGACCAGATATTTACCCTGCGGCAAATCCTGGAGAAGACCCAAGAGATGCAGATCGACACCTACCACCTTTTTGTCGATTATAAAGCAGCCTTCGACAGTCCGCTGCGCTCAAAGGTATTCCAAGCCATGTCTGAATTTGGTATTCCCGCAAAGCTCATCCGGCTTTGTAAAATGACTTTAACTGACACGAGGTCCTCAGTCAAAATAGGAAAGAACCTCTCCGAAGAGTTTGGTACCAAAAGAGGTTTCAGACAAGGAGACAGCCTTTCGTGTGACCTCTTCAACATCCTGCTAGAAAAGGTTATACGAGAGGCAAACGTCAAAAGAAGTGGCACAATCTACACCAATAGTCACATGTTACTTGCTTATGCTGATGATATAGACATCATGGGTCGATCAGTAAAAGAAGTAACTGATACCTTTATAAAGGTCGAAGGAGAATCTGCTAAAGTGGGTCTGGCGGTAAACGGTGAGAAGACCAAGTTGATGGTGTCGACGCGCAATGCGTCCATTGAGCTCGGACCGACTGTGGAAGTTGGTTCCTATAATATTGAGGTAGTAAAAGACTTCGTCTACCTCGGCACCTCCGTCAACACAACAAACGACATCAGTTGTGAAATAAAAAGAAGAATTGTATTGGCCAACAGATGCTACTTTGGATTAAGTAAGCAGTTTAAAAACAAAGCCACATCTCGTCAAACAAAAATAACGCTCTACAAAACACTGATACTACCCGTGCTGATGTATGGCTCCGAAGCCTGGGTACTTGCGCAAGCAGACATGGCAGTGCTTGGTGTGTTTGAGAGAAAAATTCTTCGAAAGATCTACGGACCAATCTGCGTTGATGGTGAATATCGACGTCGCATGAACCACGAGCTGTATCTGCTATACAACGACATCAATATTGTTAAACGTATCGAGATGCAGCGATTGCGTTGGCTAGGCCATATCATAAGAATGAGCGATGATGAACCCGCTAAAAAGGCGTATGAATACATGCCACATGGCGGTGCACGCAGAATTGGCAGGCCAAGGAATAGATGGCGCAAACAAGTGGATGATGAGATGACAAGGCGCGGTATTCCAGAGTGCAAAGCAACAAATAGAGAGGAATGGAGATCTCTTCTTAGTTCGGCCTATAGAACAAATGTTCTGTAATGGGCCAGCTAAGTAAGTAAGTATTAATATTGCAGACCGTTCGGCCCTCCCTAAAATTCAACACGATTATTAATATAGGAGACCCTTCGGCCCTCCCTAGAGTTTAACACAGGTAATAATATTGGAGACCGTTCGGCCCCCCATGAAGTTCAAAACGATTAATATAGGGGCCCGTGGGTGCGGGAATCTAAGATATAGGAAAGGGTGAGCAACAAAAAAGAAACTTACCGGAATTCCTTGCTGGTTATATTTAACACGGCTTATGTTCGACTACTTGCACACGCCCGTCGGCAAATTGTGGAGCCCGCTACGGTATCCTTAAACATTTCGCGTCACACACTTCACTGATCGCTTATTTGGCACTCTTATCATCCGCCCTCGATTTGGTGATCATCATCCAACGACCGCTCCTTCTAAACTAACTCCCTTTCCACTCATCACATCTGTTGTAACCTTGGCTACCGGCGTCGGTTCAACGGTACATTTTTTGTCACTTTACTTACCCCTTTCTTGTACCCAACTGTACAGCATTCCCCTGCCTAAGCCTTTTGTCCCAAAATGAGGCGAACTCAAAGATCTGAAGCTTAGTGTATGTAAACATGTATTTAAAAAAACAACAAAACAGGTGTACCGCAATGATGAACATATCAAAAAAAAACCTTTCATGGCGTCATAATAGAAAAAAAAACAAAACTACTTCAAATAGGGTGATAGTTATATGTGTAGGGGAAAACGAGAGGACGTCGACTTTCCCCATTAGTACAGTCATAAGTTTCTTCCAAGCGCTCGTAAAATATATCTTTGGTCTGTTCGTCCTTGTCTCCATAAAGCTGATGTTGAAGAATTTTGCTTTTAATCGAATTGCAGCGAGTCTTTCATTCACTGGGGTGAAGCTGGAGACCAAATGTTGTAACTAAATAAACCCAGGTTTTTAACGTTCTTATGGGTCAACGCGGGGCACATTTAAGCTCACTACCTTTAACGGGTGTTAAATGCAGCTACCCCAGGTGACACCACGGGGAGGTCAGTGTCCACTTGAGATGAGAGAGGAATCAAGATAAGTCTTCGGCTTTGTCATGTTAAAGCCGGTCTGGACCGTTCCTTGGTATCTTTCATCCCCTACGTCACCCATGTAATCAATGTACATTTATGAAAACACCTTGATATCGATAGCCATTAAAAAGTCAGTGTAGCGAATAACTTTAGAATGTCCCTAAAAGAAATGTACATCGATTACAATATTATTCGCAGACTTCTTCTTTCTTCTCCATTACAATATTATTCGCATTTGTAATAGTGTAGGGTATCGCATAGTCCAGACTTCTTTTGACTTAAGGAGTGCATTGAATAATTTGCTATCACACATTCCACCATATTTAAATTTTCTTATTGGTTAGAAAAACATCAATTTTGAAAAAAAAATGTATTTAGGATGTTCTATTTATACCGTCATTATTGCATAATTGTATGTGCAAAATAATGTGATATTTGTCCTCTCAAGATAATATGTAGTCTAACTGTAGAGATCTATTTCAACGTACATAATTAGTGGTGAAAGTGATTTCCAAACCAAAAACTAGATTGGGGTTATTAATCCAACACCTTAGCCCCAAATATTTATTTCCCATGTAGCTACTCAATACATATGGTAATATTCAAAAAAGTTTTTCAATCGTTGAAGTTGAGGTTCACCATTTAATAAGTCGCGAACTGTTAATATATTTTATAAAATATGAATATATTTATAATAATTGCAGTGTTTTAGCCACGATCTCATAATATGGACCATAACAAATAATTTTCGTGGAAGCTGCGTTGGTGGTAATATAAAACAAGTAAAAAAGCATTAAGTTCGGCCGGGCCGAACTTTTCATACCCTCCACCATAAAATATTCTGAACTAAAATGGAATAATTAGTTTTCATTCCTGTTCCCAACTTTAAGTGGGTACGTTAAAATGTCAGATAATGTACATAAAATGCTTCATTCGGGAGACCCTTTTTTATGGTGCCTATATCTAACTATGTATGTTGACAATTTTTGGTGGGCTAGAAATTGGGAGGTACCGTTACATAGGTGTTATAATAAAACATGGGCCTATGTTGACAGTTTTTGAGCCTTTAATGTCAAATAACTCCTAATTCGGTTAAAAATTTTAGCTAGAATGCTCAAAATACCGAAAATCGGTAATATTATAACTAATTCGGTCTAGAAATATGACTTAAAACGTCAAAATACCTGAAATCGGGCGGTAACGTTATATGGGGGCTATTCCAAAACATGGACCTATGTCCACTAGTTATATAAGTTTATTGACACTTAAGAACCCTAAATGTCAATTTATAGCTAAATCGGTCTTAAAATGTAGATAAAAACGTCGAAACACCGTTAATCGGGGGGTACCGTTCTATGAGGGCTATACCAAAACGTGGACCTATCTCCACAACTTTTGTTATATAAGTTTATTGATACTTAAGAACCCAAAATGTCAAATTATAGCTAAATCGGTCTGAAAATGTAACTAAAAACGTCAAAATACCATTAATCAGCGGGCCCCGTTATATGGGGGCTATACCAAAACGTGGACCTATGTCCACAAGTTTTATTATATAAGTTTACTGACATTTAAGAACCCTAAATGTCAAATTATAGCTACATCGGTCCGAAAATGTAGCTAAAAACGTCAAAATACCGTAAATCGGGGGTACCGTTCTATGGGGGCTATACCAAAACGTGGACCTATTTCCACAACTTTTGTTATATAAGTTTATTGATACTTAAGAACCCTAAATGTCATATTATAGCTAAATCGGTCTGAAAATGTAGCTAAAAACGTCAAAATACCATAAATAGGGGGGTACCGTTATATGGGGCTATACCAAAACGTGGACCTAAGTCCACAAGTTTTGTCATATAAGTTCATTGACATTTAAGAACTTTAAATGTCAAATTATAGCTACATCGGTCTGAAAATGTAGCTAAAAACGTCCAAATACCGTAAATCGGGGGTTTTATGGGGGCTATACCAAAACGTGGACCTATGTCCACAACTTTTGTTATATAAGTTTATTGATACTTAAGAACCCTAAATGTCAAATTATAACTAAATCGGTCTGAAAATGTAGCTAAAACCTTCAAAATACCGTAAATCGGGGGGTAGCGTTATATGGGGGCTATACCAAAACGTGGACCTATGTCAACGACTTTTGTTATATAAGTTTATTGACATTTAGGAACCCTAACTGTCAAATTGTAGCTACATCGGTCTGAAAATGTAGCTAAAAACGTCAAAATACCGCAAATCGGGGGTACCGTTATATGGGGGCTATACCAAAACGTGGACCTATGTCCACAAGTTTTATTACATAAGTTTACTGACATTTAAGAACCCTAAATGTCAAATTATAGCTACATCGGTCCGAAAATGTAGCTAAAAACGTCAAAATATCGTAAATCGGGGTACCGTTCTATGGGGGCTATACCAAAACGTGGACCTATGTCCACAACTTTTGTTATATAAGTTTATTGATACTTAAGAACCCTAAATGTCAAATTATAGCTAAATCGGTCTGAAAATGTAGCTAAAAACGTCAAAATACCATAAATCGGGGGGTACCGTTATATGGGGGCTATACCAAAACGTTGACCTATGTCCACAACTTTTGTTATATATGTTTATTGACAGTTAAGAACCCTAAATGTCAAATTATAGCTAAATCGGTCTAAAATGTAGCTAAAAACGTCAAAGTACCGCAAATCGGGGGGTACCGTTATATGGGGGCTATACCAAAACGTGGACCTATGTCCACAAGTTTTGTTATATATGTTTGTTGACACTTAAGAACCCTAAATGTCAAATTATAGCTATATCGGTCTGAAAATGTAGCTAAAAACGTCAAAATACCGTAAATCGGGGGTACCGTTATATGGGGGCTATACCAAAACATGGACCGATATAGCCCATCATCGAACTTGACCTGCCTGCAAACAAAAGACGCATTTTCCCAAAATTTCAGCGTCCTATCTCTATTTTTGTGGATGCTAGAGTGATTACCACAGACGGACGGACGTGCTCAGATCGACTTAGAATTTTACCCTGATCAAGAATATATATACTTTATAGGGTCGCAAATGAGTATTTCAATGCGTTACAAACGGAAAAACAAACTTCATATACCCTCCATACTATGGTGGAGGGTATAAAAATGGGAAAAATGTGTTGAAGTAAACATGTTTTTTTGTGTTCTTTTTTGATTTCTGGCCAAACCACGCAAAATTCGAACCCCTGTGCTCAAAGAAAGAACTAAACAATACCCCTTGGGCAACATGGTTCTAGTATATGACTTTTGGATATATAGAAGAAGTTTTGATTTCAGTGTTTTTCGAATTTTTCTTATAATTAGATGGTGCAACTAGATAATAATCCAAACTAGTTTATAGGATTGTATAACTCGCGATTCCACGTCGTTCGATGTATATCTCATGAGTGTGCTCCGTACAGCTTCCGAGCAGTAGGAGTCCAAAGGCGAAAATTTGGTGCGTAAATTTTCTGAAAAAAAACCTATTTTTTGGCTTTAAAATTTACAACTGTCGTACCCCTGAACCCCGCGTGATTTTAGATTTTTTACGTGCCGGATCTAATTGTTGTTGTTGTTGTTGTTGTTGTTGTAGCAACGCATTTATGTTCGTTCGTGTATTATTTCAGTTATCAAGTTCCTCTGTATCCATACTCAAGAATTCTGCAACCTGGACTGGTTGCGTCCATAAAGAATGAGGAGACAGGTGAGTGGGGTTAGCTGGGCAGTTGAATAAATGCAGAGTATCGTGTGGTCCCAATCCACATGCTGGGCATATGTTGGGTATCGTGGCGTCAATTCTGGCCCAATACGAATTGAGGCGGCTGCATCGTCCGGATCTTAACTGAGCTAAAACCACTCGTGTTTGCCTTGGCAGCTGTCGTTCTTCTGCTGCGATGGATGGGGGATGGTTTCCAAGTACGGCATTCACACTGTATCTTCGTACTGCTTGCGCAACCATGTTGGTGTGAATGCGATTCAAGCCTGCCTGATAGGCTCGTTGATCTAGCGGTTCTCTTTTATACCTTTGGACCTCTCTCTTTAGATCATGAAGGTCTCTCCTGACCATGTTGCCCAAGGGGTATTGTTTAGTTCTTTCTTTGCCGGATCAAATGAGCTTTTCCGCTGTCGAATCCATCCACTAAAACGCCGGATATAAATACCTTGAAAGTAGGAAAATCTGCAAAAATATATTTTGACAATTCCGCGAATTGAACCGCGATTTTCTTTGATTATTTTTGCAAAAATGTAATCCTTTATACGCGATTATAAAATTTGCCAAAAAGGTGTGTCACAAATTAAAAAGATTCAGGGGTAATATCCCTATTTATCCCAAAATAGAATGCGGTGGCTCATCCGCAGTTCTTGACGAATCTGTCTAAAATAATTAATATTGACGTATTTTTAATAGGGGGCCATTGAAATCGGATGCACCTTATAATCATATGCACATCGCGTAATTTTTGCCCACTTGAAAAGTTTTTTGAATAGTAAGATGCAACTGATGGCACACTTTGGCCGCTGAATGAAACATGGGAAAATCCATGCATACTGATAGACATGGACTCCCTGTATCCGAAAAGCGCATGCACCTCAATCGATTTAAACCAATTTGGATCGAAATTTAGCGAAATAATAGAATAACTCCCAACATTTATTTTTCAAATTTTTCATATTTAACCAAAAATATATTTTTGAAATAATTTCCAACAATAAGTTTCCGTTCTTTGTTGTTGCTGTAATATGCAAGTTATAAACGCGATCTTTATAATTTTGGTGTTACACGCGTTGTCTAGATTCTGTACGTATTTTTAAATTATTTTTTTAGAGATTTTTTGGACTCTGATTTTGAATAAATAAAATTTATTCCAAGATTTCTTCACTATTTTTTGATTTTCCGCGAAAATAAAAATAAATTTAGCAACTATTTTAGCATCTACGGATAGATATCAAATGCTGCTAACGATTCATATATACACGTTCTTATTACAACACAATAGGAATTTTTAAATATATTTCTTTACATGAGAGTAAAACCACATATAACTTTTGAGTGCAGCATCTAATTTTGTGAACGCGAACAGATTTGAACCACGATTTTTTTCGTAACCCATGTACCAAAAATGGCGGATGTGCTCGCCAAAAAAGTTTTTAATTTTTTTTCTATGTAATTGTTAAGGAAATTTGAAATTTACCATATACTTCCATTCTTCTAAGATATTGCGAAATAAATAAATAAAGTAAACTCGTAAAAGATGCACATAGGATTTTTTTGACATTTCAAGATGGCCCATCCCAAGTAATATTTCAATACAAATTCTGACTTTCCTCGTTATGTGAGGAGAATCTCCTAGTATACTTGTGAAACAAACGTTTCATGTCCCCTAATATAATCTTTCCACTGTTTCCCCAAACGACATTATTTTCAAACAAAATAATTTTCAATACCACCATAAAAAACATAGCTATTTGCCAATGTTTAATTTCTCATAGCATAAAATAAAATGTTTTTTTTCGCTTTGTTTGTTAGTTGCATCTGCAGATAAATAGAAGTGTAAACATTTCTCTAAAATAGAATAAAAGTTATTTAATCTTCGACCCAAAGCTTTACAAATAAAATTTGAATAGCTGAACAGAGTTTGGCCGCTGGTTGCTGTGCTTGCAATTGATGGCATTGTTCGATGGCCTTTTGGCCACATTATGCCAATGGTGTGGCACCATCCAACATTTTACACAATGGAACACATTGCTTTGTCATTCGGTCAATGTTGTTGGTGTTGGCCAATTTTACTATGGGTCGTCGCAGCCTGCCGAAAACTACATAGCACAATTGATTTTATGGTCATTGCCACAAAGAGAATATTGTCATTTTGTTTGGATTGTTGGGAATGGTGGCTACTCAGTTTTATTTTACAACAGCTTTTTTATATTTGTTGGGTCCATTTATTCTTTTTTAACGGTTCTATTTGTATTTGAGCTGCTATTAATAGGACTAAAACTAAATAATTCGTTGTTTTATATTCCCTGTCTAAATGTGGTATATATCAATAGATATGGTGCTATAAGCTTACCAGCCAGTATCAAATGAATGTGTGAGAACTATTTCGTATAAAGGATTAGTAAAAAAACCAATACGATGACAAAATTGTATTTTCTCGTTGTTATTTATTCACAAAGTGTTGTGGGATGTGTGTATTGAATTGTTGTATTTCATGCGATATGTGCAATGCAGATATCAAAGAAACCACCACATTTTGGTTATGAACACATATATGTGTATATAGAGCTTCTTTTGGATAGTGATACTGATAATCATAATTAATCAAATTACCAACATTTTAACATTGCTGAAAACTATATCATTAGTGTTTACTTCAAAAGGTTCCGGTTAGATCTTTAATATAGTCAGTTTGAATTTGTTGGTCAAGTGGGTTAGGCAGCTTTGGCGCTTTATTAAAAAAACGATACTTAATGCTCAACTCCACCCACAGTCAAAATCTACCATTGTTTTGTCTACTTTTTGGTCAAAAAATACCGTTATGCCGCTCTTCATGTCTTCAGAGTTACTACGAGGCCTAAACGAAAACTATCTGGCTTAGGCAACACCGTGTGTTGCCAGGCGCCATTTGAAATTTTTTTGGACAGTTTGTTAGTTTTTATCCTATGCGTACTCAATACAGTTTGTAATACGACCTTGTGTTGTGTTGTTTACAGAGACTTGAAAAAATTACTTTGCAAAAAAATGCAATCGCTTGTGAACATTTTCGTCCGATCATTCATTGTTCACAATATTCGACGTGGATAATCACTGCAAGAGTGCATCAATCAAATTAAATCTTTCTTTGTCGATTAAGGACTATCCTATAGCACTATGAAAATCTGGTTAAATGAATTCAATCGTGGCCGACACTCGCAAAAAATACGATGTTCGTGAGGATCGTCCAAAATGGGTCGCTGCGCCAGGATTAGGGTTTTGGGTAGGAAAATCCCGCACCGGGAATTCCCGGGAATTATCGGTTTTTTGTTACGGGATTTTCCCGGGAAACAAAATCATATTTCCCGTTAAATCGGGAAATATCTTTTCACATTTATCACAACTATTATTGAGTTAATGAATAAACTATGCCCGTCACTTTTATACCATAGAATCAGATTTCGAATAGATTTTACAAACTTAGTTTAAGTTCGAAGATGGACCATATCGTTGGTCCACTACTTCCGGTAGCTAAAATAGTGCGCATGATAACTCTCGAAGGGAATAACCGACTCGGTCATACTTCCTGAGATAATGAAGCTCCAAGAAACGTTGACGGCAACAACTAAAATGGAAAATTGGCAAGATAACTCCCGCAGGAAGTATCTGATTGGTTCTAACTTTGCATATCGTGTTATTTCATTAGTCATGTATCAGGTTGGAATATGGATTATATCGGTCCAGACCTTCGGGTACCTCCAACACAAAATTTAGGAAAAGTCCAGTTTAACAGCTCATCTCGAATCGTTTCGAAATTCTTTCCAATAAATTCTACGATGGCGCAACTTTTGAGGTAAAGGCACAAAAGCTCAAAAAAGCCTGATACCAACTACATTGGGTAGTACGTATGATAACCGCCGAAGGCTGAAATCTCCCACACTCTCTCTTATAAATATTTGGCAACATGTTTTGTGTGTGGCCCTAGTTAAAAAGTTCGGGGCAAATCCACTTCCTAAGAAATTGGTTCAAAAACTCAAAAAGCCCCTAGAAACGTCAGAAGTATTGTGTGTCCGTCTTTTTTATGTCCGAGGCTGAAGGTATATCACAGTCGGCACAGCTGACTGATACTTTCTTTCTTGTTTCAAGCAATCTTAAGCATAAGAATAAAACTGACTGATACTTTCTTTCTTGTTTCAAGCAATCTTAAGCATAAGAAAAAAAAATACAATTTTCGATGTCCATAAAATTGGAATTTCTGATCAATGACTTAATTTTTTTTTTTTTTGAATAATGGAAATGGTTAGTGTGGGCAAAATCCGGGCAACACGGTGCATTTTTCCAACAACATTTTTCCCGCAACTCTTTGAAAATATTGTATTTCATTTAAGTTACTATGGGAGGATAAAAAAATCACGGAAATATTGATCCACTCTCGTGTTTAAAAATTTCCCGGGAAATCCCGAATTCCCGGGTATGGCGATTTTTTGATTCCCGTTTCCCGGGAATGATAAAAACCGGGAAAACCCAAAACCCTAGCCAGGATGAATTAAGCCGTGTGCAAACGGCTAATGCAAGATCGCCATGTTATATACTGTAAAATAGAGGCATCCTTGGGCATTTCTTCCACCAACTAAAATTTCATATTGCATAATCACCTGGCCGCAAAAATGGATTTTTCTCGTTAGATCCAGCAAAATTGGACAATCGCTCAAAAAAGGCTCCTTTGAACTGGTTCAAAGAAAGCAAAAGGTTGCCAGTTTCTTCAGAAAAACTGACCGTGTGCCTACTATACGGCTTGAGAAATATAGGACGGTTAATTCTGAGTGGTATACTATAATTTGTTTGCCTGTAGTCTCCTGAGAAATTCGAAAAACGAACAAGAGAAGACAAATCATTCTGCATCATGGCAATGTAGGCTTTCACACATCGCACAGAGGATCCACCCATTGGACAAAAATAAAAATGAATGTCAAAATTTTGGTACAACATCTGACAGCTATGACATGGACCTTCTTAAAAATATATTAGTTTTTGTTTCATTCGAACGCGGCCCTCTTATGAATAGCTTCAAAAGTCGGAACATCTGACTAATATTTTTTGTTGTAAATACAATCTATATTTTAAGTGCAAGTTAATATATTCAAAATATCGCGAAACTAATACGTATAGCAAAATGTTATAGTGGATTTTGAAGGAGGAGGTAATGGCTTAATTTTCATTAAAAAATAGTGTTTTAGCGTGTTGTGGAATTCTAGTTAGCTGCATATTTTCTTAGTGTATTTTGTAATGCCAATTCGATCATATACTTAAATTTGACCGAAGGTTTCAGTCATGATGCCCACCAGTGCCCACCTCAGGAATAATTTTCCAAAGTAGGCCATGCGTTTAAGATTAATCAGTATTAAAATCACTTGCCATCTAGTGCCAGACTATAAATGGTGGGTCGCTGACCAAAGCTGCCCTAGAATAGGGTTTCTATGGATATATTAGCGTATAACTCTGTTATCTGACCACGTACATTAACATAATTGGCATCAGTGGCAAGATGAAGAAATCTTCTTCCAAATTTGTCTTACGTTAGCGGTACGTGTCTTCCAGGAAGAACGTTATAAGATCTATATTAAAAATTTTAAAAATTTTCAGACAAAAATTTTGATTTTTTTATCCGCTAAATTGGTTGGATATTAGTTGTTTCGGAGATTGTTTTTGCATCATAAGATAATCGGGACCATTGTTTATGTCATTTTGTATTAACAGCATAAAACAATTCTTACCGTATACTCCATCCAGAGGGGAAAGGGGGGAGAATGTTACGCTGGTGGTTTCTTAAAACGCTCTTCGCAGCAGCACAAAGCTCTAACCGGCGCATTGGCTTGATTTTTACACACTAAATATTTTTGGCCACTTTCTCCATACAAGTGGATCGATCCACTGTGCATAGATTCAAACCAGCGCCTGTTTGAATGAAAAAAAACCTGGAATTGATGGCTTATCCGCCGTACAGCCCTAACTGGGGATCCAATGACTTCATTTGATTCCAGCACATCAAGAAAAAAAGGCGTGGTCAACAGTTTTTGTTGCCTGAAGATGCTGTAAAAGCGTTCAAAAACCATGTTTTTTAGGTGTCTCATTCGGAGTGGAAAAAGTGCTTCGCCAATAGGTTTGAGCGCACGAAAAAGTGTATAAATCATACTGGGGACTACTTCAGAAAATAATAATGATGGTAAATATTGGCGTTTTCATTGTTAGTCCAGATAATTATAGTTCAGCCCTCGTAGTTATGTATCAACAGTTTATTATCTCTATTGAAAAATGACAAATTTGAGTTATCACCCTTTTGTTGAAAGTTGCGATATGTTCTATTTTTAGAACAGTTAAAGTGGATTTTGTTTTCAATTTCAACAAAAACATTTTTCTGTCTGCTGGATTTGATCATGCAGAATTGTGATTTGTAGCCGAACACACTACACACTCTGATACGCGTAAGAACATTAAAGGTTGTTTAAAAGCTTACGTGTACATGTTAACATATTAACTCGCATGCAGACGGTGAGCATTGTACATACCCTTGGATTTGTAGTCGGACGCACACGCTCTCATTACTTAGTAAGTAGTGAAGTAAGTAGGTTTACCTTGTTACATATCCGATTTTTTGCTGGGTTTCAACTTGTTTGGATGTTAATAGTATTACGACACGACAATTTTTGGACGACCGATTTGTTAAAAACATTTTTTTCGTAACAGACATACTTGCAGACATACACATGTATATCAGTTTTGATATGAACTATATGGTATGACAAAATATATTTACAATTTCAGTATCCGATTTTGTCGTAATTTATACATAGCACAATTTCTGCAAGAAGGAACATATCGGACAACACCTTCGGGTACCTCCTTTACAAAAGTTCAAAATTTTCTCTTAATTGAAAAATGAATACAATTACTTTAAAATAATTTCTTCCTATGCACATTATTTGCTTCTATACAGCAACGTACACAGGGAACATATCGAAATATTTTTTTCGGACATAAAAACACATTAAAGTATCTAACAAATATTGTTAAATATTAAATTACTTCAAAACTCGACATCATATGCAACAACATTAACAAAAAGTGCAAAAACAAAACAAACATAGAAAAGAAATTTAACACTTCTTACTGGGTGTCTGTGTTTAAGTTGGCATTGCGGCCATGTTTATATTTTGGCTAAAGCACTATAAAAATAACCACTTCTGATTTTGACACCAGCTGATGCTGGTGATGTGGTCAAACAAAAACACACCCGAAATGACAAGAAATAAAGGAACAGAGCACCAAAAACGTACTCCAAATCCATGCAACATTTAGTTTTAAGTGCCAACCAACAAATATTCATTTCAGTCAAGCGAAATATACGATACGAGTATCATGAAATTTGTGGTGGTATTGCAAATTGTGTGTATAATGTGTCGGCTAGTTGTGGATATACATATTCATGATTTAAAAGAAATTATATGTTGATAGCTTTTTTACGATTTTTTTCTTTAAATTGTAAAATGTGTTGTAGATTAAACTTAACTCAATTTATATGATGATAAAGGAGCATTAGTACAAATGGCACTATATGTATTTTTGTATGTTGTCCTGCTTTTGGGTTTTACATCGAAGCTTCGACTTTCTTCATTTTCATAGCCTTCACCATTGTGTGGTGGGTATAAAAAGGTTTTTGTTTTTCGTTTGTAACGGTTTAAAATACTAATTTGCTAAAAAAAATGTGATAGGACGCTGCAATATTGGAAATATGCCTCTTTTATTTGCAGGCAGGTCAAGTTTGAAGGTGGGTTATATCGGTTTATGTGTTGGTATAGTCCCCATATAATGGTACCGCCCAGTTTCAGATATTTTTAAGTTTTTGGCTATACGACAAATGTAGCTATAATTTGGCAATTAGGATTCCTAGTGGCCAAACAACTTATCTACCAAAAATTGTGGACATGGTCCAAACGTAGAATAGAATAGCACCCATATAACGGTACTCGCCAGGGTAGTTTTTCGGGTATTTTAACCTTCTTGGGCTACATTTTCTGACCGATTTGTAATTTAAGGTTCGAAGTGGTTAAAAGATTTCTACACTAAAAATTTTGGACATAAGCCTATTTTTCTTTTTAATGGCACACCTATAAAACCTTGATTTTTAACAATTTCTCTACAAAAAATTATGAGCATTCGTCCATGTTTTGGAATAGACCCCATACAACGATACCATCCGATTTCAGGTATTTTTACGTTTTAGCTAAATTTTTAAACTGAATTAGCTATAATTTGGCATTTAAGGTTTGAAGTATCCAACAATATTTCTCCGCAACAATTGTGAATATAGATTCACGATTTGTAATAGTCCCCACATATTAGTACCGGCCGATTTGGGTATTTGGAAGATTTTTCGCCACATTTTATACCCTCCACCATAATATGGTGTCATTTTGTCATTCGTTTGTAACACATCAAAATATTCATCGGAGACCCTTAAAGTATATGTATTTTTGATCAGGGTACAAGTAAAAAAGTATCAGCCGGCTTTGCAGACAGAGATATACCCTCAGCTTGTGTGGACTCAATTAATTTTTTTCAAAAAAAAAAAAAAAAAGAAAACATATAGTTAGGAGGGTTTACAAAATTTTGATAGAGCTTTTTTACCACACTAGCCTCCGAAAAACATAATATCGCTGTAAACAGAGCCACTAGGAAAACCTTCGGTAAAAATGTGCAAAGGATCCTCAAACAGACCCTTAACCACACAAAAATGTTGAACATGTATGTGGGTGGTACCCCAAGGATTGGACAGATAGGTGTCCAAATTTGAACATAAACTAAGTTTCGACAACATTTGGAGATCCAAAGTTTGGACCAAATCGGTTGCTACGTCTATGAGATATCGCGCGAATATTTTTGAACTTTTGTGGTAGTGTGACCGGAAGGAGTGGACCTATAAGCACCACCTTCGAATTTCATCTAATATTCGATGAAATATTACGATATCCAAAGTGTGGACGATCGCAGTATTCGATTCGAGCTCTCCAGCCACTACACATGGTTCCATAGGGGCTTTTTACAACTTTCGGGCTGTTTTCTCAAGAAGTATGCCCCTGAAAAAACTTTTACTGTCGTAATTAAGGCAGCGACTGCAGATTGCTTCAACAAAAATCAAAGTGATTCGAGAGCAGGTTTTAAAGTAAATTTATCCAAAATTTTGTGTGGGAGGTAGCCGAAGGAGTGGATCGATAGAGTCCATATTAGAACCTGACCTATATCTGGTAGATATATTAGGATGTGAAAAGTATGGACCAAATCGGTCACCCCCATCAAGAGTTATCGTGCGCACAATTTTTCCGAACATTTTTGAACATTTGTGGGAGAGGTACCTGAAGAAGTGGACCGATATGGCTTATCTTCAAACTTAAACTAAGGTTGCACAAAATATTACGAAAGTCAAATTTTTGACCGAATCGGCAGATCCGTTCGAGAGTTATCTTGCGCTCCAACCACTACAGACGGTGCTATAGGTGTTGTTTGCACCTTTCAGGCTATTTTCTCAGGAGGTATGGACTCGCCCCTGATGAAACTTGTACCGTCGTATGGGGGCAGTGAATACAAGTTGCTACAACAACAAGTAAAAAAGCATTAAGTTCGGCCGGGCCGAACTTTTCATACCCTACACCATAAAATATTCTGAACTAAAATGGAATAATTACTTTTCATTCCTGTCCCCAACTAAAATGTCAGATAATGTTTATGTACATTTATGCTTCATTCGGGAGGCCCTTTTTTATGGTGCCTATATCTAACTATGTATGTTGACAATTTTTGGTGGGCTAGAAATTGGGAGGTACTGTTATACTGTTATATATAGGGGTTATAATAAAACATGGGCCTATGTTGACAGTTTTTGATGGGAGCCTTTAATGTCAAATAACTCCTAATTCGGTTAAAAATTTAGATAGAATCTTCAAAATATCGAAAATCGGTACATAACGTGGGAACTTCAAATATCATTAACAGCTAGTTCGGAGGTATCTGGGCTATACGAAAATATGAACTTAAATGAACCGTTATATGGGGGCTATACCAAAACGTGGACCTATGTCCACAAGTTTTGTCATATAAGTTTATTGACATTTAAGAACATTAAATGTCAAATTATAGCTACATCGGTCTGAAAATGTAGCTAAAAACGTCAAAACACCGCAAATCGGGGGTACCGTTATATGGGGGCTATACCAAAACGTGGACCTATGTCCACAAATTTTGTTATATAAGTTTATTGACACTTAAGAACCCTAAGTGTCAAAATATAGCTAAATCGGTCTGAAAATGTTGCTAAAACTGTCAAAATACCGTAAATCGGGGGTACCGTTATATGGGGGCTATGCCGAAACCCGGACCTATGTCCACAACTTTTGTTATATAAGTTTATTGACATTTAAGAACCCTAAATGTCAAATTTTAGCTACATCAGTCTGAAAATGTAGCTAAAAACGTCAAAATACCGCAAATCGGAGGGTACCGTTATATGGGGGCTATACCAAAACGTGGACCTATGTCCACAAATTTTGTTATATAAGTTTATTGACACTTAAGAACCCTAAGTGTCAAAATATAGCTAAATCGGTCTGAAAATGTAGCTAAAACTGTCAAAATACCGTAAATCGGGGGGTACCGTTATATGGGGGCTATACCGAAACGTGGACCTATGTCCACAACTTTTGTTATATAAGATTATTGACATTTAAGAACCCTAAATGTCAAATTATAGCTACATCGGTCTGAAAATGTAGCTAAAAACGTCAAAATACCGCAAATCGGAGGGTACCGTTATGTGGGGGCTATACCAAAACGTGGACCTATGTCCACAACTTTTGTTATATAAGTTTATTGACACTTAAGAACCCTAAATGTCAAATTATAGCTACATCGGTCTGAAAATGTAGCTAAAAACGTCAAAATACCGCAAATCGGAGGGTACCTTATATGGGGGCTATACCAAAACGTGGACCTATGTCCACAACTTTTGTTATATAAGTTTATTGACACTTAAGAACCCTAAATGTTAAATTATAGCTACATCGGTCTGAAAATGTAGCTAAAACCGTCAAAATACCGTAAATTGGGGGGTACCGTTATATGGGGGATATACCAAAACGTGGACCTATGTCCACAACTTTTGTTATATAAGTTTATTGATACTTAAGAACCCTAAATGTCAAGTTATAGCTAAATCGGTCTGAAAATGTAGCTAAAAACGTCAAAATACCGCAAATCGGCGGGTACCGTTATATGGGGGCTATACCAAAACGTGGACCGATATATCCCATCTTCGAACTTGATCTTCCGACGGCTAAAAAAAATGGTATTCCCCAATTTTCAGCGAAATCGGTCTACAAATGCGACCTGTATGTTGCGAACGGACGGACGGACGGACGGACGGACATGCATAAATCGACTCAGAAAGTGATTCTATGTATATTTCTAGAAGGAACTATGGGTCTATCTCGCTTCCTTTTGTATGTTACATACAAATGCACTAACACATAATACCCCTTACCACATAGTGGTGTAGGGTATAAAAATCAAAGCAATTCGAGAGCAGGACCTAAACTGAACTTTTCCGAAATTTTGTGTGGGAGGTACACGAGGGAGTGGACCGATTGAGTCCATATTGGAATTTCACGATATGAAAAGTATGGACCAAATCCGTTACTCCCTTTAAGAGTTATCGTGCGCATAAATTTCCGAAATTTTTCGAACTTTTGTGGGGGAGGTAGCGGAAGGAGTGGACCGATATAACCCATCTTCGAACTTAAACTAAGTTTGGACAAAATATGACGAAAGCCAAATTTTGGACCGAATCGGTTGATCCGTTCGAGAGTTATCGTGCCAGCCAGCCAACCAGACAGACAGACAAACGGTCATGGATAAATCAACTCCAAATTGTCTGAAACACATTTCGTCCAGACATACTTGGGGTCTAAAACCATTATTTCGATGAGGCACATTTTGCCCGTATGAAAGTGTATATACCCTAGTTAGCATAAATGCTGAGGGTATACAAATTCTAAGTCTATTTAACCATATCCGTCTGCCCGTGCGTCCATCTGTTGAAATCAAGATACAGCTCGCAATTCTTAAGATAAAAGTTTATATTACTCTATGTTTGGTATTGCAAATGGGCTATATCCGTCCACGTTTTGATATAGCCCCCATAGAACAGTACCATCCGATTTTCGGTATTTTGAAGGTTTCAGCTTCATTATCACTCCGAATTGGCTGCCCCCATAGAACGGTACTTCCAATGGCTAAAATTTGGAATGGCTAAGTTGGAAGTAAAAACCTTTCCGACTGAAATCCGTCGGTAAAGGTCGACGTTTCGATATAGCCCCCACAGGACGGCATTCCGAACTTTCTAAATCTGAAGGTTGTGACGTCAATATCCCACCGAAATGACTGTAATTTGTTATTTAGTTTTCCATGGGGTTATAAAATATTCCAGTAGAGACATATCAGTATAGGTCCACGTCTTCCTGTATCTCCATAGAAGCGCTCTTCTTGATTTTCGGTATTTTTTAGATTTTACCCACATTATCTTAATATCGGAAATATCGAAAATAATCAGAAATTTGTTGGTATAGATCGACGTTTTGATATAGCCCCCATAGAACGGTACCTCCCGAATTTCGGTTTTTTTGAAGGTTAGCCACATTGTTTTATCGAAATTGCTGAAATTTGGTACAAACAAAAATGTGGATTAGGGTTAAAGTTCAAAAGTGTTGTGAAGGAGGTAATTGAAGGAATGGACCGACATAGTCCCTTATGGAAGTGGATCTTATTTTGGGAGCCATATCTTTTCGATAGATATCGCGCCCACTAGTCATTTCAGTGGGTCATCGTATAACTTTTGGACCAGTATGTCAGGAAGCATGGACTTCCCCGAACAGCATCGGTATACATATCCAAAGGATCTTCGAACAGACTCTAAACTGCACTTAGATACAAATGTTGAACTTTTGTGGTGAAGGTACCCTAAGGAGGGGACTGATATGGACCATTTTAATCGAATCGAACCCACACAACCATTACTATGTGACATGTTTCGCCTTTGGTAGAGGCTCATCGAACATATCGACTTTGGAGCGGCTTCGTTATCATCTAACTTTTCCTCTTTCAAATGCAATGTTTGTTTTTGCAAAGATGGATATTTGTCCATTCAATTGTACGGCTCCATGACAAACGCTTAGCGCTGCCTTTGAAAGTTATGAGTTTGGCTCTGAAAGCACGCCGTGAAATTACCTTTCTTCCTGCGTTTTTCAAGGACGTGGGTCCAAACCCCGCTCTACAGCCGATATGTCTGATGAGCCGCTACCAATGGCGAAATGGGTTCGAATCTATGGCTTTCCTTTTTCATTTGAAAAAATCATCTGTCATTAAGCTCGATTCCAAAACAAACATAATTACAAAAATGTTCGTATTAGTATGCCGAGGGCTGCCTTAAATAGAAAACATTTATAATTCGTAAAAAACGGCCGGTACTTTGTATGTATTCCGAATTATCATATTTATATTGTATAAACTTTGTCCCAAAAAAGTTCAAATGTAATAAAAAATTTAATGTACAAATCCAATTATGATTTTACCAATGCAACGAAAAAAGTCCTTGCCATTTTTAAAAAAGTTTCCGTTTTGAGTTTCATTGTTGCGTTGCAGCGGTTGTTTTCAAGCGAATTTCCTGTGGTCAGCCAACTCTAATGGCAGGGTCATCTTCCATATTTTGTTGCTGCTGTTGTTTCGTTGTCTATTCATATTTTTATTTGTTGGCCAAAAAAAATATTCGAACAAATTGGGATACCAATTTTACAGCATGCTGTTTTATGATTTGTTGTTGTGTTCTAATTTTTTGGCATTACATGCAACCATGTAACCATTGGAGCAACAACGTCATCATCATCATCATTATCATCATCCTTGAATTGCCACAGTTTATATTTAGAACAATTGTTTTATTTATTCTTTTGTTTGGCAGTCATTTAGTTTAGCTTTTTTGTCACACACAATTCATATGAAGCGCATAGAACCCAGAGTTTTAGTTATTTTAAGTTTGACAAAATATTGGTGTTTGATATTTCTAAATGAACAACAAATTTAATTGAGTTTCGCCAACTGTGTTTTAGTTGAATTCATTGTAAAACACAATTAATAGCTGCCATTTTGTTAGATTGCAGAGCAAAACATTTAATAGCTGTGGTAAATGACACACGCTCTCTCACAAAAAGGACAATGGAAAATTCAATTGAAATTATCATTTTGATTTATGATTGAGATAAGTGAAATACACACATTGATTGTTTTTTATACAATTTGTATACCCTACTATATAATGTGGAAAGGGTATTATAAAATTCATGTAACACCGCGAAATATTAATCGCAGATCCACAATGTGGTATAAAATTTTTCATATTTCGATTAGATAAAGCGATTCAGCGATGTGTGTCCATCCACCCGTCCGTTTATTACAAATTGTAATAAAACTCCAGGCCACAATTATGGACCGATAGTCACGAAATGTTGCATGAAGATGGGGTTCCAACAGGAATAGAATTGATTAGTTATTGGTGATTAACTTAAAATATGGGAATGGTTGGTGATTATCGTAAAAAATGAAATGGACCAAATACATGGTTTTCCCAATTTTGTAGCTGCTTTGTAGGTGGCAATAATAGTCCAATCGGCAAAATTTTGACTAAGGTTCGAGTTTATGACAAAGAAGAATCTCGCAATTTAACACGATGATCAAATAATAGTTAGGAAGTTAAATGGACCAAAACTTTTGTGTGAAAATTGTTAATTTTTTACATATGTATATATTAAATTTGTTTTTCCGTCTGTAACGCTCTCAAATAATTATTATACCTTACACCACTATGTGGAAAGGGTATTTTAAGTTTGTTTAGTCAAAAATTCATGCAACACCGCGAAATATTCGTTGAAGACCCCCAATATGGTATACCAATCTTCATATCTCGACGAGATAAAGCGATTTTGAGGTGTAATCAAATTCCAGGTCGCAATTATGGACCGATCGTCACGAAATTTTACATGGTGGTCGGGTTCAGACCAGAATATACACCTTTTGTTATTGGTGATGATCGTGAAATATTAAGCGGGTGAAATGGATTAAAAATGTAGTTTTTATCCAACTTTGGAGCGGCTCGTTAGGTCGCAATAATAGTCCGATCGCAGAATGGTCCCACTTGTATGGAAAAAAGTGCAAAAAATAGTTCTAATCGAGCTACCGTCTCCAAATTTTAAACGTAGTTTTATAACAAGCCAAAAAGATAGAAACCCATTTTTAGTGGATGTAGGTCCATATTTGGGTATAGCTCCCATAGAAAGGTACCGAACGATTTGTGGTATTTTGACGATATTGGACAAATTAACCAACCGATTTGGATGTTATTTTCCATTTTGAGTTCTGAGCGAATAAACTACCTCCTTGCAAAAAATATTCAATATTGGTCCACGTTTAGGTATAGCCGCCATATAAATGTACCCTCAGATTTTCGGTATTTTGACAAATTTTAGCGAAATTTTCAACTGATTTGGCTATAATTTGGCATTTTGAGTTCTGAGTGAACCAAATACCTCCATGCAAAAAATGGTCAATATCGGTCTACGTTTAGGTATAGCCCCCATATAAACGTACCTCCCGATTTTCGAAATTTTAACGATTTTACCCACATTTTCCAACCGATTTGGCTGTAATTTTGCATTATGAATTTGTTTTTTCATAAAAACATTGCCAATGCCATCACCTATAAGTTTCATTTTGAAAATTGCACATTTACCTCTCCATTTTTTATAATTTTACTCATAACCTGCAAATTCTTTGCGGATGTATTTTTCGTTTTTAAGGCCTCACATACAAATCACAACTTCTTCGACTTAACTTGGCGTATAACCGCTGTAAATTGACAAAAATAAGGCAGGATGTTAAAAATTTGATATGTTTGGAGAATATTTATTTCAATCGCAATAAAATTTGTCGCCATAAATTTTTCGATTTTTGTCCATGGGCGGAATCACTGTGGATCGCCTCGAAATTAAATGGACCACAAGTTTTGTGTGAAATTTTTGGAAATGTTTAATATACACCTTAAATCTTTATTTCTGGAAGACACATTTCGCCCAAGTGAGTTATATTTTCCATTGATGCAAATTATGTTGATGTACAAGGTCAGATAACAGGGCTACAGCTGTTTGTAATGCAGTCATAAAGAAGCTAGAGGTCGCAATTATAGCTCAATAGTTACGAGATTTTACACGAGGTAAGAGTTTAGGTAGAAGAATATGCCTGCAATTTTGGATGATGATATGATATTATTTAGCGTGTGAAATGGACCATTACTTCTTTATGAAAAATATAAAATTTTTATTTTTCGTCTATATTTGAATTCTTGTAGAGCATATACCGCCAAATTATCCTACATATGGAAAAAAAAACTACTGACTTTCCCTGATGCAAATCGCAGAAAGATGTCTGCTAGGTAACGGGCCTGCTGTCTAATATATAATGGGTTTTGTGTAGAGAACCACATTTTCGTACCATGCTACAATTTGTCCCTATAAGCACAGAGAAAGTCCAGTCTGTATTAATTGTCTAACTGCATTTTTATACATATATTGCAGCATGGGCGTCACTCCGCCACGTTTTTATACCCTCAGCATTTATTCTAACGAGGGAGAGAGTGAATATCAAAAAAATTTAGTTTCCATGAAGCCAAGGTTTGCACTATTATAATACGCGAAATATTGCAATTTACCAGTAACTATGACCATGGCTAGATCAATTCAAGTGATTTTGAACAAAGCTCAAAAATTTGGCAAAATAATTTAATTTGCTTGGAAGTTATGACCGCGTGAATGAATTAAAAGTAGGAATAAAACGTTAAAGCTAACGAGGTTTTTTATACCCTCAGACTTTAGGCTAAAGAGGGTATTTACACTTAGATACGGCCAAAAATGTGCCTCATCGAAATAATGGTTTTAGACCCCAAGTATGTTTGTACGATATCCGTTTCAGACAATTTTGAGTCGATCTAGCAATGTCCGTCCGTCTGTCTGTCTGGCTGGCTGGTGCGCACGATAACTCTCGAACGGATCTATCAATTCGGTTCAAACTTTGGGTATCGAAATATTTTATCCAGATTTGATTTAAGTTCGAAGATGGGTCATATCGGCCCACTCCTTCAGGTACTTCCCCCACAAAAGTTCAAAAATGTTCGGAAAAATTGTCCGCAGATAACTCTTGAAGGGAGTAACCGAATTAGTTCATACTTTGCACATCGTGACATTTCTACCAGACATAGATGAGGTTCCAATATGGACCCTATTGGTTCACTCTTTCGGGTACCTCCCACACAAAATTTTGCTTAAGTGCAGTTTAAGGCCTGCTCTCGAATCGCTTTGATTTTTGTTGCAGCCACTTGTATTCACTACCCCCCTTTACGACGATATAATTTTTTTTCAGGAGCAAGTCCATATATCCTCAGAAATCAGCACGAAAACTGCAAACAACCCATATAATACCATGTGTCGTAGTTGGAGTGCACGATAACTCTCGAACAGATCAACATATTTGATTAAAATTTTGGGTCTTTCAATATTTTGTCCAAACTTAGTTTAAATTCGAAGAAAGTAATATTATCGGTCCACTCCTTCCGGTTCAAAATTTTTCGCCAAGATTGTTGGCATGATAACTCTAGGAGGGAATAACCGAATTGAGCCAAACTTTGCTATTGGTAATATTACTTTCAGGCATAGATCGAGTTATAACATGGACTATATCGGTCCACTCATTTGAGTACCTCCCACACAAAATTTGGAAAAAGTATAGTTTAACAACTCCTCTCTGATCTTATTAATTTGTGACGCAGCAGGTTGCACTTGCGGCCCCTGTTACGACGTTGTAATTTTTTTTTCGTGGGAAAGTCCATACTTCCTGAGATAATGACCCAA
This sequence comes from Musca autumnalis, assembly GCF_047663935.1. Taxonomy (NCBI): domain Eukaryota; kingdom Metazoa; phylum Arthropoda; class Insecta; order Diptera; family Muscidae; genus Musca; species Musca autumnalis. The sequence continues at coordinate 203,002,013 of NW_027411644.1, read as the reverse complement.
AAGGGTCCAGAAAATCCTACCGGCACCACCTAAACTGGCTAATGTGAAATCGATTTAGCTCAAACTTTGTAAATTGAAAAGTAAAATTGTAATATATTTTAATTCAGAAAATTAAGTACAACATATTTAATTATATAGTCTGTAAGGAAAATATCCATAGACTAATAAATAAAAAAAATATTTCCTACAGATTTGTATTAGGTCGGAATATGTACTACATCGGATCACTCCTATGGGTACACCCTACCCAAAGTTTGAAAAAAATGCACTCGTCTTGGATCATTCTGAATTTTGTTAAAACATGTGGTTTTTTGCGGCCCTTTCCATCCTGGAAAATTTTCCCAACAGCTAAAAAACCTACAGAAGTATTGTGTTAACTTTTTTTCTTCGGGTACGTGGCTGAGGGTATATCTCTGTCGGCTCAGCTGACTAATACTTTCTTACTTGTTACGTTACTATTTGATTGCTGACTAAACCGTTCAAATGACGGACATATTTTAGTTTTTTTCGGCGGTCCGGATCATATAAATCATAGATCGTGAGAATCCATCCCCTAGAACGGCGAAAACAGCAACTGCAAAAACCGAAAAAAGTGCGAAAAATGTTTTTGAAAATATCGCGGATTTAGTCGCATTTTCTGTGGATCGTTTTCTGTTCAATGAAAACAACTGACACATCACTCGCGGTTTTTGCGAAAACAGCGGTTTAAAAAATTTAGTGGCATGGGAGCTGCATCCGATTTATCCCAAAAATAGTGTGTTATGCTACATCCACGGTTCTTGATGGATGTGATCGAAATAGGATAAGATCGATGTATTTGTCCACGGTTGGTAGTGAAATCGGATGCGCATAAAAAGTGTATGCACTTTGTGCAAATTATAAGCGTTATACAGATTGTTGCACACTAAACTGCAGACGACGCTACATCTTAGCGGCCAAAGTAAATCCTGGCAAATGTGTACAAATTAAAAGAGAAGAATTCGCCGTATTGATAAACCGCATGCGCATCAAGCGATTTTGAGGATTTCGCGACTTACACGCATTTCAAATGATACAGTTTTATTTGAAGATTATATCGCATTCAAAGGAACCCATCATTTATTTGAACGTTACCCATATCTTCCGCTAGATGTTAACGTGTACTCGAGAAGTGATTAGAATAAAAACGTGATTTTTTTGCGTGAAATTTAACTGAAATAGAAGAATAACTCCCACCTAGTTTTCTTACATTTTCTTCAACTAACTCACAAAAAAATTTGAAAAATATTTTCTCTTACAAAAATTTTATAACTTATCAATATATATTTTTTTTGTTTTTGCTAAAATGTGCAAACCGCTAAACAGATTTCTATATTTTTGGTTCCATTTGTATCGTCGCGATGTTTAGATTACGTACATATTTTTAAAATATTTTTCCGATGCATAAACAGCTTAAATTTTAATAAAACAAGTTGCAAGTAAGAATTTTTTTTAATTCTTTCTTAATTTCCGGGAAATTTTACAACTTTGTCACTAATGGTATGGGACCTCAGTAATCATATAGTACGTAGGAAGCCCTTAATTAACAATGTTTCGCAATATAATGAGTAGCGTTGTTTTAAGATTTATTTCTTATTATCAGAATTAAAACCGCCATAACTTTTGCGCGCAACAACCAAAATTAGTATCTGGAACAGAGAATCGGAATTTTTTCCCAATCTATGTACCAAAAATCTTTCATGTAGCTTAAAAATTTTTTTAACATTTTTTTTTTATGGAAAACTAAAAAATTTTGATATTTCCTCATATACACTTTCATACGGGCAAAACGTGCCTCATCGAAATAATGGTGTTAGACCCCAAATATGTTTGGACGAAATGTGTTTCAGACAATTTGGAGTCGATTGTCCGTCCGTCCGTCCGTCTGTCTGGCTGGCTGGCTGGCTGTAGCGCACGGTAACTCTCGAACGGATACACCGATTTGGTTCAAATTTTGGCTTTCGTAATATTTTACCCAAAGCTAGTTTAAGTTCCAAGATGGGCTGTATCGGTCCACTCCTTCCGGTACCTCCCACACAAAAGTTCGAACATGTTTGGAAAATTTAAGCGCACTATAACTCTTGAAGGGAGTAACCGATTTGGTCCATACTTGGCCCATCTCCCACAAAAGTTCAAAAATGTTCGGAAAAATTGTTCGTGCGGTAACTCTTGAAGGGAGTGGCCGAATTGGTCTATACTTTACACATCCTAATATATCTACCAGATATAGATCAGGTTCAAATGTGGACTATATTTGCCCACTCCATGCAGTACCTCTCACACAAAATTTCGGAAAAGTTCACTTTAAGACCTGATATCGAATCACTTTGATTTTTGTTGAAGCAACTTGCATTCGTGTGTAAAAACCCCCTATGGCACCATATTTTGTGAATGGAGATCCACTTCCATAACGGTCAACGTCGATCCATTCCTTTTAGTATCTCCTCCGCAAAACTTTTGATTTTTAATCCTAATCAACATTCTTGTCGGTTACGTATTTTGGGAAAAATTGTTTCAATATACACAGCCTGAGGGTATGTCTCTGTCGGCAAAGCCGACTGATACTTTTTTACTTGTTTTTCAAAATGTTCTCGATGTCGCTACCGCTAAAGTTTTATTGAAGTTTGGTTTGCATATGCGGCTACGAGAGTTTTAAATGTTTCTGTTGAATTTGCATTTGAACGAATTCGACGGTCACATTTATTCTTGAGATCGAGTCTTCATAAAATTGGGGAAGAGTTCTTTGCTTCAATGCAAGAAACTAAGAGAACTGATGAGTCCTAGTGGCGTTGCACGAAACTAGTATTCTCTGCCTTTCCCCTAAGTAAATCAATTTTAACTACAGCCATTTTAAAAACTTGTTGCTTTTAAATTTGAAAACAACAAATATGAGATTATGCGAGCTTACTTAAAAAATAAAAAGTTTTTTTGAAGAATTAATTTTGGGGAAGGCAAAGGCAACCAATTTTAACCAACGAATGTACATCCACGGTTCTTGATAGATTTTAATAAAATCTATCAAGAACCGTGGATGTACATTCACAACCAATTTTTGGGATAAATCGGATACAGCTTCCATTCCGATTAACTTTTTAAAACTCTGTTTCTGGATCGGAAACGATCCCCAGAAAACGCGGGGTACCAGCAAACTCAAAATATTATTATAAATCCTGTACCCAAAAAATAGGGTTTTTTTAAAAAAATATTGCACGAAATGATGACTTTGGCACTAAATTATTGTGATGCTGTGTGAACTACATAGTCAATATATGGTAACATGGGGCGGCTTTGCCACCGCCGATTTTCTTGAAAACTACAAATGCTACAAAAACCCGTTAAAAGGAAAAGCGCAGATCTATCATATCCCAAAAGCTGGCATTTGTATCAAAGATATGATTAAGAATGCAAGAAGTTTTGTGTTTTTCAGGGTATAGCGAAAAAAGTTCATGGAAGGTATATTTTGTTATATCTTGTTTGCCTTTGGCGATATCCAAAATACATTTTATTCCGTTAAAAGACAATTTCTAAAGAATAGGAATTCAAATAATTTGTATTAAAAAAGAATTACAAATGTTAAATTATTCATATTATGAAATATGTTGGGTCCAGGATGGGGTTGGGGTGGGTTAATGTGAGAAATTTGTCGGATTTAACTTATATTGTTTATGTTATAGATATACCACACTATAATGTGAAGTCAAAATCAAATATTATGCTAAACGTATCGTATTGATATAATATTATATCGACGCCTCCAAACAATAGTATGCTATGTCGACTTAGCATGTTTTTAAGTTCTTTACATTTTTATATTTAACGTCCTTTAACTTAAATTCTGTCAAATTTTGGTAATGATCGGACAATCCGAACAGAAGTTATAAACAAATATTTACTTAATATAGTACTGAAGCTCAAAGAAATTTCCAAACTTTTAGAGCTTGTCCTGCAAAACTCGCTTTTCAGAATTAGCAAACTCTTATTTGGAGGTGTCGAACGTCCTTTAACTTAAATTCTGTCTAATTTTGGTAATGATCGGTCAATCCGAACAGAAGTTATAAACAAATATTGACTTAGCATAGTACTGAAGTTCAAAAAAATTTCCAAACTTTGAGAGCTTCTCCTGCAAAACTCATTTTTTAGACTTAGCATACTATTATTTGGAGGTGTCGATATCTTTTGTATCTAAATTCAACATACCAACTTCAATTGAATGCTAGGATCTGTTTTTTTGTCAATTTTAGTATTATTTGATTATTCAATACATGAAACGTCCCTTTATTGTAAACCACGTCGGTGGCAAAGCTGCCTCATGTATTGGGTGGCTTTGCCACTTTTTAGACATTTTGTAAATTCTCAAAAATTATGTTTTAAAAACATAATTATAAACATTTATATATCAAAAAGTATAGCCAAGATATGCTTATATTTTTCCAAAAATAATATATGAAAAACTTTAACGGTGTTGATATTAGAACATTTTGAAATTAAACGTGGCACACCCTCTCCATGTTACCATATATATCGAATTATGCGTAATCGCGAGTAATTGAATCCTATTATTGTTTTTTGGAATACCCGAATGCGCGTCCCAGTTAAATTAAAATAGAAAAAAAAACACCTAAAATCTAAATTTCAGCATCAGTAAAAGACGGATGTAGTGTAAATTTTGCAAAGTGATACATTATAAGTGTAGTCTCCACTTTGCATTCTTCTGCTTTTACTTTGAACAGATGTCCGTCGTTTGAATGGTTTAACCAGCAATCGAATAGCAACGGAAAAAAATCGTTAGTTTCAACGTGTTTTTACCTATTTCTATTCATTTGCGCTAAATTTTTTTAACCGAACTACCTGTAATTTGACAGTTGAGGTTCCTAGTGGTCACAAAATTTCTCCACAAAAAATTGTCAACCTTAGTCCACGTTTGGATATAAACCCCATATAACGGTACCTCTCGATTTTCGGTATTTTGAGGATTTTAGCTACATTTTTTGAATGTACTACCTGTAATTTGACAGTTGAAGTTCATAGTGGTCACAAAAATCTCCTCCAGATTTTCGGTATTTCGAGGATTCTAGCAAATTTTTTTACCGAACTACCTGTAATTGGACACTTGAGTTTTCTACTGGTCAAAATGCATATCCACCAAAAATTGTCAAAATAGGTCCATGCTTCGGTATAGCCCCTATATAACGGTTCCTCCCGATTTTCGGTATTTTGAGGAATTTAGCTACAATTTAACCGAACTTGCAATAACACCTCTCCAAAAATTTCAATACAGGTCCATGTGTTTGGTATAGCCCCCTATATAACCGTACATATCGATCATAGGCATTTTGAGAATTTTAACTAAATTTTTGCACCGAACTATCTGTAATGTGAGTTTTGAGGTTCCCACGAAAAATTGTGAAAATAGATCCATGTTTTGGTATAGCCCCACCTCAAGTGGACACTGACCAACTGAGGAGCTGCCTTTAACACCCGTTAAAGGTAGTGAGCTAACATGTGCCGCGTGTTCACCCATAAGAACTTCGGTTTGGGCGTCGGGTTAGTCACTACCCCCTAGAAAAAGAAGTCTACTATGAAACAAGTAAGCAAAGGCTATAGTCGGACAGGGCCGACCATACGATACCCTACACCACTACCCTGCGAGTTAGCTTTCAGCAAATCAAAGTTTCGTTTGGACAAATATTATTGTAAGAAATAAATTTTTGGAGTCTGCAACCTTATCAGATTAAGTTTAAATAACAATATAATAATAATACAAATAATCACAGAAGGGACAGGGCGTGCACCACGATTCATATTACATCAATAGTATGGGGCCTACTGTTTATCGCCGAGTCCGAAAGGCCCCAGCAAAAATTCGGATCCATTAGTCATTACGTAACCAATTACAAAGTAATGTAAACAAGCTTTTTTCCCCATTACAAGTAATCTGAAAAGTAATGGAATACTTCTTAAAAAAATTACAAGGCAAACCTACTTACTTTGCTCCTCACTAAGTAATGAGGACGGTGGCACAGTGAGTGTGTGTCCGCCTATAAATCCTAGGGTTGTGTGTTCAACGCTCACTGTCGGCACGCGAGTTTTTTTAATTAAAAAATAACAGTTCGTGGTACACATGTGCACTGCACATTTAAGTTCTTAAGCAACCCTTAATATTCGTGTGCGTGGCATAGTGTGTAGTGTCTTTGGCTAGAAATCAGAGTGTTCGTGTGTTCAACTCGCACATCGAGCGAAATAAAATAAAGTAAAATAAAAGTAAGAAGTGTGATGAAGTTAAAAAAATCTCTAGATTAACTGTCTAAAAATAGAATTTTTTTCAACTTACTTTTCAACTTCTAGTGGCCACAGAATAACTAGTTATTCTAGTGGTCATAAAATAACTACAAACTGAGTGCGACATGCCCTTGTAAAAATAATGGGGAAGAAAGGGGGTTTGCGAGTAGTTACGGCTGCCAAAAATCCCTTGCAAAACCCATGATTTTGGAAGGACTTTTTTTGCTGGGGCATGTCTTAAAACACCACCTGTAGAGAAGTTGTACATGGTTGAAATACTCAGAAAATGTCGACAACATTACTGAGGGGTATTTTTCCATCGTTGGAAGTTTAATGTTTGCTGGCCGGGAATCGAACGCCCGACCTTCAGCGTGCAAGGTGGGTGTGCAAACAATTGTACCATGGTGGCACCAATAAGTAATTTTGGAACGGACATTTAGTCTGGACCTAATTTTTTGCATATTTTGACATATTTGCTAAACCATAAGCAAGACTTTGTGCCTAAATATCCCGTCGAATTGGCTGAAAGTTTGTATTAAGTATTCGTTCATCACAATTTTCGACCTGAAATCTATCGGTATAGGTCCAGGTCTTCATATAGCTCCCATAGAACCGTACCTCCCGATATCCGGTATTTTGAAGATTGTGGCCTCAATATCAAACTGAAATGGCTGAGATTTTGTATTCAGTCTTCGTTGGAGGTAAAAAAAACCTTCCACCTGAAATTTGTCGTTATATGTCCACGTCTTCATATAGCTCCCATAACCAGAACTTACCGATTTTCTGTACTTTGAAGGTTATGGTCACAATATCCCTCCGAATTGGCTAAAATTTGGTATTAAGTCTTCATTGGGGGTATTAAACTTTCCATCTGAAATTTGTCGGTATAGGTCTAGGCGTTCATATAGCTCCCATACCACGAAAGCTCCCCATTTTCGACATTTTGAAGATTGTGGCTCTGGTTACAGCCATTTATTTTATTGACTTGTCTGAAGCGAATTTCAAACAGAAAAATGTACACATAAACATTTTAGAAGATATTTTTGAAATATATGTAGCATACGAAAATATGTGAAATACAGAAATTTTCCATATGCAAAAATAATATTTGCATATGCATAATTTTCGATTTGAATTTAATTAGAAGCCAAAAATATGCAAATTTAAAAAAATAGGTATTGCATAAAATTCCGATGTCTACATATCATTGAGCTGATATTAATCGGGGTCCTCCCATTGATATGAGAGAAGGCTCCATTGTCTCTACTGGGATGTTTGTGGAACAATTATATACAGTACATTTTAAGAAATATTCTTAAATTTGAAATTTGGCGTTGTTAAGCAATTTCTGCTACATCTTTAAATTTTGGACAATTGGACAGGTAATATGATAGGGTTCCACGCAATTTGTAAGAACTGGGAATTTGTCTGTCATGATAGAGACAATTTGTAGCATGGGAGGTAGATGTGGTTCTCTTCACAAAACTCATTATATCTTAGGTAGTAGGTCCGTTACCAAGCACATACATTATTGCAATTTTCATCAGAGGAAAGATCGGCAGTTAATTTTTCATATAAGGCGACTTTGCCGGTATATGGCCTCCAGGGATTCAAATTTGGACCAAAAATAAAATATTTTTATTTAGCATACAAAAGTAATGATCCATTGCACCCGCTAAATAATATCAGATCATCATCAAAAATTGTAGGCATCTTCTTCGACCTAAATCCCTACCTCGTGCAAAATTTCGTGACTATTGATCTATAATTGCTTCCTCTAGTATGCTTTTGATTACATTACAAGCAAAACACTGGATATATTAGGCTGTAACTCTGTTATCTGACCACATAAATCAACACAATTGGCATTAATTGAAAGGGCAAGAGTGGTCCTTCCAAATATTAACTATGTGGGCAGAATGTGTGGTCCAGGAATAAAGATATTACCGGTATATTAAACATTTTCACAATTTTCACACAAAAGTTGTGGTCCATTTAACCCTCTAAACATCATCCGATCACCATCTCAAGTTGCAAGCTTCTTCTTTGTCATATAATTTTACATTATTTAAAATTTCGAGGTGATCGGGCTATAATTGCGACATACAGAGCCGCTACAAAATCGGATAAAAATTTAGTTTTTGGTCCATGTCACCCGCTAAATATTTCTCGATCATCACCAATAAGAATAGGGATCTACTCTGGCCTGAACTCGACCTCCATACAAAATTTCGTGACGATCGGTCCATAATTGCGGCCTGGAGCGTGTTTACAATTTATAATGGACAGACGGACGGACGGACGGACAGACACACATCTCAAAATCGCTTTATCTCGTCGAGATATGAAGATTGGTATACCACATTGGGGGTCTCCGACGAATATTTCGCGGTGTTACATGAATTTTTACCAAAACAAACTTATAATACCCTTTCCACATTGTGGTGTAGGGTATAAAAACGAAAGAAAAGAAAAGCAAACCCCTCTAAAGTTGACGAACCACGCAAATTTTTTAAGGACCATGATCTGCGAATCTGCACCTGGAATGTTCGCACTCTTTTTAGGGAAGGTGCAGTTTACGCATTGGCAAATGCACTTGATATATACAGGGCCGACAATACTGGCATACAGGAAGTACGATGAATTGGGAAAAGCATCACAACAGCAGCTAAAGGTGACGCACTGTATAGTTGCCATGACACAAAGCATGAGTTTGGCTGCGGATTTGTAGATGGTTGGAAGTTAAAACATCTGGTACCCAGCTTCACCCCAATAAATGAAAGACTTGCTATAATACGGATAAAAGCAAAATTCTTCAACATTAGCTTTATCTGCGCTCATGCTCCAACCGTAGGCAAGGGCGAACAGACCAAAGATATATTCTACGAACGCTTAGAAGAAACATATGATAGCTATCATACCCATGACTTTAAAAATTTTCAGGGCGATTTTAATGCCAACATTGCAAAGGAGAATATTTTAGTCCAACAGTCCGGAAATTCAGTCTCCACAGTGAAACATTTGACAACGATATGAGGCTGATAGACTTTGCAGCAGGCAAAAAACATGGTAGTTAGCAGCACCAGATTTAAGCATCTCGAAATACGTAAAGGCACTTGGCTGTCTCCGGATCAGAAAACAAGAAATCAATTTGATCATGGTGTGATAGATGGGAGCAGAGGTGAAAGCGAGTCGATTTCTCTTTGGTGATCTTTATGCAGCTTCAATAAAATCGGCGCTGGTGAAGGCACAACAGTCCTACATAGTTAACAATTATGTAAATGCCTTAAGAAGATTTTTATCAATAAGGCGGAATTGACCTTGTGTACCCTCCTTATTAAGTTAACATATGTTCATATAACAATTAAAAAAGGATCAGTCGGCTTTGTCGACAGAGATCAACGGGACCAATGGTAAAATTTCCACGGATCCTCGCACAGACCCTTAACCGGGTTGCCCTGTTTATGAGATATCGCGCATGCTATTTTAGCTAATACTTTTGAATTTTTGTGGGGGAATTACCGAAAGGAGTAGACCTGCAAGCACTACCTTCGAATTTCATCTAATATTCGAAGAAATAATACGATATGCAAAGTGTGGATCAACTCAGTATTTGGTTCGAGAGTTGTCATGCTCTCCAGCCACTACATGGTGCCATAGAGGGTTTTTTACAGTTTTCGGGCTGCTTTCTCAAGAATTATGGTTTTGCCTGAAGGTACCTGAAGGAGTGGACTGATATGGCTTATCTTCGAACTTATACTAAGTTTGGACCAAATATTACGAATGCCAAAATTTGGACCGAATCGGCAGATCCGTTCAAGAGTTATTTTGCGCTCCAACCACTACAGACGGTGTCATAGGTTTTTTTCAGCTTTCAGGAAGTATGGACTTCCGCCTAATGAAACTGTTACCGTCGTTTAGGGGACAGTGAATACGAGTTGTTACAACAAAAACCAAAGCGATTCGAGAGCAGGTCCTAAACTAAACTTGTCCGAAATTTTGTGTGGGAGGTACCCGAAGGGTCCTTATTGGAACCTCATCTAAGTCTATCAGAAATTTCACGATGTGCAAAGTAGGGACCAAATCGGTTACTCCCTTCAAGAGTTATCGTGCGCACAAATTTTCAGAACACATCCGAAGTTTTGTGGGGGACGTACCGGAAGGAGTGGACCGATATAACCCATCTCCGAACTTAAACTAAGTTTGGAAAAAATATTATGAAAACCAAATTTTGGACCGAATCGGTTGAAGCGTTCGAGACTTTTCGTGCGCTTCAGCCAGCAATACAGACAGACGGACGAACATGGCTTAATCAACTCCAAATTGTCTGAAACACATTTCGTCCAAACATACTTGGGGTCTAAAACGATTATTTCGATGAGGCACATTTTGCCCGTATGAAAGTGTATATACCCTCGTTAGCATAAATGCTGAGGGTATTGGTTGGTTGGTTTACGTGGTGGCTCCACTTTATAGCCTCAATTAGTATGTAAGGAATACCGTTTTGAAAACCACACCACTCGTTCAAGTATTCTTATTTCGTAGTATTAAATTGGCAATTAAATCCAGCCTAATGAGTTGAGAAATCGTAGAAGGTCTCCCGGACCTACTTCGGCTATCTCGGCGATATTATGAAGGAACGGCTGTCCTATAGCTTTAAGTCGTCGTTGCATTAGTGCAGGGCAGGAACAGAGGAGGTGCTCAACAATTTCCTCCTCTTCTTCATCTCCACGGCTGCGACAGTGGTCGTTGTGTGGTATATTTAAGCGCTTTGCGTGGTTACCGATAGCCCAATGACCGGTTAACACTGCCGTTAGTCTTGCCAGGTTCCGTCGGTTTTGGCTGGAGGAACTTTGTGCGTTTGGCGTTGTATTGAGGCCATGTAGATTTTGTTATTCGGCATGTTTCCGTTTTGTCCCATCTACTCTCGGCCAATGATAGATAGTATTTGAAGATATCCCCTTTAACTACTCCCATTGGTGTTGCGACTGACGCCTTTGGAAGTTCGTTAGAGGCGGATCCTGCTCTGGCTAATTCGTCCGCTTTTTCGTTCCCATCCAGTCCCTTATGGCCTGGGATCCAGTTAAGAGTTACTCTTGACAGACGCCCTAGTTTAGCAAGTTCTTCTTTACAATCTTTCACTAGCTTCGATGTGGCAGAGTTTGATTTTAGTGCAAGGAGTGCCGCTTGGCTGTCGACAAAAATTCCTATCGAGTTTGGTGTGTGGAGTTGTAAGATAATAAAACAAGCTTCCTTTATGGCCATTATCTCCGCCTGAAATACACTGCAGTCGTCAGGTAGCTTTATGTATGTAGATATATTTGCATCATATGAGAAGACACCAGAACCGACTCCACATTTCATTTTGGAACCATCTGTGTATACATTGATGTCATGACCTGTCATTGGTGATACATTATTCCATTCTTTCCTGCTTGGAAATTTGACTTCAAAAGGCTGATCAAAAGTCATTGTAGGAGCGCAGTAATCAGCAGTAGTTGCTATTTCTTTTGGTAATTTGTGAAGCACGCACGCATGTCCGTAGGCTCTATCGCTCCATATTCCTAGAGCCCGCAGCCTTGCCGCATTACATCTTGCAATTGCTTTGATGTGTAAGTCTATTGGCAGAATGTGCATCATAACATTGAGGGCTTCAGCCGGACAAATCCGAATTGCCACTGTCACTCCGATGCATGCTGATCTTTTTATACTATATAGTTTTTTTCTGCGTAGTTTTCTTTTCCGCTGCTGGCCACCATACTAGTGCTCCATATGTGAGAATTGGTCTTATTATACTGGTGTACATCCATAACACCATTTTAGGTTTAAGGCCCCAACGGTTCCCAAACATTTTGCGACACGTTTAGTATGCAACGGTTGCTTTGTGAGCACGATGTTCCATGTTACGTTTCCATGATAGCTTTGAATCTAAGATGACGCCTAGGTACTTGGCGTGATATAATAGGGGTATTTCTTGACCTCTTAGTCGTGGTAGATTGGGTATTGAATATTTGGTCTTTGTGGTGAATAGTACCATCTCAGTTTTCCCTGGATTTAATTGACGTTGCTTTTTCTGATATATTGAATAGTATCCAATTGTGATCTGAGAACGATTTTTTATCGGATACTATCCAGTTAGCTATTTCTAGATGACGTTTATCGGATACCAGTGTGAGGTCAATGACCTCCTGCCACCCACTAAAGTTATCCGAGCTTGGAAATACAAAAGTTGGGTGGAGGTATCGCAGCCAATGATGATGGTGTTGAGTGTGTGGCCTCCATGGCGCTCCAGACCTCGCTTGGTGGGGCTTCCCTTAGTGGGCCATGTAGCAAGAGGCAATAAAGAACTGCTTGTCATTGTCCAGTTCCACTTTTGCAACGGTGAAGTCCGCTGTACTATACTCTGGACATAGAAATGCGTTTATTTTATTTTTAACAATTAGACATGATCTAGGCTTACCGTTATTCTTCATGTATAATGTTTTATATCCTCTGCTATTAATCGTTATTATTATCGTTTTCGTAAACGTAGGGTTCTTGGATGATGCCTATGTCAAGATCCTCCTCTACTAGAAGGACCCGCAGGTTATCTGAAGCGACTCTAGAGTGCTTCAGATTGATCTGCACGACTTTGAGCATCATCTTTTTGTGGGCATGATGTTGATGGCCCCTCTAGCTGCATATTATCTAGCAGCTTTCCGGCATCGTCGATGTCATCTGCATCGTCTTCACCGTTCGGGCCATGCGATCTTAGTATCTTTACTTTGGCTTCCCTCACGCCAAAGAAGAGTTTGTTGCCGAGTCTCTCTAGTGCCTCCACTCCGGCCTCTGTTATAGAGATAACCAAACTCATGCTGTTATTGTCCGGGGGTTCAGTGGCGATTACGGACCAATCGTCCATTGGAACAACCTTGTTCATCCTCGCCAGACCTTGTTGTAGTTTCGGGCCGTCACAATCTATCTTGGGCAGGCAAACTCTGGCACGAGGTCTTATTGGGATTTCTTGGGCTGGGATCAACCGCAGGCTGATGTCTTCCCATGCACCGCTGATCTTAGCCATACATTTTTCCAAGAATCGCTTTGAGAACTCGTCCATGCATTTGATTACCCTGTAGCCACGATGAACCTCGCTTGAGTCGAAATGAGGCACGGGAGAATCATCGTTTGTGAAAACATGTTCCATAACTTGTTATGACAATTTAGTTTCTACCACGCCCCATTCCGGAGTGGTGATAGGGGACAGCTTTCCCTTCTTGTCGTTAGCCACGGCAACCATCAGGTCGTCCTTAACAACTTCATTGAAGGGACGTTTTATTGTTGAAGAGGCAGTAGGGTTGTGTTTTTTCCTCTTGGCGGGCTTATTGTCCTCAGTCCGGGAGCGCTCACGTTTGGAGGAAGGTGGGCGATCGTCGTTTCTAGAGGTTTTGGCTTCCTCGTATTCCTCGACGATTTTAGTGTCCAGCTCATCCCGTTCGTGGACCGTACCATTTGCAGCATTCTTTGCGATCTTGCGGAGAATGAATTTTGTCTTCTGGTATAGGGCCTTTCGAACGTCGGCTGGACTTTTCTTTTTCTTATTGGTTTGTGTAGTCTTACCATCCTCAGAGACGGTCAGAGTTGCTGTTTTTGTGGTTGTCTGATGAAGTGTGTCAGAACCGACAACACTTAGTTGGCTAGCTATCAGCTCCTGGCTGGATGCTAAAAGGTCATCCTCGGAAGAGTTGCCAGACTGCAACCGAGGAGTTTTGTTTTTATTTTCTATTGTATTTTTCTCCATATGTTGTTCCCACGAGTGTGCCGTAAGGGGATGGACCATCGTACGCAGTGACGGCTTGCGCAGACTAGGCTACTAATAAGTACAACTCGACCCGTGCCCTGGCGCCGAGGGAGGATAGCTAGCGACCAGACTTCTTTAGACACTAGTCGGACAATCAGATCCTCAGCACAACTCCCACTACCTTGATCTTAAAAGTGTATATATATGTCACTCGTACCAAAGGTGATCTGTGGAGCAAAATCAGTTCACCTCCTGGGCTCGCGACAATTCCCTCCTCCTTTTGCAACCGGGCTTGGGACCGTCTTTGGCGGAGTTAATGCTGAGGGTATGAAAATGCCGTTGTTAAAAAATATCAGCAAAATATTGCAATAATGTACTCCGTTACGACAACTTTTTTTGGTTGTTAACTTAACAATAACTTTCGGTAATTAACGAAAAAAATTACCGACAGAAATCGTTTACATTTATTTACAGAATAGCAATTACCGAAAATTATCGTTAACTACCGACATTCGTCGTTAATTCTGTCGTTAAGGAGTTACAGAATCGCACTACAGAAGTTATTTTGGTTAGTATGTGTAGTCGAAACGTCAATTTTAAAACAACAAGACAACAATAAATATAATCCTTACCGTTTCCAGTAATGATGGTGTATGCGTGTGTTATATCTCTAGTATGTTATCATTTATATCAATATGTTGTAATCAGTGGGTAGTGGGCCCTCTCTTATTATTATTATTATTATTATTATTATTATTATTATTATTATTATTATTATTATTATTATTATTATTATTATTATTATTATTATTATTATTATTATTATTATTATTATTATTATTATTATTATTATTATTATTATTATTATTATTATTATTATTATTATTATTATTATTATTATTATTATTATTATTATTATTATTATTATTATTATTATTATTATTATTATTATTATTATTATTATTATTATTATTATTATTATTATTATTATTATTATTATTATTATTATTATTATTATTATTATTATTATTATTATTATTATTATTATTATTATTATTATTATTATTATTATTATTATTATTATTATTATTATTATTATTATTATTATTATTATTATTATTATTATTATTATTATTATTATTATTATTATTATTATTATTATTATTATTATTATTATTATTATTATTATTATTATTATTATTATTATTATTATTATTATTATTATTATTATTATTATTATTATTATTATTATTATTATTATTATTATTATTATTATTATTATTATTATTATTATTATTATTATTATTATTATTATTATTATTATTATTATTATTATTATTATTATTATTATTATTATTATTATTATTATTATTATTATTATTATTATTATTATTATTATTATTATTATTATTATTATTATTGTTATTGTTATTATTATTATTATTATTATTATTATTATTATTATTATTATTATTATTATTATTATTATTATTATTATTATTATTATTATTATTATTATTATTGTTATTATTATTATTATTATTATTATTATTATTTTTTTTTTTTTTTTGGAAAATACCAATAATCCGTCGGAGTTAACAAGTTGACGATTAGATACAAAATCGTGGTGTTCATAATTGGAAACAGCAATGTATCGTTAGAGTTGATAATACATACTTACTTCGCCTTATGGGACAAATGTTCTGTGGCAGGTCACCTAATTATGTAATCAGTATTATATTTTCGTATCGTTTCGTTACAACAGGTTGATTTCTTTTCAAATCAAAACATTGGTATATTATACTACATACATACAGAGTTTTGAAGTGAAACTTAAAGGGTAGTTCTATCACAACTCAATAGCTATAACAAAATCAAAATATTTATACTTCAGAGAGAATATTGACAAAATATAGGTTTGCCTTACTTACTGTTAGTTTTTCATCAGCATTATGCCTATGTTCATTAAATGTGTGTTATAATAGGTGTGTTTTAATTGTTATGTGGAACAAAAAAAAAAAATAAAATATGTGTTGGATATTCGACTTAAGCAAGTAAAAAGGGCAGTAAATTCGGTCGGGTCTAACTTTTAATATCCTTCACCATAAGGTGAAGGTTCCAAACATATTTTTTAACATATATTTTTCTGCGTGTGGAAAATGGGTTATATCGTTCCACGTTTTTAGCGGAATTATCCCAACGAATATGTTAAAATTTTTTATTAAGTCTTTGTTGGAGCTATAAAACTTTCTCTCTCAAATTGTTGGTGCAGGTCCACGTTTTGATATTGGCCCCGTACAATGGTACAGCTTGATTTTTGGTGTTTTTAAGGTTTTTGGCCGAATTATTTTATCGGAAAAACTTTAATTTGGTTATAGTCTTCGTTGGAGGTTTAACAAATTTCTGCAGAGGATTGTCGATACAGATCGATGTTTTCATATAGCCCGCATAGAAACGTACCTCCCCATCTTAGGTTTTTTAAGCTTTTATGTTTTCAATAGTAGCTCACGATTTTAGGGATTTGTGAAGGTTTTAGGTCAGAGGTATAAAAAATACCACGTTTGCAACTGCTTTAAAATCTAGAAAATTGCAATATGGACTATCCCTGTATGTTATCCCGGAGGAAGTTTTTAAAAGATCCTCATACTTATTTTAACATTTTAATGCATTACCAACCGGGATTTCTTCCTATTACTTCTGGAACATCGAAAATTTTTCCCAGAGTTTGTTTAAAAAATTGTATAAAGCAGAAGTATAGGCCTATAAAGTATCACTTCTGAAAATTATTTCTAGAAAAAAAAACACCACTAATATTGTAATCATAATTTTTGTGTTCTTTGCCATTCATGGTTAGTGGAAGGTAACTCAGTCAGTTGCTGTTAATGTTTTGATACGTTTTCATATGCTTTTTCTGCATATGGACCAGTATGAGGGGGTCAATACCGTTACGTACATAAAACATTCCTACACACTAATGGTAAACTGTTATATCCGTGTTATGCGTAGTAGTTGACCAATACCAAACGTGTGGTTATACTGTCGTTGGACCGGTGGAGGGAGGAAGGTTGGAGGTTGAATGCGTAGTTAAATGTCATTCCATAAACTATGATATTGTCCGGCTATGGCATTGGTGCCACAGCAAAGTTGTGTGTTGCTCTTACAAAATGATGTGTTTGGTTGATTTTTACCATGCTCGATGTTTTCTACCATGTTTGTATTTTGTGGCGTTAATTTTCTCAATATGTTTCAGCCTGTAGCCAAAAGTTAATTAAAAACCAACAAACTTCAATATTGGCCAACAATAACATGAAGCAAATGAAAAAAATACCAACTTGTTTCGTTGAAAACAAACTCCAGCATAATTGTACTCATGTGGAAAAAAATCTGTAGTCAAAGTTTTTGCTCGAAAGCTAGCAAAGTCAAGAATGAATGGTTCCACCCCATCCAACGTTAACAACGATAGCATATATGGAGTACAAGGGAGATACATCAATGTATTGACAATTTTATTTTAAGTTGTCATAAAAATTTTATTGTTGTTAAGAGAAAATCATGCAGGATATGTATTTACCTCTTTCGAATCAAGTTGCCATGGCTTTCGGCATGAAAATCAATTTGAAACATTGTAAGGAGTAAAAGGCAGAATCCATCAAAACACTGATTTTTGGTTACAGACAATACATTCATAATAGGGAAATCAATGTAGTTTGTGGAGTTGATTTGTGGCGGAGATGTAAAGAATATGACACTGTCTGAGTCGACTTGTCAGTAAATTGGCATGCGAACTAATACAACCTATTGTTTTCTAGCTACTTAGAAAAATGGAAGGCTACAGGAAAAAACCAGGGAATCTTTTAAGATTTTCTTTTTCACTTGCAATAAGAAATTAATAAAAAAACAAGTAAGCAAAGGCTATAGTCGGACGGGGCCGACCATGTGATACCCTACACCACAATCTCTAGGAATTAGCTATCTGCAACCACTTTGGACGCTGAATGGTCGGGTATGATTCCCAGGTCTGGCCACATCAAATTTTCAACGGTGGCATAATACCCCTTTGTAATGCTGCCGATAATTCCTGAGTATTTCAGACATGAACAACTTCTCTACAAGTGGCAACTTAGTACATGCTTTTCCGATTCGTCGATAAAAAATTCGTCACATATTAATGACATAACATGAATCCATTGGTATAAGGTAAACCTCCCTTGTCCCTACTGGGATATTTGTGGAACAATTATATAAATTATACATTTCTAAACAGTATGCCAAAATTGGAAAATTCACATTGATTGTGGGTTTATTGAAGATCTATTGTCCTCACATATACTTGGTAATGTACGCAGTTTTGTGATTTTCAGGGCATTTCGAAAATAGTTCATTGTGGTTATATACATATTTTATACCAATAGAAAAAACTTATAATGAATAGAAATTCAAATAATTTGCATGCAAACAAATTTATAAATCCCAAAATTACACACCTAGTAAGATAGTATAAGTCAGCTCCGCTAACGGTGATATACCCTCAACACCTGACCAAAAAAGAAACAAACACAATAATTATGCCGTATAAAAAATATATATATTGTATTTTGTAGGTATCGTAATGTAAGGCTATACCAAATCAATTGCAGTAAGCTAACTTCTGATTTTTGAAAAAGTTTGAGAATTATTTTTTGGAAATTTTGGACCATTCTCTCAGGAAATATGGACTTACTCCGGAAAAATTGTACCGTTGCAATAGGTACCGTGAAAAGAAAAAATTCAAATTGATCCGAGACTGGTCCTCA
This sequence comes from Musca autumnalis, assembly GCF_047663935.1. NCBI lineage: Eukaryota > Metazoa > Arthropoda > Insecta > Diptera > Muscidae > Musca > Musca autumnalis. The sequence continues at coordinate 202,983,146 of NW_027411644.1, read as the reverse complement.
AACTGCACTTTTCCCAAATTTTGTGTAGGAGGTACTCGAAGGACGGGACCGATATAGTTTATATTCCAACCTGATACATTACTGGATGAAATAATAGAATGTGCAAAGTTTGGGCCAATCAGAAAATCCCCTTGAGTGTTATCTTGCGGTTTTGCAATTTTAGTTAGGTTTCTTGCTTTTTTGCGGTTTTTCTTGGACCTTTTTGGTCATAATCTCTGAAGGTATAGACTTGCCATTTCATTTGTACCATCGTAAAGGGTGCCGCAAGGACAATCTGCTGAAAAAAATCAAAACGATTCAAGAGGACTCTTAAATTTCACTCTTCCAAATTTTGGGTGGGAGGTACTGGAAGGTGTGGACCGATATAGTCTTACCCGATCTATATGTGGAAAGAATAATAATATATTTTTCAGAAAAATTTTGAACTTTTGTGGGGGAGGTGCCCGAAGGAGTAAACTGATATAGCCTGTATTCGAAATTAAACTAAGTTTGGGCAAAAAATTACAAAGTGCTAAATTTGGTTCGAATCGGTAGATCCGTTCGGGAGTTATCGTGCGCACCAGACAGCAAGAGAGACAGATGAACGGACAGGGCTAAATCGACTCCAAATTGTTTGAAACGAATTTCGTCCAAACATACTTGGGGTCTAAACCAAACCCGTTCGTGGGTATTGATTTGGTTACGAAGTTTTTCGGCAAATCACACACACGCGACCCGAACGCAAAGTAAGAGAGCAAATGTTTTGATTTTTTTACTTCAGTCTTGTACTGAATTTCATGCAAGCAGGTTGATGCCGCTTTATTTGTTTATTTTTGGGTACACAGAAAAGATTTTGCAGTTGTACAGCAAATATGTGGAGGGAAGAATTTGAAAATGATTTTTGTTTTGTATTAATATTTTTAATGACGCAGAATGCCTCGTCTGCAATGCAACAATAAAAAATGTATGTATGCTTAGAAAGTCTTAAAAAATCATTTTTATATACAATTTGTTTTTTCTCTCATAAATTAACATATGAAGAAAAATAATTTTCAAATTATGAAGTTATTTATATTATTTTTAATTTAAGTCATACAAAGCGAACGCGCCAACAATATATTTTTCATTTCGCAATCAATATGAAAATCATCACCCTGTTCTGTCAGTGTAATTTTACCCACACATAAACAATTTAAGCGCTCGCTCTTCTTGGTCGGCTATGGTCTAAACCCATTTTTTCGATGGGCAAATCTTTGGTCGTATTTTGTATATTTTGTAATAACCTAAAGCCCGAGGGTATTAAATAGGTGGCGAAGCTACCCCATGCTGCAATATTTGTATAAAAATTCAATTAGACAACTGAACTGAAAATTTCTCTGTCATGATTGAGACAATTTGTAGTATGAGAGGAAATTTTGGTTCTCTGCAAAACCCATTATATATTAGGCAGTAGGCCCGTTATTAAGCAGACACAGTATTGCAATTTGCATCAGGGGAAATATCAGTATTTATTTTTCCATATGTAGGCTACTTTGACGGTATATGCCATCCAGGAATAAAAATATGGACCAAAAATAACATTTGTATATTTTTCACACAAAAGTAATGGTCCATTTCACCCGGTAAATAATATCGGATCATCATCCAAAATTTTAGGCATCTTCTTCTTCTACTAAACTCTTACCTCGTGCAAAATTTCGTGACTATTGAGCTATAATTGCGACCTCTAGTGTGTTTATGATTACACTACAAACAAAAAACTGGATATATTAGACTGTAGCTCTGTTATCTGATAACGTACATCAACGTAATAGACATCAGTGCAAAGGTCAAGAGATCGTCTTCCAAATATAACTCACGAGGGAGGAATGTGTCCTTCAGGAACAAAGATATAAGCTGTATATTAAAAATTTTCACAATTTTCACACAAAAGTTTTGGTCCATTTAACCCTCTAAATATTATCCGATCGCCATCTCAAATTGCAAGCTTCTCCTTTGTGATATACTCTTACCTTATTTAAATTTACGCGTTGATCGGACTATTATTGAGACCTACAGAGCCGCTAGAAAATTGGATAAATATTGTTTTTGGTCCATTTCACCCGCTAAATATTTCACGATCATCACCAATAAGAATAGGGATCTATTCTGATCTGAACCCGACCTTCATACAAAATTTCGTGACGATCGGTCCATAATTGCGGCCTGGAGCGTGTTTACAATTTATAATGGACAGACGGACGGACGGACGGACGGACTGACGGACGGACACACATCTCAAAATCGCTTTATCTCGTCGAGATATGAAGATTGGTATACCACATTGGGGGTCTCCGATGAATATTTCGCGGTGTTACATGAATTTTTACCAAAACAAACTTATAATACCCTTTTCCACATTGTGGTATAGGGTATAATAATATTAAAAATTATCTTCGCCCTAATAGGCGAAAGTTCTTTTTAATAACCAGCCAAATCCCGTGCGAAGCAACATCCTAAAATTCCTATATTCTGCGTAATAACGAGCTGGAGCTCCTGTAGAACAGCAGCCGAAGAATTTGTGAAGCAACGAAACGAAAGTAAGGAGCCAAAAAATTCATGTGGGCCAACACCCGTATGTTCTGTGGAACAATAACTCAAAAGTTCGGCAAAAACGTTTTGACGATCTCAATGTATTCGAGGGTCACTAAAAAACCTTCTGGCCTAGGCAACACGCAGTGTCGCCAGGCGTCATTTGACATTTTTTGTTCGGAAAGTTTGACAGTTTTTAGCCTAAACGTATTCAGGTTTGTTGAGTGCTAGTTGAAGACAAGAGGGTATTGAAGGACAATCAATTTGGGTTCAGGACAGGTATTTCCACTGTCCATGCCCTCACTACCTTCTCCTCTTATGTGGCTGAGGGCCTTAACAAACGGGAAGGCACGATTGCAGTCGGTCTTGATTTTACAAAGGCCTTTGATTCCGTTTGGCATCAAGGGTTAATGTATAAGTTGATCCAATTCGGCTTTGACAGGCAAAATTGCAGACTTGTAGGTAGCTTCTTAGCTGACAGATATTATAGAGTAAAGGTAGGTGAACAGCTGTCTAGCCGTAGAGCTGTTTTTATGGGAGTACCTCAGGGCTCACTTTTGGGCCCGATGCTATATAACATCTACGTTAGCGACATGCCAACTCCCCCACAGGGGGGGCTGGTATTGTCCTACGCAGATGATGTGCTAGTTGCGATATCAGGACCTAGGGTCCGCGCAATTGAGGCACTTTTAAACGACTATCTTGCCATCCTGGACAGCTATTTTACCTTGTGGGGGCTAAAACTCAATGGAGACAAGTGCTCTGCAATATTAATTAGGGGCAAAGTTGAACACATGTTACCTAACTTCTGGTATTATAGACCAATTATCCAAATTGGTCTAAACATCGTGGAGGTCAAGGACAGTATAAAGTACCTGGGGGTCATTTTCAATTGGAAACTTGACTTTAACAGGCACGTAGATTTTATACTGTCCAGAGCAAAGCAAATTTTCTTCAGCTACCATGGGCTGATGAAGATAAGGGGTGGTCTATCCCAGGAAGTAAAACTTTTGATTTACCGACAGATAATCAGACCAGTCATATCCTATGCCTTTCCTGTCTGGTTTAACATATCGTCAAGCCAGATGAAAAGGCTCAGGAGATGGGAGTGAAAAGTTCTTGCGTCATGCTTAGGCATGCGGGGCCTGCTGACCAATCGGGATGGGAGTGTTAGAAGACACTCAAACAGAGCCGTATACGAGCGGGTGAATGATGAGAGAATAGATAGGGTACTTGTCACAAGTGCTCTTGAATTTTTAAATAAATGTATTTACATTGATAACAGGCTGGTTGAGGATGCCCTGCGATGCAATCTTGACGTAAATGGTCTTCGAGAATGTTGGCATCTACCCCCAGGTGCTTTAAAAAGATTGTCGGAAGAGGGCTTGCTGTATGTCGATGGAGAACTGAGGTTCTACCACCGTAGATATGGCACACTTGATATACAAAATTTAGTGTATTGTTGTAAATAGTAGTTTGTAGTAGTTAGTTTTAAGTATTATTTTTTAAGTAGTAGTTTTAAGACACTTTTCGCCCATTTTTTATTTTTGGATTTTTTGGGGCTTACATGAATTGAATTCATATACTTTGTTTTTCTCCTTATGATAGCTGCTGTGGTTAACTCACAGCGATATATGTGAATATACTGTAGTAGGTGGCGAATAGCTACGTGTTTATTTATCTCTAATAGTACAGTAAGGCATATCTGTTAGCTCGTAAGAACATATCCCAAATATGGCCATTGGCAAAAATGAAATGAAATGACGTATTCAGGATAGTTTGACATACGATCATGTGTTGTGTTGTTTACAGTGACTTGAAAAAATCAGTTTGCAAAAAAAAAATGGAATTTACTCGGGGACATTTTCGTCCGATAATTTTTCACAATTTTCGACGTGGATAATCACAGCAAGAGTGGATCGATCAAATTAAATCTTTGTATGTCGATAAAGGGCCATCCTACGGCACTAAAAAAACTGGTTTAATGATTTCAATCGAATGAATTCTACTCGCCGGAAAATCGAAGTTCGTGAGAGTCGTCCAAAAATGATCTTTGTGCTAGACAAAATTAAGTCGTGCGTGAACGGATAATGCAAGATCGCCATGTTGTGTACCATGAGATTGAGGCATTCTTGGGCATTTATTCCACCAACTAACATTTGATATTATGATATGATATGCTCATTTTCGTCTACACCCTTTGTCTATGTTATGTTTATTTCTAAACTGACTTAACCACCCCTCATATTTGTTTACTAAAGTAGTTCAAGTGTTAACCGTTAAGTTCACTGACCGATCGACTCAAGGCCACGATCGGTCTGGTAATAGGTGATACCTATCATCACTGGTAATAGGTGACACCTTTCATCACGGTTACCTCTACCAAGAAATGCCTGAACTTTATTTGTTTAATGGGTAATAGGTACCGACTGTTTTCCTATAAATTCTACAAATTTCTGGGCAGACTCTGGATCCCCGCGGGCTATCCCAGCAAGCGGAGGGAACTTGTCGTTACTACACGGTGCTTCAAAGACAATTATAAGTTGGATCCGAGTGACGAATCATGAAATTATGCGTATGGGTCCGAAAATAGTTGCAATCGCCAGTAGATGCTGTAAAAGCGTTCAAAAACCATGTTTTGGAGGTGTCTCAATCAAACGACTGTCAAACTGTCCTGAGTACACTTAGGCTAAAAACTGTTAAACTTTCCAAAAAAAGTCAAATGACGCCTGGCGACTCTGCGTGTTGGCTAGGCCAGAAAGTTTTTTAGTGACCCTCGTATCGTGGAGGATCAAGAATTCTTTCCTTATTAAAATATTTATTTGAATTTTACCAAAACGTGGACCAATGTTGAAAATTTTTGGTGGAGATTTGTGAGCACTGGGAACATCAAATTTCAAGTGACAGATAGTCCGGCCAAAAAGTAGTTAAAATTGTCAAAATAAATCCTTAAAATACAAAAAATCAGAAGGTACCGTTATTTGGGCTAATTGGGGCTATACCGAAACATGGACCTATGTTGAAAATTTGATGTAGAGTAGTTTTGTGACAACAGGAAATCGGGAGGTACAACTATATTGGGGCTATAGGGAGATGTTTACTGACCTCTGGGAACCTGGTATCGTCATATGTGGGCTATACCGAGTTATGGACCTATGTTTACAATTTTTAGTAGAGATGTTTTGTGACCTATAGGAACCTTAGACATCAAAAAATTTTACTAAAACCCTCAAAATACCGAAAATCGGGAACTACCGTTGTATGGGGGCTTTACCAAAAACATGGACCTATTTCAAAATTTTTGGTGAAGATACTTTGTGACCACTGGCAACCTCAAATGTTAAATTACAGGTAGTTTGATCAAACAATATGCCTGTACCAGAACCTGCAAGAAGCTACTAATTTTTACTACGATGACAATTTTTCCTTTATGTTATCGGAAAAAGTAGTAAAAATGAGTAGATTCTCGCAGTTCTGGAACAGACCAATAGTAGCTAAAACCCTCAAAATACCGAAAATCGGGAGATACCGTGGGGGCTATACCCATGTTGACAATTTTTGGTGGAGATATTTTTTGACCTATGGGAACCTCAAACATCAAATTGCAGGTAGATGGGTCGAACAAGGTAGTTAAAATCGTAGCTAAAACCCTGAAAATGCCGAAAATCGGAGGTACCGTTATATGGGGCTATACCAAACCGTGGGCCGATATAACCCATCTTTGAACTTGACCTGCCTATTGAATGCAAAAATATAGCGTTCTAGCTCAATTAGTGCGGACGCTAGAGTAACTTCAACAGTCGGACTTTGCCATATCGACTCAGAATTTTGTCCTGAGCAAGAATATATACTATACTACATAAACGGTCGCAAATGATTATTTAAATGCGTTACAAACGAAAAAACAAACTTAATACTATGGTGAAGGGGATAAAAACAGAAGTTTGGTACTAGCTTGAATGAATTTGTATTCGGATCGTCTTAGTGAAACATACCATAAAATTATTATAGGCGATTTTTATTCCAAAATTAGTAAGGAGAATATCTTTATCGAAGATTTTACTTCCGATTTTACCTCCGCAAACGGAGTCTCGATATTAGTGCTACGTAATGTTTGCAAGTTCAACTGCCGGGCGCGTTCCGACCGGTGCATATATCCACGAGCGTCATCAAGCGATTACGAGTAAATCTCTCCCAAAACTGTGGGACCCTTCTGATCTGTGGTCGAAAGTACTGCAACAATCACACAGGTTAAGGGCAAATACATGGATCATGAAAATGAGGAACTAAGGGGATGCTCACACTCAACCCAGATGGTAGATTAAATGATAAGGGCATAGCAAAGTTCACAACATGTAGGGGCTCAACGGCGTAAATTCAGGAAGCAGCAGGCAAGCAAAAAGGGTTTATCGCAGGACGCTCCCAAAGATATCATGAATACTCCCTCCATTCCTTCGGATGCGGGAAAGAGGATAAGATTTCCAGATGAGCAGAAATCAGCAAATCCGTTGAAGAAGAAAAAGAGCTCCACACCTTCTGATATGAGAATTTTCCGATAATTATTTTGCAGTGTGCGACAAAGTGAGCTCGAACGTAAAGAAGGATTTTCCGGCCCCAGAATCGACCGCTGAGGACTTGTGTTGATTGCCAATGTTCGAGAGTATCTAGATAATACAGGTAAAATACATATTAGTTTAATCCAGGAATCTTAGTTTTTTTTCAGAACAAGATCTCTTTATTAAACAATATCAATTAACAACTACGGCGTCTCGACCAAGAACCTGTGTATTATGCCACAAAAACTTATGCTTTTTCTCTTCAGAGATTTCAACATCGGACACAACTGTGCTGAAGCAGTGAAATGGCAATATATACCTGCGTCAGTACTACGGACTATGTCGGAACTGCAGGGGGTGGTGAGGAAAGTAAAACAAACTTGTAACGAAGTACTGATAGGTTGTGATGCTAACTTTCACCACATGGCGCGGGTTAGTACTAATGCTAACAAGAGGACGAGGCATTTTTATGATTACTTGAATACTAACAACATAATAACCCTTAACATTGGAAGTAAAGCCACCCTTGTTAACAAAATTAGGGAAAATTTATTATATTATAGTTCAGAAACTTGTATAAAGGAGGTGCAGAATTGGAAAATCCGGAAGAGAACTCGTTTCCCACAACATCGGTATTCAAAGTTTGAACATACACGGCCACAACCGAAACCTATAAATCCAAACCCAAAGGTATGACATTTTTAAAACTACTAAAAGAAAGGCTACGTCAGATTGTTCTTTTAGAGTAAACAAATCTGCCTACGGCAGGAGAAACCCGTAACAAAGGCGCAGAGGTCCGAAGGCTTTACAAAAGAGCTCGACGTAAAAAACTAACTGTATTCTGGGACGATTATCCTATCAAAAAAACCATACACAAACAGTGATTAAGGTGGATGATGTTACAACAACAACAACAGCTGCGATAGAAGGGGGATGCACTCCGGCGACTTCATTCACACTATATTTACTGATGGTCTTAGCAACTACTTCCGTGTGAATGCTATGAGCAAATACTACAACGAAAGCATTTCATTGTGTTGCTGTACTAGATGAATCTTTGCCTCCTCATGTAGATGGTCCACTGAAGACATGAGGAGACACCCTATTGCTGTTCTCAGGGCGACATTTTGACAAGTTTGAATCTTTCCCCATTGCATATCACATAATCCCGGGGACCAAACTGGAGCCGTATAGCTTACCACAGACCGACCTATCGCGTTATATGTAGTCAACAGGGTTTCCTTATCCGCACCCCAAGTGCTGCCGCCTAGGGAGTTGATTACTCTGTTCCTACTTTTAAGTTTGTCGCAGATAGCTGCAGCATGGGTGGACGACGTGAATAGTATCGAATGTGACCCCTAGAATTTTGGAGCAGTTTGTGGTCGGAATTTTGCTACCATCGACCACGACATTCAACTCTCTTCTACTGCGACGTCCGTGTGGTGAACAGAGTGGCCGTAAGATCGGTTAAATAGGAGTTCAGTCTCTGATGCCAGGATCGTACAATCATCCGCATACGTTACGATCTCGATGTCGTCTGGAGGAGTCGGAATACAGGAGAGGTAGAGTTTAAACAGTTCCGGAGATATCACCCCTGTTTCACTCTACGGGGTTTGGACTTCTTCTTCCTGAATTCCACGTACGACTGGCGTCCACACATATAATTGATTATCCAACGTTTTAAGCTTGACCGGAGGGTTGTCTGTCCTCCAACAGCGTGGCGTGTCTAACAGTATCAAAAGCTTTTGACAAGCAAAGCGCCACTGTTCTATCACACGGCGGTCTCTGATTGAGTCCTCGCCAAATGTGTGTGGAGATGGCTGGCAGCGCTGTTGACGTGCTGTGCTGCTTACGGAATCCAACATGATGATCGGGAACTGGCCTCAAGTGTCTTTACTTGCTGGCTTCAGTAACGAGACCACCCTGCCCACTTTCCAGACATTGGGAACTATGAAAGTGGCTAGCGACAAGTGGAGAACTTTTGTGAGCTTACCATGGAGATTCCATCAGGGCCCAACGCTTTAGATGATTTTGCGTTCCTGATGGGATTCGCAACATCATCCATTGTAAACTGTGGTGGTTCATCCTCGGCAGAAAGAGAACTGATGCGACGTAGTACTCCTCTCATCGCCATGTCACTCCCGGGGTGCTCAGGTCATGTCTTCTCTCCTTCCACCGTTGCCCACAATTCACTTATACCGGCTCCAAAGTTGCAACTCTTCAGAATATTTAACCACATGTTCCGCTTAAGCTCACCGACCAGCCTGTTAACATCCAGTGTCAGCTCCCTCACCTGGGGTCATTGGGATTGGCTCGACGAAGCTCTCCACGCTCATTTGCTAATCACATCGCCTCTGCTGGGAAGTTTGGTATTACTTCGGGTATTCGACTAGCAGGAACTTCCTTCCGCTACACGAACATCAGACGGATTGGGCAGTTTAGTGATTAGTGAACTCTCTGAAACTCGGCCAATCAGCCTTCCTTTGATTGACGAATTTGTGGCGTTCAGAGGTGATGAAATCGTGTGGTCTGCTAATGGATACAATTATGGGGAAATGGTCAGATCAAAGGAAAATGACGGGTTTCCAGATGACGTAATTTGTCAGACCAGGTGACACGATGGTTATGTCTGGCGAACTGTGACACTCTACTCTAATTCTGGTAGGGGCGTCCTCATTGACCAAGCAAAACGTAGATCTATCAATCTGCTCAGCCAGCTCAATACCCTTCTGGTCGCTTCCGAAAACCGAATGCCACATCTCATGATGCGCATTAAAGTCCCCCAAGACCAGACTGTTATGACCTTCCAAGAGTGGGCTAATGTTAGGCTCGTAACCTGAGTTACAGCTAATTATCGGCGGGATGTATACGTTCAGCAACACTATCTCGACAGTTCCATACCTGACTGCTACCCCCATACATTCCATATATGGGTCATTAGACAAACACAGATTAAGGTGGATGATAAATGTAATAAGATGGAAGCAATCGAAGATACCTTAGGGCTTTTGATGAACACGCATTTCCCGGCGAGCACTACTGTGTACACAGGGATATCGATAGCTAGGGAAAACGTTGCAGAAGACGCAGCAAAAAGGATATCATCAGGAGTTTCAAACCTTTCTGAGCAGCGGGACCAGAAAGAGAAAGACTATATATTTCTTGCAAACTAACCGGAATCTTCAATGCGTGCTTAAACTTTGCGTATATCCCTAAAGCCTGGCAGGTAGCGAGGGTAATATTTATTCCCAAACCTGGGAAAGCAAGCAACGCAAGACAAGTTTCCGACTGATAAGCCTAACATCTTTTTCCTCAAAATCAAGGTATGTATGTATATTCCATACCATGATTAAGAGCAATATCCTAAGCAATACAAACAACACGCATACGTTAAGGGTAGATCTAAAACTTGCATAGACCAAGAGTCTTAACGTTAACCCCAAAAACGGACTAAACATTGGAACACATTCTCTGCTAGAAGGGTTTACAATGTCACAACAACAATAGCTAAGTAAACAGAGTAAATTAAGACTTAGCGATAATTTCATAATTGCGGTAAACTCCATGCAGTTGTCGTTGCAAAACTAAATTTGATTTAAATAAACTAAATGCTTAATGAAAATTGACGCTACAATTCAAATTTATAAATTAACTGAAATTCGTCTAAAACAACTTAAATCTATCAGCAACTTTCACAACAATACTTTTGAACTTTAATCCTAATCAACATTTTTGTCGGAAATTTCAAATGTCCAGGAAGCGCCACAAAATTCTGAAAAGACCTTAAGTATATTCGATCTGTCCTTAGACGAAAGTTTTAATTCACATAGGCTTAGGGTATATCTCTGTCTGCAATGCTGTCTGATACTTTTTTACTTGTTTATATAGAAGATAATATTTATCCGAGCTGGTATTTTTTTCTGTCAAATATTTTTTAATGCCAAAATGTGTTTTATACCCTTATATATACAGCTTAAATCTTTATATCTGGAAGACACATTTGGCTCACATGAGTTATATTTGGAAGACGATCTCGACGACCTTTCCATTGATGCCAATTATGTTGATATACGAGGTCAGACAACAGAGCTAGAGCATAATATATACAGTTATTTGTTTGTAGTGTAATCATAGAAATGCTAGAGGTCGCAATTATAGCTCAATAGTTACGAAATTTTGCACGGTGTAAGAGTTTAGGTCGAATAAGATGCCTACAATTTTGGACGATGATCTGATATTATTTAGCGCATGAAATGGACCATAACTTTTGTATGAATGGTATAAAAATTTAATTTTGGTCTATATTTTAATTCCTGAAGGGCATACGAGAGGCACTAAAAACCCTCTGGCCTAGGTAATGCGCAGTGTCGCCAGGCGTCATTTGACATGTTTTTGGAAAGTTTGACAGTTGTTAGCCTAAGCGTACTTAGGACAGCTAGACATGTGTTGGGTTTTTTTCAGTGGCTTCATTGAGACACCTCCAAGACATGGTTTTTGAACGCTTTTACAGCATCTGGCGACGAAAATCGTTGACCTCGTCTTTTTTTCTTTATGTGTTGCGATCAAATGAAGTCATTGGATCCCTAGGCAGGGCTGTATGGCGCATGTCCTATCAATTCCACGTTTTGTCCGGTCAAACAAGCGCTGGTTTGAATCGACGTGTGAGAGCTCGCATTGGCATGATGCGATTCGAATTCTCTTGTTCGTTTTTCGAATTTCTCAGGAGACTTCAGGCAAACAAATTGTAGTGTAACACTCAGAATTAAGCGTCCTACATATCTCAAGCCGTATAGCCGCCATTCTGTCAGTTTTGCCAAAGAAACAGGGGACCATTTGCTTCGAAGGTCTTCTTTCATGAAAAACTCGCTTTCGAAGACCCAAATGGTCGATTCATGTTTTGTTTCGGGACTTTAAGCATATATCCAAGATTCGTCTTCTGTGACGATCTTATAAACGTCGTTTGAAGCTCCGCGATCTTTTTTATACACACATTTTTGCACAAATCCACAAGAGACTTTTTTGAGCTATTGACCAATTTTGCCAGATCCAGCGAGAAAAATCCATTTTTGCGGCCAGGTGTTCGGGCAATATCAAATCGTAGTTGGCGAATAAAGTGCCCAAGGATGCCTCTATCTCAAGGTATATAATATGACGATCTTGCATTACCCGTTCACGCACGGCTTAATTTTTTTCTGCCACAACGGACGATTTTGTTTATCCATGTCGAAATTTGTGAAAAAATTTCAGACTTCTCTAGACATAAAAGGAACTCTTAAAGTCTTCTCTTGATACCAGGCGGCCTTTTCGGGTCTTTTATAGACATCAGAAGACTTATTGGAACATCAGAAGAGTTCTTGAGGGTTTTATGGACATCAGTAAACCTCTTGGAACATCTGTAGATTTCTTGGAGCCCCCTTGAGATCTTATATAGGCATAAAAATACCCCATAAAAATACCTCAGAAGAAAATTCCATTTTTGCAAAGTGATTTTTTCAAGTCACTGTAAACAACACATCACATGGCCGTATATCAAATTGCGATAATGTGTCTGCTATATAACGGGCCTACTCCATAATATATAAAGTGGGTTTTTTGTAGAGAACCACAGTTTCCACCCATGCTACAAATTGTCTCTATCATGACAGAGAAATTGCCAGTTCTGGCATTGTTGCAAATTACGTGGAGCTTCAACGTATTAATTGTCTAATTGAATTTTGTACATATATTACAGCATGTGGTCGCTTAGCCACTTTTCAAAATGTAATCGGTGTAGCTGTCGTTAAAGGTTTTTTTTATAATATTAATTTTGGTGAAGGCGAAGGCAACCGCAGCCTCCTGACATATAATTGAATATTAATATTTCCGGTCAGGCAACATAACATTTTTAATAGTGGCAAACTACACCTCAGTAATGTTGGCAACATTTCCTGAGTATTTCAGCCATGAACAGCTTCTTTATAAGTGGAGTCTTAGGACACGGTAGAATCAACAAAGTTATTTCTTACAATAAGTTTATTTGTTAAATAAAGGAATTTTGATGTGCTAGTAGCTACCGGGCAAACACAATGTCGGACGTCCAACGCGTCTGCTCAAAGACGGAAGTTTTTTCCGCCGCGTCTGACCGACTTCGGTCCGAACTCTGTCCGACTAGTCTGACGAACTTTTTCCCGCCCTCTCTCTCCTTCTCTGAAGGGAATTTTTCTACTTTCTCTCGTGCTGCTTTGGGAAAATTAAGGGTAAATAAGCAGAGAGAAAAGAATTGTACATGTTTCGCTCGCACATTGTAAATGTGTAATTGTTGATGTGCTGACGTTGATGAAGTACGAACGAAAAATTGAGTGCTCGGGTTTTAATTTCTGTATCGGAGAACAAAATTGGTTTATTTTTGTTATGCGTGTTGATGCATGATAGTGTTTAAATGTTACTCATAGTGATCGGTTGCATACATATTTCTTTATTTTTATGAAGTTAATGAAAGAAAAGATTTTCTTCGTCAAACTTCAACACTATTCCGTGGAAAGTCATATGTTTTATATTTGTATATGGCCAAAGTTACGTTTCTTAAGACTTTTGTGTTAACATTTTTTGCATGTGAAGACATGTATTTTTTCATATATTAATAATAATTGTTTTACATATTTTACAGATCGTGTTGACGAATTTGTTGTTCTCCACAGTTTGTTTTTCCACCAAGTCGCGCATTTAACACAGCATAATATGATATTAAAATCTTTAATATATTTATAGTAGATAAACTTTTATTAAAATATGTTGTATTTTCAACATATTTTAATAATAAAAACAAATTCTGGTCGAATGCTAGTAAATAAAGTTCATACGATAGTTCATCTGACTTCGGACCAAATTCGGTCCGAAAGTCGGCAAACACTTTCGAAATTCATAAGATGCTACTTCCGAATTTGGACCGATATCTGTCCGAAAGTCGGTAAATAAATCAGAAATTTATACGATAGTTCATCAGAGTTCGGACCGAAGTCGGCTAAAACATCCGATTTTCATCCGAATTTCGGTCAGAGAACACGTCAACCACGCCATATGACATTCGGTCAGAGTTCGGATCCGAACTCGGACGTTTCATCCGACTTTCGGACCGAATTCGTTCCGAACTCTGATGTTTCTTCCGATTTTGGTTTGCTGGGTAATTACAGGATTAGTGGTGTGGGGTATCACATGGTCGGCCCCGACCGACTATAGGATTTACGTACTTGTTTATATAGAAGATAATTTTTACCCGGGCTTGTAATTTTATTCTGAATTTTTTTTCTCAAAAATATTTTTTAACGCCGTAATGTGTTTTATCTTAAACTCAGCTATTTTTATACCCTCAGCCTTTAGGCTAAAGAGGGTATTTACACTTTAATACGACCAAAGTGTAAATAATGGTTTTAGACCCCAAGTATGTTTGTATGATATCCGTTTCAGACAATTTTGAGTAGATCTAGCAATGTCCGTCCGTCTGTCTGTCGGTCTGGCTGGCTGGTGCGCACGATAACTCTCGAACGGATCAATCGATTCGGTTCAAATTTTGGGTATCGAAATATTTTGTCCATATTCGATTTAAGTTCGAAAATGGGCCATATAGGTCCACTCCTTCAGGTACCTCCCCAACAAATGTTCAAAAATTGTCGCAAAATTTGTGCGCACGATAACTCTTGCAGGGAATAACCGATTTGGTCCATACTTTGCACATCGTGTAATTTTTACCAAACTTAGATGTGGTTCCAATATGGACCCACTTCCACTCCTTCGGGTACCTCCCACACAAATTTTCGGAAAAGTTCAGTTTAGGACCTGGTCTCGAATCGCTTTGATTTTTGTTTACGCAAGTTGTATTCACTGTCCTCTATACGACACTGTAAGTTTCATTAGGGGCAAGTCCATACTTCCTGAGAAAATAGCCTGAAAGTTACAAAAAATCCTATGACACCGTGTGTAGTGGTTGGAGCGCAAGATAACTCTCGAACGGATCTGCCGATTCGGTCCAAAATTTGGCTTTCGTAATATTTGTCCAAACTTAGTTCAAGTTCAAAGATGGATTATATTGGTCCACTCCTTCCGGTACCTCCCCCACAAAAGTTCGAAAATGTTCGGAAAATTTGTGCGTACGATAACTCTTGAAGGGAGTAACCCTTATGAAATTTCTACCAGACTTAGATGAGGTTCCAATATGGACTCAATCGGTAAACTTCTTCGAGTACCTGCCACACAAAATTTCGGAAAAGTTCAGTTTAGGACCTGCTCTTGAATCGCCTTGGTTTTTGTTGTAACATCTTGTATTCACTGTCCCCTATACGAAGGTACAAGTTTCCTCAGGGGCAAGTCCATACTTCCTGAAAAAATAGCGTGAGAGTTGAAAAACAAACTCTATGACACCATGTTTATGGGTGGAAGCGCAAGATAATTCTCGAACGGGAATGCCGATTCCGGCCAAAATTTGGCCTTCGTAATATTGTTTCCAAACTTAGTTTAAGTTCGTAGATAAGCCATATCGGTCCACTCCTTCAGGTACCTACCCCACAAAAGTTCAAAAATATTCAGAAAAATTGTGCGTACGATAACTCTTGATGGGAGTGACCGATTTTGTCCATACTTTACACATTCTCATAATGTCTACCAGATATAGATCAGGTTCGAATATGGACTATATTTGTCCACTTTATCCCGTACATCCCACAAAATTTTGGATAAGCTCACTTTAAGACCTGCTATTGAATCACTTTGATTTTTGTTGAAGCAACTTACATTCGCTGCTCAATCACGATGGTAAAAGTTGTTTCAGGGGCAAGTCCATACTTCTTGAGAAAACAGCCCGTAGGGTGTAAAAACTCCTCCTTTAAGTACCGCAAAATTTTTGAACTTTAATCCTAATCAACATTTTTATCGGTTCATACGACCAAAATTTTGAAACCCCCTAAATACATAAGTTTTTTGTGAAAAAAGTGTTTCAATTTGCACAGGCTGAGGGTATAACTCTGTCGGCTCATCTGACTGATACTTTCTTACTTGTTTATAGTGTAAAAACTAATATTTGATATCAACAATTTTAAATAAAAACTTGAAGCACTTAAATAAGTTAACATTAAAATTTAAACCCAATTGAACTACCTAAAAAAAGAACAGACCATTGAAATCCCCAAAACAGTCAAAATAGAACAACAAAGAGGAAAAAGGCATTTGGCATTGCCGGGGAAAAAGGTCGTTGTGTTTTCCTATGATTACCATATGCAAACGGAATCTCGTAAATCAGTGTAAACATATCTCGACGAAAGCTTATTGCAGCAGCTTATCTGCTTATGACAGCTTTCCGCCCGTTCACTATGTGGGTGTGTGTGTGTTGGAGAGACAACGCAACACATTCATATCGCAGGCGAGGAATGTCAGTAGTATTCCCCGACTGAAATGGAAAGAAAAAATCCTCTAAATATAAAATTTTATTTATTTATGGTTGAAAGTAAGTATGTGTGTATTGGCTGTTATAATAACCAGTAACAGAAGCAACAACCAGCCATAATAGTCTTTCGAAGAACTAGACACATATCCATAGTTAGAATTTTATAAGGCTTGAATATTGCGGTGAATAGACTTTTGAAATACAACGAAAAGGGTGTCAATATTGTGGTCGACCAATTTTTATAATGCATATGGTATTATGGTAAAACAACAAAAGCTTTAATACAACAAATTTTTGGGAAAGATATAAACAATTCTGTCTTTTACCAAAGCCAATAGTTTTCTGTTTATATGCAATTAAAATCCTTCAATCTAAAACAAAATTTCAAAAGATTCCAATTCTAGGCGCTTTAAGCTTTGGTGTTAACTAACGTTACGACTTTCATTCATTGTACACTGACTTTATAAAGTTTTACAGATGATTATAAAAAGGCAACGAACGATAAAAAATATATTTTATATTTTTTACAAAAAATGGAAAACATAAAACATTAAAAAATGCCAAATACCAGTAACAACTTGTAGAAGAAAGATGTCACGCTATGGATAAAGGGAATTGTAACATCCTCTAATGCCACAGTGAAAGTTCTTTACTTGTCCTCTTGTGGGTTCTTTTTGTTGGTGTTATTCTTCTAACAGCTTTTCTTTTGCAGCTGTCTGGCTGACTGGTTAAAAGTGAATTGTGGTTAACTGTCAACGGCGGCGTATTATTATGGATGAGGGTTATATTCGTTGTGGATATGTGCGTTTGCATTTTGATAATATCCACCAGACAAAGGTAATCAAAATTAAATTTATGTAGGACTTTTGAAGGAACATATTTTTTAAACCGCATCTTTTCAATGTTTTCCTTGTATTTTATTTGAAACTTAAAAGGGTTCAGTCATATTTATTGTATGGAGGGTATATTAACTTTGTTTTTTTGTTTGTAGCACATCGAACTAATCACTTGCGACCATATAAAGCATATATATTCTTGATCAGGATAAAATTCTAAGACGATCTAGCCTTGTCCGTCTGGCCGTCTGTTATAATCACTATAGCGTTCGCAATAATTGAGCTAGAGCGCTATATTTTTGCACCCGAGTGTCTTTTTCCATAGGCAGGTCGAGTTCGAAGATGGGCTATATCGGTACCTCCCGATTTTCGGTATTTTGGGGGTTTTTTGACCGAACTACCTGTAATTTCACGTTTGGGGTTCCCAGTGGTCACAAGATATCTCCACTAAAACCCGTCAACATAGGTCCATGTTTTGGTATAGCCCCATATATAACGGTATCTCCCGAATTTCGCTATTTTGAGGATTTTAGATAAAATTTTTGACCGAACTACCTGTAATTTGACAGTGGAGGTTTCTAGTAATCACAAAACATCTCCACCAAAAACTGTCAACATAGGTAAATGTTTTGGTATAGTCCCCAACGGTACTAGAGATGGGCGCGTACCTAAAAAAAAGACACTAACACGGAAAAAAATTATGCACATTCACGCACAAACACGGCGTTTTTCAAGAAGGCACGAAAACGCACACTCACGAAAAAGAGATATTCATATAGTTGTACAATTATTTATTCAAAAAATATTCATATATACTTCTAAAATATACCTATTGCAAAAGTACTTATAAACTAATATTTACATATTCTTATTTAAAAAACATTATTTGCAGATGTGGAAAAAAACCTCTCGCTCGTTGCTGAGCTGAAGGGTATAGCCAAATTTTTCATGGCTAATTGTTTTAAAAGTTTTAGATTAGACTCTTTCCAAAAGTTTAAAACATCAGTCTGTTTAGATACGGCACTCGCTAAACAGGTATCAATTAGAGACTTGTCCATTTCGTCTTTGGGTCCAAAAACTCTGATAGTTCGTGTAAATGTGGCATTTCTTTTTTCTTCTAATAAAAACTAATCTCCTTAAATGGCGGAAATAAAAACATAAGATGTTCCATTGCTGGTACAGAGCGTTTAAGCAATGTAAACAATCATTGCTTTCCAATCTTTAATTTTAGCTTTCAAATCTTTCATGAATTGAGAGTCAATGGTATGAATTGAGCAAACTTTCAAAAGTTTTTCAGTGCAAATGTGCATAGTAGGGTATTTTTCCGAGGTTAATTTTCGGAACACTCTTTGCATATTTTGAGGAAGCAGAATAGAGGTTCTAGCTTTAAGTCAGATATACGATCCAACTCATTCTTTTCCAGCAAAATACTCTTAATCTCATTCTGGACTTGGTATATGCTCTCAAGCCTAATATATGTTGAATTCCAAGCAAATGATTTTAGGAAAACAACAGTTGGTGAATTTTTTGGTCAGTTTTATTTTCTTGTTCGATTTTTGTGTTTAGTATGGTCTCTTGCCCGAGGGAGCCCAAAAAATTGTGACACATATCGCAGATCGTGTGTGGTCGTGTCGTGCAAAATTGTGCCTTGAAAAACAGCACAATCACGGCACGACACGCACAAACAAGGGAAGGCACGAACACGCACTACTCACGGCACGACACGCGCCCACCTCTAAACGGTACCTCCCGATTTTCTGTATTTTATAGAATTTAATTACATTTTTTGAACATTTGAGGTTCCCAGAGGCCACAAAACAACTCCATCAAAAACTGTCAGCATAGGTCCATGTTTTGGTATAGCTCCCATATAACCGTACCTCCCGATTTTCGGTATTTTAAGGATTTTAGCTACAATTTTTGACCGTACTACCTGTAATTTTCAGTTGAGGTTCCAAGTGATTACAAAATATCTCCTCTAAAAACTGTCAACATAGTTCCATGTTTTGGTATAACCTCCCGATTTTCGGTAGTATGAAGATTTTAGCTTTAATTTTAACCGAACTACATGTAATTTAACATTTGAGGTTCCCAGTAGTAAAAAATGTCTCCTACAAAAACATAGGTGCATGTTTTGGTATATCACCCATATAACGGTACCTCCCGATTTTCAGTATTTATAGGATTTTAGCTACAATTTTTGACCGAACTACCTGTAATTTGACAGTTGAGGTTCCTAGTAATCACGAAACATCTCCACCTAAAACTGTTAGCATAGGTCCATGTTTTGGTATAGCTCCCATATAACCGTACCTCCCGATTTTCGGTATTTTAAGGATTTTAGCTACA
Organism: Musca autumnalis; assembly: GCF_047663935.1. Lineage (NCBI taxonomy): Eukaryota > Metazoa > Arthropoda > Insecta > Diptera > Muscidae > Musca > Musca autumnalis. Next base: position 202,963,443 of record NW_027411644.1, on the reverse strand, counting down.
ATTTTTGACCGTACTACCTGTAATTTTACAGTTGAGGTTCCAAGTGATTACAAAATATGTCCTCTAAAAACTGTCAACATAGTTCCATGTTTTGGTATAACCTCCCTATTTTCGGTAGTATGAAGATTTTAGCTTTAATTTTAACCGAACTACCTGTAATTTAACATTTGAGGTTCCCAGTAGTAAAAAATGTCTCCTACAAAAACTGCAGACATAGATTCACGTTTGGGAACAGCCCCCATATAACGGTTCCTCTCGATTTTCGGTATTGTGGGGATAGTAGCTATATTTTGCGACCGAACTACATGCAATTGAACATTTGAAGTTCCCAGTCGTCACAAAACATATCCACTAAAAACTGTCAATATAGGTTTTGGTATAGCCCCCCTATAACGGTACCTCCAGATTTTCGAGGTTTGGGATCTGATTAAACTTTACAAAAGGAATCTCATTCCTCTCACTTAAGTTATGGAAGAACAAGTAAAAAAGTATCAGTCAGATTTGCCGACAGAGTTATACCATCAGCCTGTGTGAATTTATACAGATTGAATGTATTTATGGTCTTTTCAGAATTGTGGCCCTTTTTGGGCATTTGAACTAGCCGACAAAAATGTGGATTAGGATTAAAGTTCAAAAGTGTTGCGGAGGAGGTACCTGAAAGAATAGGCCTACAAAGTCCATAATGAAAGCAGATCTTATTTTAGGGAGTCATATCTTTTCGATAGGTATTGCGCCCACTAGTCATTTCAGTGGGTCATCGAACAGCATCGGTATACATTTCCAAAGGATCTTCCAACAAACCCTCAACTGCACTTAGGGGTAGTTTACACTATATGTAAATGTCATATGACATGAAATTTTCCATCGTTATATATTCGCTAATATGTGTAATATTGGAGATTTTCCTTACGCCATTTACTCTGTGCGTCCACACCAGCAAAAATGTAAAAAAACTACGTCTCCACATTGCATCCGTGGGTAAATATGGAATGTTTTTATTTCGTGTCATACGACATTGATATATAGTGTAAACTACCTCTTAGACACAAATGTTGAACTTTTGTGGGGAAGGTACCCTGAGGAGAGGATATGGGCCATTTTAAAATTTAAACTAAAGTTGGACAAAATATTAGGAGATCCAAATTTTGGAAAAATTGGTTGCCCGTTGAAGAGATATTGTGCCTACCATTTTAGTGACATTTTTTATACCTCCACCAAAGTATGAAAGGTATATTAAGTTTGCTTTTCTGTTTGTAACACATCGAACTAATCATTTGGACCCTATAAAGTATATATATTCTTGATCAGGACAAAATTCTAAGACTATCTAGCCATGTCCGTCTGTTGTAATCACTCTAGCGTCCGCAATAATTGAGATAGAACGCTAAAATTTTGCATCCGAGTGTCTTTCTTCCATTGACAGGTCAAGTTCGAAGATAGGCTGTATAGCTCCACGTGTTGGTATTTCCCCCATATAACGGTACCACCTGATTTAAGGTATTTTGAGGATTTTAGCTACATTTTCCTCCCAAATTGGCTAAAATTTGGCATTTTGAATTTCAAGAGACCAAAAATGGTGAAGATATGTCCACGTTTTGGTAGAGGTCCTATATAACGGTACCTCCCGATTTAAGGTATTTTGAGGCATTTAGCTCCATTTATTGACCGAATTAGCTGAAATTTGACATTTGAGATTCCCAATGACCAAAAAGCGTTTTTTGATCAAAATTGGTTTCATTTGACATTTGAGGTTCTTAATGGACTAGAAAATTCTATACTAAAAAACATGATGGGTCCATGTTCTGGTATAGCTACCATACAACGGTACCTCCCGATTTAAGGTATTTTGAGGCTTTTAGCCCCATTTTTTGACAGAATTAGCTGAAATTTGACATTTGATGGTCCCAATGACCAAAAATCGTCTCTACTAAAAATGGTCATGATAGGTTCACGATTTGGAATAGCCCCATATAACGGTACATCCTGATTTGAAGTATTTTGATATTTGATGTTCCCTATGACTACGGTGACCAACCGTACTCTATTATAGAGGACAGTACTCTATTTTAGATGTCCGTACCCTATTTTTTCAACGTACTCTATTTGTCCTCTATTTTCATCATATGTACTCTATGTCCTCTACTTTTGATTTGTTTTGATTTGTATTCATATGTATACAAAGGTAATACAATGAAATCCGAGAAATCTAGCCAGACATTTAACCAAATATTGTCGCTGTTGAAATGAAATCAGTCGTTTCATACGCATCGCATAAGGATTATACAGCGATCGTATTTTTTGAAATTTCTTGCACCAATCGGTACGGTATCCATCGATAAGAAACCTTTTTTTCGGCCAGGTTTTCATGTACTATGGAATGTAAGCCGGTGAAAGAAATGTCCAAGGATGCCTCTATCATGGCGATTTTTTCTGTCACCACCCTTACTACTTTCTTCGCTGAGCAAGCGTTCACCACGATTGAATACTTTAAACCAGTTTTTCACAGAGCTATGTCAGTAGTAATACGTAAAAATGTTTCGGTAAAGTAAATTGAGTTTTTGGGATAGAGCTCTACGTTTTGCATGGCCAATGAGGACGCCCCTTCCAGAATTAGCGGCAAGTGTCACAGACATAACCATCGTGTCACCTGGTCTGACAAATAATGTCGTTTCTCTTGGAAGTACCAAGTATACCGTAAAATATATTGATTGTTTGGTAGAGAGCGGGAAGGATAGAGATCCTCTACAATCAATTTCACAAAATTCAATTTACTTTACGGCAAACCTTTACCTGTCTACCAACGTTTCGGAGTCGAGCCATTTTTGTTTCGACCCCGACTCCGGAGTCGACTCCGAGAATAATTTCTAATAGCACTCAATATGAAAAAACACAAGTTTCCCACTTTTTCCTATATGTTGGCCTTTTTCTGAGGTATTCCTTGAAAAGAACATACACAACTACAAAACTTCTTTGCTTAAAACTTCTACGATTATAATAAAAATACAAGATCACTGAAATTTGAAACTCCGTGTAAGAGGTTCTGAAGCGTGCAGACTTTCGCTCGGGAATATGAAACTCTAATTCGATTGTCATGGAATTTTAAGTTTGCTTTAGAGTATTAATTGGACCAAAAAAGTTCTTAAAATTCATTTTTGATAAATGTAGAAAAAAATTGCCTCCCGGGGTTGGAGCCAAGTTATTTTTTTGACTCAGTCTCCGACAACAGCATAATTTCTCAACTCCAATTGAGACTACGTAATGCTATTGACTACTGACCATAGGATGTGGCTTCATCGCGTAGAAAATTGTGAAAAATGGTTGGGCGAAAATGTTCACAAGTAAATTCCATAGTTTTTATGCAAAATAATTCTTTAAGTCCTGTAAAAAACGCAATTCGTGGTACGTCCAACCGTATTGAGTAAGCTTATGCTAGAAAATGTTAAGCTTTTCAACGGAAATGGTAAATGACGCTTGGCATTGTTGTCTAGACCCGAAACTTATGTAGTAGCCCTCGTATGTGTACTCTATTTTCATCCCAAAATATTGGTCACCGTACCGATGACCAAAAAACTCCTCCACTAAATTGTCAATATAGGTCCAATTTTGGTATTGCCCCCATATAACGGTACCGCCCGATTTCAAGTATTTTGACGTTTTTAGCTACATTTGCTAACCGAATTTGCTATAATTTGTCATTTAGGGTTCCCAGTGATCAAAAAACGTCTCCAACAAAAATTATGGACATAGGTCCAGAGTATCAGATTATTTCATGGTGGAGGGTATAAAAAGTTTGGCCGGTGAAACTTACCGCTTTCTTACTTATTTGAATATTGGGGGTAAGTACCGGAAGTTGTGAACCGGCATTGCCCATCTTCGAACTGAAAATAAGTTTGGACAAAATATGACGAAGGCCAAATTTTGGACCAAATCGGTTGATCAGGTCGAGAGTAATGGTGCTCTCCAGCCACTATATATGGCGACATACGGGTTTTTTACACATTTCGGACTGTTTTATCAAGAAGTATGGCCTTGCCCATGAAAAAACTTTTACCGTCGTACTGCGAATGTAAGTTGCTTCAACAAAAATCAAAGTGACTAAAGAACAGGTCTTAAAGTGAACTAATCCGAAATTGTGTGTGGGAGGTACCCGAATGAGTGGACAAATATAGTCCATATTCGAACCTGATCTATAGCTGGTAGATATATTAGGATGGACTAACTCGGTAACTCCCTTCAAGAGTTATAGTGCGCACAATTTTCAGAACATTTTTGAAATTTTGTGGGGGAGGTACCTGAATGTGTGGACCAATATGACAGACCTATTAAATGTCAAATTACAGCTATTTCGGATAAAATATTTAACACCGAATATGCGGAGATACCGATAAATATATCAAAACATGGACTAAGTGAAGAAGTTTTGTGACAACTGGTAATCTCTAATGGCAAATTACAGGTAGTGCGTGAAAAAAAATGTAGCTAAAATCTTCAAAATACTAAGAATGGGGAGGCAACGTTATAAAAACATTTATCAATTTTGACAATTTTTGCAGGAGAAGTTTTGTGACCACTGGAGCCTCACATGTTAAACTACAGCTAGTTCGGTTAAAAATTTTAGATAAAATCCTCAATATACTGAACATAGTTAAATACCGTTGTATGGGTGCTATACCAAAACATGGAGTTATGTTATGAGTTGTACAGAAGTCTTGAGACCACAAATTTCATGTGCCAGGTAGACCGGTCAAAAACTGTAGCTAAAATTCTCAAAACATCTTAAATTGGGAGGTATAGTTATATAAGGGTTATACCAAAACAAGGACCTATGTTAACGATTTTTGGTGGCGATGTTTTGTGACCACTGGGAACCTTTAATTACAGATAGTTCGGTCAACAAAAATGGTTTAAATCGGTAAGTACCTTAATATGGGAACTATAACAAAACATAAACCTATGCATTTTGAAAAATGTTAATGGAGAAGTTTCGTGAATGCAGGGTACTTTAAATTGCAAATTACAGCTAGTTAGGTTAAAAACTAGGGTGTCCAAAACCGAAACCGGTTAACCGGTTACCCGGTTTTGAGTTACAAAACCGAAACCGGTTTTCGCCAAAAACGTAATTTTCGGTTAACCGAAAAAACCGGTTAATTGTGTCGGTTAACCGGTTTCAAAAAAATAGTACTATTTTTAATATTAAATTGAAAGGAAAATAAACTTAACTATCACAAGGTATTGGCAATGTTGTAAATATCAGATACCTTTAAATTGGAAAAATATTTTGTGTAAAATGTATAGTTTGCCAATCTAGTTCAATTGAACGATCTATGAAAAAACTGCGTATATAATATCACAAGGTAGTTTGAATAAAGTTACTCATATGTTTTTAAATTAGTACAGTAAACTAAGAACTTGTCGAATTTAAGGATGTAAAGGGTAACGATAACAAAATACATGTTTGATTCCGGCACGATAATTTGAGGTTCTCAACACATGAGGGAGAATCCAGACTTAATAAAATGCAAACTTAATTCTTTTGGTACACAATTTTATATATGTAAGGGTTTTTACAATTTTTAGAGCACAACTTCAGTTTTAATTTTACTGTTCTCACTTCGAGGTTGAATGTCAAATAACAGGGATATTATGAGATAATTATATAATGACAGTCGTCTTACTTAATTTACCCCTTTCCGCACATTTTTAATCAAATATTTATCAATTATGAGCAATTTTGTACCTATTTTGCAAAACCGGTTTAAACCGGTTAACCGGTTTTGAAAATTTGTGAAAACCGAAAACCGGTTTTAGAAAAAATTGAAAATTTCGGTTAACCGAAAACCGTTTTGTTTGGAAAACCCGGTTTTTTGGACACCCTATTAAAAACTGTAGCTATTATCCTCAAAATGTCGAAAATCGAAAGGTACCGTTGTATGGGGGCTATACCAAAACATGGACCAATGTTGACAATTTTTTTTGTAGAAGTTTTGCGACCTCTGGAAACTTCAAATGTCATCTTACAAGTAGTCCGTTTAGAAAATGTTACCGATATCTTCAAAATACCTAAAATCAGGAGGAACCGAAACCATGGAACCAAAACGTGGCCTATTAAGTCTATCTTCGAAAATGACCTGCGTACGCTAGAATGATTACAACAGACAGACATGGCTAGATCGATTTAGAATTATATCCTGTTAGAATACATATATGGGAAATAATGCGCGATATTTTCGAAAACAAATTTAGGTGATTTTCCTACCCTGGAATTTCTCGTATCTCGCGTTTTAGTAGATGGAATCTCACGAGTAAATATTTGTTAGATCCGCAACGTAAAAATCTAAAATTTGCAATCAAGTACGAGTAAATCGAAAATATGATTTATGAAAATTGTTCGCACAAAATTTTCGTATTTGGATACAGATTTATGTGAAGCTGTGTATGCTACATTCACGACACATATATCAAATAACTCAGAATCGCGATTTCTACCTATATATGATTTTTTGAAAAAAAAAAAAACACTTAAAATCTGGCTTCAAAATGTCAGTATCGTTTAAAGGTAGACGCAGATCAAATTTTGAAAAGTTATGCATTGGTGAGATTATCCATATTTAGTTGGCTTTACTTTGACAGGTATATCGTGAAAAGTGTGGTTTAATCACAAATCGAGAGAAAACAATAAAAGACACGTTGACTTCAACCCATTATTTAACGTAAGTGTAGTCACAGCTTCCACGCAAATTAACATTAAAGGCCAATATTTTTTGCCAAGTCTAAAAACATTTCCTTTTATCGGAAAGCATTTAATTTTTATAATATACAACCACATTTCGCGAGTTATTGAAGGGTAAAACTTGGCTTCAACTATGTTAAATTTTTAAAAATTTTGCCCATATACTGTTACGGAATTAGGTTTTACTAAGTCCCGTGTAGACGTTGGTTAAAAATTGTAGATACAATCCTTATTATGCTGAAAATAGGAAGGTGCCGTTATATGGGGGCTATACTAAAACATGGAATTATGTTAAACATACAGAAGTTTTGTGACCACTGGGAATCTCAAATTTCAAACAAGAGAGCAAAGGCTATAGTCGGGACGGGGCCGACCTTGTGATACCCTACACCACTACCCCTGTGCATAAGGCTTTCACTTGTAAACATTTGTTTTAGGGAATATAATCCGAAATAATATGCCTCTTTCTCTCTGGGACCCCCATAAGCAACCAAACTTTCGTGACCATCCGATCAAAATTACGACCTGTAGCTTGATTGTAAAAAATTGAAGAATTGGATGCATTACCGACTATTGTGGTATCTCCCTTGTTTGACCACCTTCGCCAACCTGCTTTACACCAGTGTAAAGGTAATATTTTCTTCTTCCATTGACAGGTTTTCCCGTTGGAATACCCCTACTAGAAGCCAATATATTCACAAAGAATAAAATTTTGAATTTGTCTCCAAATGAGTTTTTCCCCATTCCGACCCCTAAATATTATCCGACTATAACCAAAATCAATAGGCTTCTTCCTCTGTGGGACCCGCATCAACTCCTAAAAAATTCGTGACGATCCGATCAAAATTGCGACCTGTAGCGTGATTACAAACAAATCGGAAAATGGGATGCATTATCGACTATTGCCATATCTCTGCTATTTAACCACCAACGACAAACTACTTTACATCGTTGTAAAGGTGATATTTTCTACTTTCCTGGCCAGGTTTTGCTTTTGATATACCTCTTAAAGAAACAGAGATATTGGCTTTGAAATAAAATGTAGACTTTTCTCATAATAAGTGTTTGCCCACTCCGACCCCTAAATATTATCCGACCATCACCAAAATCAATAGGCTTCTTCATTTGTGAGACCCCCATTAACCCACGAAATATCGTGACGATCCGATCAAAATTGCGACCTGCAGCGTGATTTCCAAAAAATGGAAAAATGGGATGTATTACCGACTATTGCGATATCTCCGTTAGTTGGTCACCTACGCCGACCTAGTTTGCGTCATTGTAAAGATGTGATCTTCTACTTTCATAGTCAGGCTTTGCTTTTGGAAATTTTTCAACCAAAGCTGTGATATTCGTCAATATAATTAAAATTGCAAAAATGAAAATTGGGGTTTTATTTGCTACTATTGTGATATCTTCGTTGTTTGATCACCTACGAGCACCTACTTTACATCATTAGAAAGGTGTTATTTTCTGCTTTCATTGTCAGGTTTTGCTTTTGGTATATCCAATATAGAAGCTGAGATATTCGCTTTGGAAAAAAACGTTGTCTTTTTATCCACCTAAGTTTTTTGCCCTTTCCGACCCTTAAATATTATCCGACCATCACCAAAATCAATAGGCTTCTTCCCCTCCGGGATCCTCATCAACACCCAAAATTTCGTGACGATCCGATCAAAATTGCGACCTGTAGCGTGATTACAAGGTTTAGATGGACAGACGGACAGACGGACGGACAGACGGACGGACGGACTGACGGACGGACACACATAGCCAGATCGACTCAGCTCGTCGATACATTCATTTTGGTATATACAAGTATGGGTCTACGACCATTATTTCGATGTGTTACAAACTTTTTGGTCAAAACCAACTTATAATACCCTCCCCACATAGTGGTGTAGGGTATAATGACAGGTAGTTCGGTAAAAAACTGCTAAAATCCTCAAAACATGGTCCTATATAGACAGTTTTTTTGTAGAGAAGTTTTGTGACAGTTGTGAATCTCAAATATCATCTTACAAGTAGTCCGGTTAGAAAATGTAACTAATATCTTCAAAAAACCTAAAATCGGGAGGAACCGAAACCAAGGAACCAAAACATGTGCTGAAGATGACCTGCGGACGCTAGAATGATTACAACAGGCGGACATTGCTAGAATTTTATCCTGTTAAAATATACACTGTTACGGATTTAGGTTTTACTTAGTTCCGTGTAGACGTAACTTTTTATTCCCGGTACCCGAATTAGTACCAAAAAAACAACTTGGTTTCGTTTGATTCTACAATATATTCTTAACCTTGCTTCACGCAAGAGTTCAGTTTACTTCTTTACTAAGCACACAGCTTTACTATTTACTTAATTTATGTATGTATCTGGGATGGGAAATTCTAACTGTTTTGCAAATACATATACAAACAGACGGATGAATGTAACCAAGATATGGGGCAGAGGTAATAATTATGAGTGAGTAGGAAGGGTAATAATGAATGAATGACGTCACAACGTAGAAGTAAAATTAAGCTAAACTGAATTATTAGAACAAATGTGGGAAAGAATACAACAAAAACAACAAAATAAACATGGAAAATAGTGACTAAGAGATGATTGATTGTATAGTTGTAGTGAATTCCATACAGTAGTTGTTGTTGTTAAAGCGACTTCAATCAAGTAAAAGATTGATGAAAGTTTAGGCTGCAAGTCATATTTTTAAATTAACGGAATTCATGTAAATTAATTTAAAAACCAGCTACTTTCGTAAAACTTATTTTTAGTGTCGCAAACAATTCCTACATGCGTTACAATCGGAAAGACAGATTTAGTATACCCTCCATACTATGGTGGAGGGTATAAAATTACTAAGTAATGTGATTAGTAAGTATGTAGGTATTACTCTCAATTATTGGTAAGGAACTAGTTATTATACCCTACACCACTATGTGGACAGGGTATTATAAGTTTGTTTTGGTAAAAATTCATGTAACACCGCGAAATATTCGTCGGAGACCCCCAATGTGGTGTACCAATCTTCATATCTCGGCGAGATAAAGCGATTTTGAGATGTGTGTCCGTCCGCCCGTTCGTGTGTCCGTCTGTCCATTATAAATTGTAATCAAACTCCAGGCCGCAATTATGGACCGATCGTCACGAAATTTGGTATGGAGGTCGGTTTCACATCAGAATAGATCGCTATTTTAATTGGTGATGATCGTGAAATATTTAGCGGGTGAAATGGACCAAAAACATAATTTTTATCCGATTTTGTAGCTGCTCTGTAGGTCGCAATAATAGTCCGATGGTCTTGAAATTTTAAATAAGGTAAGAGTATATGACAAAGAAGAAGCTTGCAATGGACCACAACTTTTGTGTGAAAATTGTGAAAAGTTTTAATATACAGCTTATATCTTTTTTCCTGAAAGAAACATTCCGGGCAAGTAAGCTATACCTGGAAGAGGAACGCTTGACCTTTCTATTGATGTCAATTGTGTTGATGTACGTGATCAGATAACAGAGTTACAGTCTTATATATCCAGTTTTTTGTTTGTAGTGTTATCATAAGCACGCTAGAGGTCGAAATTACAGCTCAATAGTCGCGAAATTTTGCTGGAGGTAAGAGTTTAGGTTGGAGAAAATGCCTATAATTTTGCATGATGATCTGGTATTATTTAGCGGGTGACATAGACCATTGCTTTTGTATGAAAAATATACAAATTTAATTTTTGGTCCATATTTTAATTCCTGGAGGGCATATACCGGCAAAGTAGCTTACATATGGAAAACTAACTACTGACATTTCCCCTGATGCAAATTGCAATAATGTGTCTTCCAGATAACGGGCCTACTGCCAAATATATAATGGTTTTTCTGTAGAGAACCACAATTTCCTCCCATGCTACAAATTGTATCTATCATGACAGAGAATTTTTCAGTACAGTTGTCCAATTGGACTTTTCATGCAAATATTGCAGCATTTGGTCGCTTTGCCAACTATTTTATACTCTAGGCTTTTAGTGTAAAGGGAATATATACAAATTACGACCAAAGGTGTGCCTCATCGAAATAATGGTTTTAGACCCCAAGTATATTTGGACGAAATTAGTTTTAGAATATTTGGAATCGATTTAGCCCTGTCCGTTCACCTGTCTCTCTTACTGTCTAGCTGGCTGATACGCACTATACACTTCGTAATATTTTGCCCAAACATAAATTAATTTCGAATATGGGCTATATCGGTTCACTCCTTCGGGCATCTCCCCCACAAAAGTTCAAAATTTGTCTGAAAAATTGTGTGAGCAATCGATTTGGTCCAAACTTTCCATATATTATCATTCCTTCCAGATATAGATCGGTCCACACCTTCAAGTACCTCCCTCACAAGATTCGGAAAAGTGAAATTTAAGAGTCCCCTCGAATCGTTTTGAATATTTTCAGCAGCTTGTCCTTGCATTCCCCTTTACGATGGTACAATGGCAATTCCATACTTCCTGAGATTATGGCCGAAAAGCTCCAAGAAGCAATGAACAACAACAACTTAACTCTTAAGGGGATTTTCTGATTGGACCAAACTTTGCACATCCTATTATTTCATCCAGTCATGTCCTGCGAGTACCTCCCACACAAAATTTGGGAAAAGTCCAGTTTGAGGACCCGTCTCGGATCTATTTGAATATTTTTGAAGAAGGTTCTTTTCATGGTCCCTATTGCAATTTTTCCGGAGTAAGTCCATACTTCTTGGGATAATGGTCCAATTTTTTTTTTCAAAAATCGGAAGTTAGCTTACAAAACTTGATTAGGTATAGCCTTACATTTCGATACCTCCAGATTCCACGTATTTTGAAGCAAACTGGTGATACAAAATCAATATATTTTTATACGGTATAATTATTATGCTTGTTTCTTTTTCTGATATCACCGTTAGCGCAGCTGACTTTTACTACTGTGTAATTGAATATGAATAATTTTGGGATTTATAAATTTGTTTGCATGCAAATTATTTGAATTTCTATGCAATATTAGTTATTTCTAACGGTATAAAATATATGTTTGATATCACAATATATAACCACAATGAACTATTTATATAATTATTCCACAAACATCCCAGTAGGGACTTTGGAGGTTTCTCTTATATCAATAGACTTATATTAGATCATTGATATGTGACTTAGTTTTTATTGCCGAATCCGAATGACATGCCCTAAGTTGCCACTTATAGAGAAGTTTTTCATTGCTGAAATACTCAGGAAATATCGCCAACATTACAAAGGGGTATTTGGCCACCGTTGAGAATTTTATGTGGCCAAGCCTGGGCATCGAATCCGGGCATTCAGGGTGCAAGGCGGTTGCACATATCTAATTCCTAGAGGTTGTGGTGTAGGGTATCACATGGTCGGCCCCGTCCGACTATAGACCTTGCTTACTTGTTTGGTAATGATTTTTGTTGCTTAAGTAGTCGAATATACCATAGATACGAGTATCAATGCATGGAGCGATTTCTTTTGAGCGGGTTCGAAATCGTTTTTATTGCACATTCGTGGCGTCGTTTTTTATTGGGATAGCTAATACAATTTTGTTTTTCAAAATACTCTGGCTTAATCCCATTGTTGTTGTTTTATTATTTTAAAACAACTAATTTATTAGTGGAACAATGGGATTAAGCCAGACTATTTTGAAAAACAAAATTAGCTATCCCAATAAAAAACGACGCCACCAATGTTCGATTTGAGATACACTGGCACCGTTTGTATTGTTGGCTGCGACAAGCTACAAATACATTTTGTTATGTGCTTTCGTCGAAATTTGACGACACATAGCAGTGGGAAAAGGTTTGGTGTGTTCCAAACACTTTCGTCGGAGTTGTGTTAGGCTGCCAAAGAAAAACTTCTCATTGAAGTTTTTTCTTTGTTCACCTTTATACTTCGAGCTGACGATTGATGTTTGGGTATAAAAAGTTTCTTGTTGAAGAAGTTATTGAAAAATAACTTCGGTGGAGAATATCCACAAACAAGAAACAAGGGAACTGATGAGATCCAGTGGCGTGGATCGAAACTAGTCTTCCTTGCATTACCCCTTGGCGAACAATGCCAACCTTTTTCACTAATAAATTAGTTGTTTTAAAATAATAAAACAACAACAATGGGATTAATCGAGACTATTTTGAAAAACAAAATCGTGTTTATTTTAAATGATGCCTAAATTTGTATTTTTACTAATATTTTAATTATGAAATTAGGTTGTATGTATTTCTTTTCCCAAAAGTTGTGTTCAAATATTGTATTTTAACACTTCTATAGGTGTATACAATTCCCAGAGATTGCCTACTGTCATAAAAAATAACAAGAACAATAACTACTGAGATTAATAATAATATTCCAAGTGTTATTAACAATAAGGTCAATATTTCAATATTTCCCCTAACTCTGTGTATTAAAGACACAACGTTTTTTTTTTTTTGTCCATGTGTTACCCTGTCATATAACGTGACATCCTTTAGATCAACTCCTTTCCCTTTGCTGTTTTGTGAAACAAAATTTCATAAATTAATCACTAAAACATGGCATTTATTTTCATTAGACCTACAATCATCTTCTGTCCTACCACCCTCCATTGAAATTAAAATACTTGACTGCTACGTGGGACTGCATAAGTAGGTTTGGGGGGCCAACCGGACGGAATAACAAAAATATTATTACTGTCTACTATGTCTAAACATTAAATAATTTATTTTTATTTTGTCAGTGCATTATGTATATTTTATGAACTTCCCCTGAGTTGGGAGCAACAAATTACAAGCTGCTTAATAGTTTATGTTGTTATTGATGTTCTCTCCGCTACTCGTGTTGTTGATGCTGATGTTGTTTGCCAATAGGATTTCGGGATAATGTACCTCATCATCAGGTCATTCATGGCAGGGCAAGCAGATAAACAGATAGACTAACTGACTGACACAGACGTGAAGACCATCACATCAACAAATCCAACCAAAAAACAATCTCTGCATGAAATTCTAGAACGGTGAATGTCAGTCCGTCAGCATAAGGGTGTGGGGTGTCAAACTCATCCCTTAGAATTTGTCAGTACTTACAAATCACTAACTGGCAGAAAACCATACTTGGGGGGTAATAATGCTGCTGCTTATGTCCCATGAAAGTAAAACAGCAAAAAACCCTGGGTGAAATCTTGTGTTACCATATTTTCGACACTTTCTAAAACAGTCACGTAATGCCGTCAGTAATAATCACTAAAGTTTCTTATATTTTTGTGATTGTTGTTGTTTCTACCGTTATTTCATAGAACCAAATAACAACATAACCGACCATGGAACGAAAAACAAAAGCCATAGTGCATTGTATATCCTATCGTGTTCTATTAATGGAGGTCGAATGTTTGCTGTTCATTGAAGAACAACGTTATAAATATTAAAGCTGGCCACATCTCTAACTTCCATTGGGAGATCGGCTTCTAGAAAACAGCATATAAATTCAAGTCAACTCACACACACATTCGACTAAGTCCACTATTTTTCAGATTTCGGATGTGGAGGGAAAAATGCAAAAATGATTTTTTTCGTTTGGGTTGTTGTTGTATGAAGCAAAGGTAAGTTAAATTTCGGTAAAACGTGTTTATACGTCTAAATGAGTTGAACTTTGAAACAAAATCACGTTCCTTGCACACAGTGTCCTCATAATTAATTGCTGGCAAATTGTCTATGACTTTAAATGAATTTTATTTTTCATAGGAAATAGATATAACATGGGGAAATTGTGGGCATTAGCAACATGATGTATGCTGCTAATGATATAGGTTCACCTGGTTTACTAAACAAACAAGTAAAAAGCTTTAAGTTCGGCCGAGCCACTTTATAATATTCTGAACTTATATGGACTAATTAATTTTCGTTTTGTTACGAAAGTATAAATGCCCACAATTTTAGGCGAAGAAGTTTTTTTATCACTGGCCTGAAATATACCTGAAAAAACCAACACATGCACCAGTGGGCGCTTTCTGAGAGCAAGGGAGCGTAAATTTCAATGTGAATCAGTAATCGCTCACTGGCTATCTCAAACATATTTATAAATGGTGGTGTTTTATTGAAAGGCATAGAAAAAAAAGCAAAAGCAACAACAAACCCATAGGGACATATTAAATTCCAACGAAATACATAACACACTTTAATAAAAGAAAAACTGAAAGAAATAATATATAAGAAGTCACACTTAAAAAAAAAACAAGTAAGAAAAGTCTATAGTCGGACGGAGCCGACCATAGGATACCCTACACCATTATTCCTGGGCAATCACTCCCCACGGAACTTATTTTCAATGATTGTAAAAATTTAATTATCAAATATCAGAGATGTAATGTATAATACTTATGACCAAAACCAAAAAGTTATCTAGCATGACAAAGACACTTTTGTAGCAGGAAAGGAAAATATAGTTCACACAAATTAAAATGTAATGAAACCCACTTATGTAGTACTACTACTTCCGTTGTTTAACCGCTACGTTATTGAAATTGTTACTAATTTCACACAAAAGTTTCAGTCCATTTAACCCACTAAGTATTATCTGATCTTCACGTTGGTTTGTACGCTTCTTCTTCATCATAAACTCAAACTTTGTTTAAAATTTTGCGGGTTATTATGTTGACCTACAGAGCCGCTACAAAATTGGTTAAAATTTTGTTTTTGCTCCATTTCATCCCCTGAACATTTCACGATCATCACCAAAAACTAATCATTTCTATTCTGGCCCAAACCCAACCTCCTTAAAATATTCGTTACAATCGAACCATAATTAGGCCTTATGCTTGACGATCGGTCCATAATTGCGGCCTGGAGCGTGTTTTATAATGGGCAGACGGACGGACGGACACACATCTCTAAATCGCTTTATCTCGTCGAGATATGAAGATTGGTATACCACATTGGGTGTCTCCGACGAATATGTCGCGTTGTTACATGAATTTTTACCAAAACAAACTTATAATACCCTTTTCTACATTGTGGTATAGGGTATAAATATATAGAAACATCGTTGAACGCTTAGTTGTGAAATAAAACACACCATCCTCAAAGTTGAAATCTTCAGCGGGAAATCGGCATCTGGAATCAAATGATTATATAATGTAATATATAGGTATAAGAAAAATGTATTGTAATTACCAATATTAAATGCGATTTCTTCCTTGTTCAATAAAATATTTCCATTCACCTTTTTGCTTCAATTATAAAATTTCAAATCATAAAATGTATTGGGCATTTAATTTACTAAAAAACACCATTTCTTTAAGAACACAAAACACTGATTTATTTATTCACTCACTTTACCGTTTTTACTCAACGATTGCATTTCGAAAACTGAAGAAAATAGAACAACATAATTAATATATTTTTTTTCTTTTCCTCTTCGCTTGCTTCGTTGGTTAACAACAACATACTACCAAAGCTTCTGCGTCTCCGATTGCAGCATACACACAGCTCTTTATTGCAAAACACCATTCCGCAGCCGCGTGAGCCCTGTTGCTACTCTCTTTGACAAAAATCCTCTCTCCAACCATAACAAATATGTTCTAACATAAAAAATATGTTGGTACCCAAACAAATAAAATTGAGATATGTTACAAAATGTTGCAAACATATATTTGTTTGGACACCAACACATTATGTTTGGATCCAAACATATATTTGTTTGCAACGGGTCCCAAACAAATATTTGTTTGAATCCAAACATATTTCTAACATATATTCTGCCCGAGGGAGATACTAAAACTTTCACCTATCTAGCTTAAATGACTTAAATGCAAACTGACCCAAAATAATTAATATTAAATTTTATATTTTACTACAATCGGCATCTACTTGGTACTGACTGAAAGCTTTGCTGGTCTTCTTGATTAGCATTTATCATGTCTTTAATGCACCAAATAGAAGCAGGGGTATTTGTCATAATGTAAAAACTTCAGAATATTAAAATTGTGATAGCTTAGTGCCTTTTCCAATAACTTTGATACTTTACTATAAATGCCACGTTTTGCATTTACATAAAGCTCAGGTGGTTTCGTTTCATAATCAAGCTTTCTCGTTGGAATATGTCCAACAAAGACAGAAATATCTGACATGGAAATAAAAGTCCATAAATTGGAAATTGGGATATCCCAGCGTCGTTTTCAACATCACAAGCATTTCACCAATTTTTTAACGCAATTGGTAACATTTTCAAGCTCAGAATGTCTCCATGTTTGCAACGCATTAAACCAAAGCACATAGGTTTCAATCAGGAAATTTGTGGCCAAAACCCTATTTTTGAAGTTTCGAAATTTTATTTTTTTTGCACAGAATAATAAAAAACACATCAAGTCATCTGAAAATAATTAGTTTTGGTAAAAAACGTTAGTATTCGTTGATTGGCGCAGTACCAAAGTTGACATTTTTTATGTAAAAATAAAACAGACTTTGTGTTGTAAAATATACAATTTTTGTTGTATTGCGTCGCTGCATAAATATACAGAAGTGAGGTCAAAGTTATTATGAATCGGGAAGCTGTTAATTAAAATCAATGTTTTTATATATATTAAAAATTACTTTTTACAAATATTTTGTAAATATACTTAAACTTTTAAAAAAATGTCCAAATATGTCCACCTCCAAATCGAATTTGAAAGATAGCAGGGGGGTCTGTACTAATAAATTCAGAAGTCAAATCGTTCTCAAATTTGCCACAGTTAAAATAAAGTGAATTTTTCTATTTTAAGATGGGAGATTTTTTTGTAAATACCTGTTGTGACTGAACGTATTATCCAATTGAAATAAACACATCTATCAACCGATTTTCATTAAAATTCATATTTAAGGGTTTCAGAGTGTAGAAAACAAGTATGTATAATTTTTGGAAATAGGTCCATTTTTTGTCATAGCCCCCACATAAAAGTACCGATTTTAGATATTTTGTGGATTTTAGCGACACTTTATGACCGATTCGGCTGAAATTTGGTATTTTGACCTCTTGGAAGATATGAATCCTTCGTACCAAAATTTATTAACATAGGTCAATGTTTTGGTTTAGACCCCACACAACGGGACCACCCTGTTCAACAAATTTTGGCAGTTTTTGGTCATTTTGGTCGATAAAACGTAAGAATTGCTGTTTGTACACATTTATTATAAATAATAATTAATTTCAATACAAAATGGACGTTGAAATAGTTTTGGCCAGAAAATTTGGATTTGGGACCATTGTGCAAAGCTGAGATACTCGTCAGTAAAATTGAAATAAAAAATGGGTTAGTGTGATGGGCGCCAACCTATTTTGCATTAAAATAAATTAGATACATTAGCGGTCATCTGTAGAGATGGCATTTACCGGGTATTTACCCGGTAAATACCCACACGGTGGGTAAATACCGGGTAAATACCCATTTGTGGGTATTTATTTGGGTATTTACTATATTGAATGGCAAATACAACATTTTACACCCTATTCCTGGGTTTAGGTTGTAAATTCGTTTCAAAATGGATAGTTTTACAATACTTTAAACTAGTGGGTAAATACCCGAGTATTTACCCAAGTGTTGGGTAAAAACTCATTAACTGCCGAACCACTTGACGTAGGCTGACAAAATTTGGCTTACATCATTCTTATGTCAACAGAACTTCTGGTACTGAACATGGGGTCTCTGGGTCCATGTTTTGATATAGCCCCCATATAATCGTACCTCCCGATTTAAGGTATTTTTTGTCTATTAGCCACATTTTACAATAATATTGGCTGTAGCTTGGCACAGTGAGTTCTCAATGTGTAGCAAATATCCTTGCAAAAATGTGTCAATATAGGTCCACGTTTTCCTGTAGCCCTCATATAAGGGTACCCCGATTTCGAGTATTTACCCAAATATTCGGTAAAAACTACTTATCTGCCGAACCACTTGACGTTGGCTGACAAAATTTGGCTCAAAACTTTCTTATAACAATAGTATTAAACGTATTGAAAATGGAGTTCCTGGGTCCATGTTTTGGTATAGCCCCTATATAGCCGTACCTCCCGATTTAAGGTTTTTTTCATCTATTAGCCACATTTTGCAACCAAATTGGCTGTAATTTGGCACAGTGAGTCCTCAAGGAGTATAATATATCCTTGCAAACATTTGTCAACGTAGGTCCACGCTTTCTTATAGCCCCCATATAATGAGACAAATAGACAAAAAATACCTTAAATCGGGAGGTACGGTTATATGGGGGCTATATCAAAACATGAACCCAGAGACCCCATTTTCAATGCTAGATATTCTCTTGACATAATAGGATAGTTAAAAAAATGAAACTTGAGCTAAAATACCAACTATTTTCAATGACCTTTCTAATTTATCGATCCTAATAATATGGCTACACTTGGTATTTGCTTTCAGACAATTTTCGAAGCTCAGAAGAGATCTAACGAAATAAAAAAGTCATTTAAAGCAAGTTTATAAAACGTTTTTGTTGGAATATTTCTTGATTTTATCTGAAAGTTCTTGGTAACTTTTCCATGTTGAGAATTGAACCCACGTTCCAAATAAAGCGGGTCAAATTTGTTGTAGAATTTATCAGAATGTTCCATTTTACTAAACTAAACCAAAAAACTGCGCAATATTTGCATGGGTAGTACAATTTTTCAATTTTATTTGATTCAAACCTATTCTGATGATCGCAAAAATTGGACACTTTTTTGTACATTTTTTATTATAATTGGGTTATTTTCCGAAAATATGGCAACACCGTCAAGTTTTTTCTTGGGAATGTTGGCATAGTATAGGACTCTCAGAAAGTAAATCGTATGGATCTGCAATACGAACACATCAGAAGATACCTTAACATATAAAAAGAAAAAAATGTTTGTCCACATACGTTTTTTGTCCATTCTGACTACCTATATATCGACCTTTTTGTAGAAAATTGACTTATGTTGAAACTGAGGTATGGGGTATTGTAACTCGCGATCAGTTTTACTATACCATAACTTTTGACCGCATTCCGGTAAAATAAACTGTTTTAGCCCGATTCACCGAGGGGTTTCTTAAAATAATAATTTGAGCGGAAGCTGTGGTCGTACTAATGTAAAAAAATCGGAAAAAATCGTTGAAGAAAACTAGTTTCATTATGCTATTTTCCAATTAGTGGTTTTACAACACAATGTAGAGCTTAATGCTCAAAGGAGAAGTTAAAGAGTACACTTCAGAGTTGAAATTTATAATGTATGATTTTTTAAAATATCCACTGTATCTTCCTCAAACGGATGCTGACATTTTGAAGACTGAAAAATGGGGTTTTTTGAATTTTTGCTCTAATCGGGACGCGCAGCTGGATTTCCCTAAAAGCTTATTATTGGATTGTAGTACTCGCGATTTCGCATTTTTTTAATGTATAACATGAGGGTGTAGCCCTCACAGGATCACAGTTATCTGCACCCAAACACGAAATTTTTGTGCGTAAATTTTTCGCAAAAACCTATTTTTTTTTTTTGTTTAAAATTTACAAACGTCATTCGATTTCCGTGGAAACCCGCGTAAATTTAGTTTTTTTACGTTCTGAATCTAACAAGCCACGACGCGTACAAATCCACCCACTAGATCAGCGGATATGATACCCCTCAAATTTCAAAAATTTGCAAAAATTATTTTGAAAATATTGCATATTAAAACGCGTTTTGGATTTGTCAGTTCTACTTAAATAAATAGATCGATACGCGTGTTTAAAGTACGCGAAAACAGATATTTAAAAACTCTCGTAAATCCAGAGATATACTAGATTTTTTCTAAAAATTGAGTGCGATGCTACATCCACGGTTCTTGATGGATCGCATTTAAACGGCATAGAATGATGTATTTTTTAATGGTGATTATTGAAATCGGATGCGCATAAAATGAAAATGAACTTCGCGGAAATTATGACCATTTTACTGTATTTTGCACCCTAATATGCAGCAGATGCTACATCGTGGCCGCCAAATAGAATTTGACCAACTGTACATCAAAAAAGAGGGATTGATTCGCTGTGTTGGAAAATCGGATGCGCATCATGTCATTTTCATAATTACGCGGTTTATATGCGTCTCAAATGTTATAATATTCAATATAACATTATTTTAACGTTATGCCACAATTGGAATTTCTTGTGATTTAATATAAGGTTCTAATAATATTATCCAATAGGAAAACTATAAGCGAAAAATTTATTACAACGGAATATAAATAAATTTTGACGAAAATTCCGAAGAACTCAAAAATTTTTTCTCCAACTTTTCCTATAAAACCATAAAAAAAATAAAATTAGAATAATATGATTTAAAATTTTTCTTAATATTTTCTTCGTATTTTTGCAAATAACATGAATACTATAGCTCCAACCTTCAGAACTTAGGTTTCATTTTATTCCTCAAAATGTCTGGATGCTGTTATAATTTTTTTTATATATTTTTATTAAGTATGAGCGCTATTGTTTCAAAAATATGTTTGTTAATACGTGAAATTATTTAACAAATTTGATTTTTCGCGAATCCACTGAGACTTTGCGATTATTTTTTGCATCATCGCAAAGGGTACGAATTCAATTAACGATAATAGGATATAACAGCTAACTATATTAAGCCGCTATTTTTTTAGAATTTTTTCTAATTGTCATAATTAAAACGGTCATATCTTTTGCGCGCAACGATCAAAGTTAGTAACGAAAACAGATTTGGAATGCTGATTTTTTTCTTAATCTATGTACCAAAAACCATTGATGTAGTATCAAACAATTTTTTTGATTTTTTTGAAATGAAAAAGACAATTTTAGACATTTTTCCTGATATGCTTCTTCCTCTCTGGGAGGTCTATTAACCACTAAAATTTCGGAGAACTTATCAAAATTGCGACCTGTAGCGTGATTACCAAAAATGGAAAAATGGGATGCATTACCAACTTAACGATATCTCCGTTGTTTGACCACCTACCCCAACCTACTTTGCAACAATGTAAAGGAAATCTTAGCTTCTTCCATTGACGGGCCTTCCTTTTGGAATCCTTCTACTAAAAACGGTAATATTCGCATAAGAATAAAACGTTGAATGTTCTCCACATACGTTTTTTTTTTTTGTCCCTGAATATTAACCGACCATCCCCAAAAACAATAGGCTTCTTATTCTATAGGACCCCATTAATCCTCGAAATTTCGTGACGAAAATGGAAAAATAGGATGTATTGCCGACTATTGCGACATCTCCGTTATTTGGCTACCAACGCCAAACTACTTTGCATCGTTGTAAAATGGGATTTTCTACTTTCATAGTCAAGCTTTGCTTTTGTAAGGTCCTAAACCAAAGCTGTGATATTCGTCATTATAATTAGAATCGCAAAAATGAAAATTGGGGTTTTATTTGCTACTATTGTGATATCTTCGTTGTTTGATCACTTACGAGCACCTACTTTACATCATTAGAAAGGTGATATTTTCTGCTTTGTCAGGTTTTGCTTTTGGTATACCCCATATAGAAGCTAAGATATTCGCTTTGGAAAAAACCTTCGACATTTTCTCCAAATAAGTTTTTTTGCCTATTTCGACCCCTGAATATTATTCGGCCATCACCAAAATCAAAAGGCTTCTTCCCCTCCGGGACCCCCATAAACACCCAAAATTTGGTGACGATCCGATCAAAATTGCGACCTGTAGCGTGATTACAAAGTGTAGATGGACAGACGGAAAGACGGACAAACATAGCCAGATCGACTCAGCTCGTCAAGACATTCAAATTGGTATATATAAGTATGGGTCGTTCGAAGCGTTTCAAACTTTTTGGCCAAACCAACATATAATACCCTCCCCACGTAGTGGTGTAGGGTATAAAAATTGCATAACTCATAAATTTTTCAACCGATTTCATTAGATATTCCCAATTTAGAAAGCTAACTTAATTTCCTTCTTGTTAAAATACATAATTTTACTGGTTTGTATCTTTTAAGCAGCTTACAGTACGTGGAAAACATTTTCCCGTTTTTTTTTATGCGTTTTTTACACTTCAACCACTATAACTTAGCCAATTCTTAGCCGATTTTGAAGCTAATTGGCTTCTTCAAAAAAAAAAAAATATTTTTTTTGAATAAAGAGAGATCAGTAGATAGCTGCAGCGAAAATAAGAAAATACGGCGGTTTACATTTAAAATTTTTTGAAACCCATTCACCGTTATTACATCGAAAGTAAAAAAGCGAACTTTTTATACCTTCCACCATAAAATATTCTGAACTAAAATGGAATAATTATTTTCCTTACTGTCCACAAATGTATGCCGAGAAATTTGGAGACATATAAAAATGTATTCAATTGGTCGGAACCTTTATATGAGGCTAAACCAAAACATGGACCCATGCTGACAGTTTTTGCTGGAGATGTTTTGTTACCACTAGGAACCTCAACTGTCAAATTACATGTAGTTCGGTTAACAATTATAGCTATACTCCTCAAAATACCGAAAATCGGGACGTGCAGAATTTTCTCCTGATCAAGATTATATATACTTTATAGGGTCGCAAATGCGGTACAAACGGAAAAGCAAACTTAATATACCATCCATACTATGGTGGAGTGTATAAAAACGAAGGGATCCAAAGGAACTCAAGGAATCTTCGTTGCTCATAGGCCCAACCCGATATAATGTTTGCGTCAGAACACTTGGATATTTTTCGTGTAGCACATTTTATCGTCCTTATCTTTATCCTAAAGCGGTCTATTTCTAAAACAAAGTGTTATGTCGAATATATATTTTCAGTTTTTTTAGTCGTCCCACCCGACTTTGATTTTGTTTTCGTTATATCCACATAGCGGTTATAATTTCTAACAAATGTTGGGTATTATTTCCGAGTTTATTGACGGACA
The DNA here is from genome assembly GCF_047663935.1 of Musca autumnalis. Classification (NCBI taxonomy): domain Eukaryota; kingdom Metazoa; phylum Arthropoda; class Insecta; order Diptera; family Muscidae; genus Musca; species Musca autumnalis. Next base: position 202,939,827 of record NW_027411644.1, on the reverse strand, counting down.
TAAATCCCAACATCATTTAAATCTGGGGAGCATTTAGACCAATTTACAGTCATGGCTCAAACCTTCAAAATACCTCTAAGCGGAGAGTACCGTTATTTGGTGGTTATATGTATACGTGGATCTGCAACAGTATGAGGCACACAAAAACAAATCGACTTTCTTGAAAAACGCGTTTCAATTTGGTGATTGAAATTTGACTTCCCAACTTAAAAAGGTTATTATACAAAAACTAAAATAACAACTTGGACCATATTATGTAAACAGCTAGCCAGATATCAGTGTTAAATTTCTGTGCATGATCAAGCATGATTTGAAGTATTTAAGTGCTTCATAAATTCAAAAAATTTTGTGTTGAATTATGCGAAACTCGTAGTAAAGGAGCTGTAACTCGTCGAGTTTTAGAGATATCGGCATGAAAACTTGACACAATATAAAGTAGAAGTCGTAGAAAAAATAGAAATTGCTAACTCAGAAAACGCATTTTTTGAGTTATGCCACTCTTTTCTTAACCATTAACCTTTAGGTTAAAGAGAGTATATACACCAAAAATTTGCCTCATCGAAATAAATGTTTCGACGAAATCCGTTTCAGACAATTTGTAGTTGATTTAGCCATGCTCGAACTGTCTAGGTTGGTGCTCACGATAACTCTCGAACGGGTCAACGCACAGTGGTCCCACTTGTATGGGAAGGTGCGACAAATAATCGTCGGATCAATCTGATTATTTCAGTATATGCTAAAAATAAGTAAGAAATACTTTAGCCAAAAAAAACTTCAATATGGGTCCAGTTTTTACTATAGCCCTATGCAGCGGTACCACCCGATTTCAGGTATTTTGAAGCTTTTATCTACATTTTAGGCCCTAATTGGCTGCACTTTGGTACTTGGGGTTTCCAATAGTCAAAAAACTTATACGCCAAAAATGGTGGTCTTAGGTCCAGGTCTCGGTATAGCCCTCATATTACGGTACTTCCCGATTTCAGGTATTTTGAAAATTTTATCAACATTTTCGATCCGAATTGGTTGTAATTTACTACATGCAGTTCGTAGTGGCCAAAAAACGTCTCCGACTGGTATCGTGGACAGTAAAGGAAACAAATTATTCCATTTGAGGTCAGAATATTTCATAGTAGGGGATCTTATTAAGTTCGGTGCGACCGACCTTTACATTTTTCATATATCAAAAATATATAATATATAATTGTTCCACAAACATCCCAGGCGGGACAGGGGAGACTTCCCTCATATCAATGAGTGCACCCCGATTCATATTAGCTCAATGATATGGGACCTACTCTTTATCGCCGAGTCCGAACGGCGTGTCTAAGACACCACTTGTAGAGAAGTTGTACAAAGCTGAAATACTCAGAAAATGTCGCGACCATTACTGAGGGGTATTTTGCCACCGTTGAAAAGTGTTTGATGTTGACTGGCCGGGGAATCGAACCCACGACCTTTAGCGTGCAAGGCGGGTGTGCATACCATTGCACCACGGTGGCACCCAAATATCAAAAATATACAAATGTAAAAAATACACTCATAAGTAGATCCCAAAGCAAAAGTGTCTAAATCTTTAAAGAAAAAAAAAACCAAAACAAACAATTAAAACACAAAACAAAGAAGAAACTGAGAATACAGTAATACGACATATTTGCTGAAACAGCCAGAGGCATCGTCAGTATTTTTAATGTCACACGCGGAAATGCAAATATATGCAGCTGAAATCAATTTTTTGTGTAAACTTGACACTATTTTGAACATTCTTCAAAAAATTTGGAGAGTGGCGAAGGTTGGCGAAGTTACTAAAACTCAACTTCAATTTTTAGGACTTGCAAACAAAATCCACAAAAAAGTATTATAAAAAATTTTATTTCCAGCACATTTTATGCGAATAATGTGTACACATTTTGACGTAAAGGTAATTAGAAACCTTGTACTAAAACTTCCATTTTGAAGAAAATAATTTTATCCAATCCAATTTTGAGTTACTTGCTTTGTAAGAAGTCACAACCTTACTGATGCTTTTAAAGTTTTAAGAGATCAGACGTAAATGTCAACTTCTTCTGTTTTGTTTTGTTATATACCGTTATAAATTACAAAAACAGTGCTGGAATATTAAAATATGATATGTTTAGAGACAATTTGCTGAATTGTCGCAGAGATTTGCTGATATCGATTTTTGTCGCAGGTTGGGACCAGTATGCAAAGGTTCAAATTTTGAGTATCGTAATATTTTGTCGAAACTTAGTTTAAATTCAAAGATGGCCCTATCGGTCCACTTCTTTGGGTACCTACCCTACAAAAGTTCTGTAAAATGGTTTCAACGATAACTTTCGAAGGGTGTGCATACCATTGCACCACGGTGGCACCCAAACCACATAATATTTGGGAAAAGTGCAGTTTGAGGACTCGTTCCAGATCAATATTTACTTAACTCTTCTCGTACCAAATAAAAATTTCAGTTGATTGCGAATGCATTTTCTGCTTTGTATCTTCATTTTAATTTTCCATGGAGGCTTGGATCAATGTATCGAGTTAAATTTATGAATCACATAGATTTTAATTGCAAAATATTTAAATTTAAAAGGCCCGAATCATTTTAGTAATTTATTAAATTGCCGAATGCTATCTTGACATATTATACCTTTTATTTGATTCCCTTAAAATTACTTGTTTCATTTCTCATAGGTATAATTTTCCCTTAAAAGTTGCCTGTTTACAACCACTGTATTTTGTTTTAGATTCCCAAATGCTGATATGTACGTATGCGCTCTTCTTGGCACCACAAACGATAAGGATACCCTCTTGAGTTTGCATTGCGCCCAAATTGTTTAGTATGTATGTACGTGGTACGTGTGTCTGCATGTTCTGGTCCTGTCGTTGTAAATTATTTGCGTCCTTTGATGCTTAAGTTAGATTGCGTTTTTGAAATCTTTATTTACATTTCATGAGCAGCACCAGTGCACCGAGCAGTGATTTACTTATTTGGCTTAATTTCATTACCGACATTATTCTAGGTGAAGCATGTCGTTTATCTTCTTCTCTAAGTACAAAATGTCGGTTGCAAACGTATCATCATGAATTCATGAAAAAAACGGTGGAATCGTTGGCAATCAGATGATTGTGGTAGTGGTGGTTAAAAATCACACACATACATGCGCCTCATAATGGGCACAAAATTATGAAGAGCAAGGAATTAAAAAAACGGAAATTGTGAACTTTAATGAACTTTGATGAGGTCGAGGCTATATTTATAATGGATTCTTTTTAAAAGTGTTTGAAGCCCAATATATAATGTAGATTGTGTAAGGATTTTTAAGGGAATTTTCAACGCCTTTTCTAAGCTTACTTTCAAGGTAAAGCGTGATTTTTTTGAAGATTTTTTTAATGATTTCGAAGGCCCCTTCTTCAAACTAAAGTATACTCGTATTTCTAAAGGGTCTAATAAGTTTGTCTTGCGCAAAATGCATGTAACTTCGCTAAATGTGCCAAGATATAATTTTCTCGCAATTTTGTGGACTTGCCGACATAATTATCGCCGGTTACTAAACGTTTCCAATAAATTACCTTTTGCTATTAAATTTGATTTGGATTAAAGCACAAAAGATTTGAACTTCTGTGGAGTATGTACCTGAAAGATTGGTTCAACATAAACCATTTTCAGAGTGCATCTCATTCCCTTTTAATTTGTACCGCCCATCAACAGTTTTAGTTTTTGAGTCAACGCAGTATCCAGTTCGAAAGTTGTCGTGCGCAGTTTTTTAGAACTTTTGGACTATTTTGGCTGGAAGAATGGACTTTGTGCCTGAAAATACTTGTTGTTGCTAAAAAATAATAAAACGATTTGAGAGCAGTTCTTACAGAATGTTTTTGTAAAAAAATGTTTTTGAATGGAAGCCATACAGATTGAGTGGACAAATATCCAACAGAGTAAAATTGCATTTGAAAGAGTAAAAGTTCGATGACAGAGAAACCACTCCACAGCCGATATATCTGATGAGCCGCAACCCACGGCGAAACCGGTCAAAAATCGTCGGTCATTAAGATCGACTTCAACGAGAAATTAATTAAAAACAAGTAAGAACGGCGTTAAGTTCGGCCGGACCGAACTTGTTATACCCTCCACCACAACTTGTGTTGTGGAATAACTAGTTTCTTTTCGTGTAGAAAGAAGACTTAATACTAAATTTCAGCAATTTCGGTAAAACAATGAGAGGCACCATTCTATTGGGGCTATTTCAAAACGTCGATCTATACCGACAAATTTCTGACGGAAAGTTTTTAGGCTCAAAGAAGACAAAATACCAAATTTCCTATATTTCGGTAAGAGAATGTGGCTAAAACTAAAAAATACCGAAAATCAAGAAGTATGCTTCTATGGGGATATAGGAAGACGTGGACCTATACTGATAATACTCTTCTGGAATATTTTATAACTCTTGGAAGACGAAATAACGAATTTCAACCATTTCGGTTGGATACTGACGTCACAACCTTCCAATATTACGAAAATCCAATATTACGAAAAACCGTTCTATGGGGGCTATATCGAAACGTGGACCTATACCGACGAATTTTAGTTAGAAATGGGGCAATATGAAAGCGTGGACCTGTACAGACATATTTCTGGCGAACAGTTTTATATCACATTGATGACTAAATACCAAATTTCAGCCATTGTGGTGGAATATTGAAGACACAACCTTCAAAATACGAAAAATAGGGAGGTACTTTCCCATGGGGGCTATATGAAGGCGTGGACCTATACCGACAAATTTAAAGGGGAAGTTTGAGTACCCCCAACGAAGTCTAAATAACAAATTTCAGCCATTTCGGTGGAATATTGAGGCCACAACGTTCAAAATACCGAAAATCGGAAGGTACCATTCTATGGGGGCTATATGAAGGCATGGACCGATACCGACAAAGTTCTGGGGGAACGTTTTATACCACCAACGTAGACTAAGTACCAAATTTCAGCCATTTCGGTGTGATAATGAAGCTAAAACCTTCAAAATACCGAAAATCGGGAGGTACCGTTCTATGGGGGCTATATGAAGGTGTGGGCCGATACCGACAAAATTCTGGGGGAAAGTTTTATACCCTAAAGAAGACTACGTACCAAATTTCAGCCATTTTGGTAGTATAATGAAGCTAAACCCTTCAAAATACCGAAAATCGGGAGGTATATGAAGGCGTGGACCTATACCGACAAATTTAAAAGGGAAGTTTGGACCGATACCGACAAAGTTCTGGGGGAAAGTTTTATACCACCAACGTAGACTAAGTACCAAATTTCAGCCATTTCGGTGTGATAATGAAGCTAAACCTTCAAAATACCGAAAATCGGGAGGTACCGTTCTATGGGGGCAAGTTTTATAGCCCTAAAGAATACTACGTACCAAATTTCAGCCATTTTGGTAGGATAATGAAGCTAAAACCTTCAAAATACCGAAAATCGGGAGGTACCGTTATATGGGGGCCATATGAAGATGTGGACCGATACCGATAAAATTCTGGGGGAAAGTTTTGTACCCCTAAAGAAGACTACGTACCAAATTTCAGCCATTTTGGTAGGATAATGAAGCTAAAACCTTAAAAATACCGAAAATCGGGAGGTACCGTTCTATGGGGGCTATATGAAGGTGTGGACCGATACCGACAACATTCTGAGGGAAAGTTTTATACCCCTAAAGAAGACTACGTACCAAATTTCAGCCATTTTGGTAGGATAATGAAGCTAAAACCTTAAAAATACCGAAAATCGGGAGGTACCGTTCTATGGGGGCTATATGAAGGTGTGGACCGATACCGACAACATCCTGAGGGAAAGTTTTATACCCCTAAAGAAGACTACGTACCAAATTTCAGCCATTTTGGTAGGATAATGAAGCTAAACCCTTCAAAATACCGAAAATCGGGAGGTATATGAAGGCGTGGACCTATACCGACAAATATAAAAGGGAAGTTTGGACCGATACCGACAAAGTTCTGGGGGAAAGTTTTATACCACCAACGTAGACTAAGTACCAAATTTCAGCCATTTCGGTGTGATAATGAAGCTAAACCTTCAAAATACCGAAAATTGGGAGGTACCGTTCTATGGGGGCAAGTTTTATAGCCCTAAAGAAGACTATGTACCAAATTTCAGCCATTTTGGTAGGATAATGAAGCTAAAACCTTCAAAATACCAAAAATCGGGAGGTACCGTTATATGGGGGCTATATCAAAACGTGGACCGATATATCCCATTTTCAATACCAACCATCCTGCAAGTAATAAAAACTTCTGTACCAAATTTTGGCTCTCTATCTTTAAAATTGCGAGCTGTATCTTGATTTCAACAGACAGACAGACGGACGGACAGACGGACGGACGGACAGACAGACGGACATGGTCAAATCGACATAGAATTTTATGCTGATCAATAATATATATACTTTATAGGGTCTCCGACGAATATTTCGATGTGTTACAAACGGAATGACAAATTTAATTATACCCTCCATATGGTGGAGGGTATAATGAATATTAACCCAGATAAAGCCACTGGTCGTTTAAACGCCACAAAAAATGGTTGCAAAAATTGGCGTAAAACTCTGGTATTTTCGAATATTTTTGTGTTTTTTTTTTGCATTTTGTTATAATATTGTCTGTTGTCTGTCATTTGATGCTTATGAAGCTTCATTTGACCAGTGCATTTCCACGCAATTGGCCTAAAACCCAAGCTATTCAAAAAATCGACTTTTTTGTAATTTTCGACTTTTGATAAAAAATTAAATATGCGATAAAAATTTAATCATAAATGTTAGGATCATATAAAGCCGGGGATTTATTATGAATATAGTAAGTGTATTTTCTCAAAAAACCAAGGGATTGGCATATAGGGATAGACCTATATTATCCAAAGTTTTTGGCACTTTTAAAAGAAGGCCCGATTGCAGGAAAACTATACGCTTTAGAAAAAAGTTATTTATTTAAAAATGCTTAAAAAAGTCTTAGAAACATATATTTCATACAAAATTTTAAGTTTTCTCGCAAAAAAATTCTCGGCGCTAAGTGGGTTAAAATGATCTTCGCCCTAATAGGCAAGATTTTCAAAATATATTTTCGTTTTTCAAATAACGAACAAATTGGATTTTTTGCTAACAAAAACATGCCGTAAAACATGGAATTTTCCTTATCTTTTTCCTCAAAATAAAACGTGGATTTTTTTAAGAAAAATTTCTTATCTTCTTCCTCAAATTAAATCGTGGATTTTTAAGGACTTTTTTAATATTTTTCCTTAAACTAAAACGTGGAATTTTAGGGATATTTTTTAATCTTCTCCCTAAAATTAAAAAGTGGGGTTTTAAAGAATTTTTCTAGTCTTCTTCACCAAATTAAATCCTGGAATTTTTAAGGATTTTTCTAATCTACTTCCTCAAATTAAAACATAGATTTTTAAGGAGTTTTTTTATACCCTCAGCCTTTAGGCTAAGGAGGGTATATACACTTTGATACGATGAAAATGTGCCTCATCGAAATAATGGTTTTAGACCCCAAGTATGTTTGGACGAAATGTGTTTCAGACAATTTGGAGTCGATCTAGCCATGTCCGTCCGACTGTCTGTCTTACCTGCTGGCTGGAGCGCACGATAACTCTCGGACGGATGAACCGATTCGGTTCAAATTTTGGCTTTCGTAATATTTTGCCCAAACTTAGTTTAAGTTCGAAGATGAGCTACATCGGTCCACTCCTTCCGGTACCACCCCCACAAAAGTTCGAAAATGTTCGGAAAGTTTGTGCGGACGATAACTCTTGAAGGGAGTGGCCGATTTGGCCCATACTTTGTACAGCGTGAACTTTCTATCAGAGTAATATGAGGTTTTAATATGGTCTCAATAGGTCCACTCTTTCGGGTACCTCTCACACAAAATTTCGGAAAAGTTCAGTTTAGGGCCATCTCTCGAATCGCTTTGAGTTTTGTTTTAGAAACTTGTATTCACTGCCCTCCATACGATGGTACAAGTTTCATCAGGGGCAAGTCCATACTTCCTGAGAAAATAGCATGAAAGTTGCAAAAAAACCCCCATGACACCGTGTGAGGTGGTTGGAGCGCAAGATAACTCTCGAACTGATCTGCCGATTCGGTCCAAAATATGGCCTTTGTAATATTTTGTCCAAACATAGTTTAAGTTTGATGATAAGCCATATCAGTCCACTCCTTCAGGTACCTCCCACACAAAGGTTCAAAAATGTTCGGAAAAATTGTTTGTACGGTAACTCTTGAAGGGAGTTGCCGAATTAGTCTATACTTTACACATCCTAATATATCTACCAGATATAGTTCAGGTTCCTAAATGTACTATATTTGTCGACTCCACTTTAAGACATGCTCTCGAATCACTTTGATTTCTGTTGAAGCAACTTGCAATCGCTGCCTCATTTACGATGGTAAACGTTTTTTTAGGGGCAAGTCCATACTTCTGGAGCAAACAGCCCGAAGAGTGTAAAAACCCGCTATGGCAACATATGTTGTGGCTGGAGATCCACTTCCACGACGGTCAATGTTGATCCATTCTTTTTAGTATCTCCTCCGCAAAACTTTTGATCTTTAATCCTAATCAACATTTTTGTCTGTTCAAACGCCCAAAATTTTTAAACCCCCCTAAATACATACATACGTATTTTGGAAAAAATTTGTTTCAATATACACAGGCCGAGGATATATCTCTGTCGGCAAAGCCGACTGATACTTTTTTACTTGTTATTCTTTATATCAAATTAAAAGGCGGTTTTTAAAGGAATTTTTCCAATCTTCTTCATCAAATTAAAACGTGTATGTTTTAAGGAATATTTCTAATCACCCACCTCAAATAATAAAATGGATTTTTAAGGAATAACATTTTCCTCAAATTAAAAGGTGGATTTTTTAAGGAATTTTTCTTATCTTCTTCTTACACTTCTTCTTCCTCAAATAAAATCAAGGGAATTTTTTTACTCTTCTTCCTCAAATTAAAACATGGATTTTTTATAGAATATTTCTAATCTTCTTCCTCAAATTAAATTAAGGGATTTTTCTAATCTGCTTTCTCAAATTAAAACGTCGGTTCTTAAGATTTTTTTCTAATCTTCTTACTCAATATAAAATGTAGAATTTTCAAGGGATTTTTCTAATCATCTTCCTCATATTAAAAGATTGATTTTGTATAGAATTTTTCTAATCTTCTTCCTCAAATTAAAACATGGATTTTTTAAGGAAATTTTTTAATCTTCTTCCTCAAATTAAAACGTGGAGTTTTTAGGGGATATTTCCAATATTTTCCCCCAAATTAAAACGTGGATTTTTCAAGGACTTTTTCTAATCTTCTTTTTCTTTCTCTACGAGGATTTTTAAGATATTTTCTTAATCTTCTTTCTCAACTTAAGACGTGATTTTTTTGGTTTTTGTCTAATCTAATTTTTCTAACCTTCATCCTCAAACTAAAACGTTGATTTCTTAGGTAATTTTTTTAATCTTTTCCTGAAATTAAAACATGGATCGTTTAGGAATTTTTTATTCTCATTCCTCAAATTAAAACGTGTATTTTTATAGAATTTCCTTAACCGTCTTCCTTTAAATTGAATTTTATAAAAAAAATTTAATCATCCTTGTCAAATTAAAACGTGGATTATTATAAGGATTTTATAATCCTCTTCCTAAAAATAAAACGTAGATTTTATAAGGATTTTATAATCCTATTACTAAAAATAAAACGTGGAATTTATAAGCATTTTTTAATGTTCTTCCTTAAGGAATTTAAAGAATTTGTTTAGTGTTATTGTTCAAAGTAGATTTTTACTAATTTTCTTATTTTTTCCTCAAACTAAAACGTAGATTTTTTAAGGATTTTTTTCTAATCTTCTACATCAAATAAAAATGTGGGTTTTTAAAAATAATTTTTCTAATCTTCTTCCTCAAATTAAAATGTGGATTTTTTTAAAACTTGTTTATTAAGGATTTTTTCATTTTCCCTTCTCAAATTAAAACATGGATTTTTAAGGATATTTTGCCATCCTTCCTCAAATTAAAACGTGGATTTTTAAGGATTTTTTCTAATCTTATCCCTAAAATAATTAAAACTAAAATAAAATTAATAAAAATAACTAAAACCTATTTTTAAATAAAAAATATTAACAATTTCGGTTAACAACAGTTTAAAAAACAACGATTAAATAATATGCTTGCAACATCCGAACGTAAGTAGTTGATAAGAATGATGAAGGTCACTTTATGTTTCGAAAAAAATTTCCTCCGCAAATTTGTAAGTAATAAAATTAAAATTTCGCTATCTATTTATGGCTATCATCATGAACATATATAAAAAACCGTCTGTCTTCCACCAAATTTACATATTTTCATTGTAGCAAAACCAACTTTTTTGGATGCTTTCGTTCGTTCATTCTTTGTTTTTTTTTCTGTCTCCATAAAGTTGATTAAATGCCGCAACAAAGTATTTTTCAATGAATAAATTTTGGAATATCCAGACGAGTTTTTTGTGTATGTTCATATTTCACGTTACTTTTTAAGGGACTTAACGTTTAGTCAGTAATGTGTTCAGAGTGAATGGAACAATCTTTTTAAATTAGATGTGCATTAAGATATATATTTTTTTCAACCAATGGATAGGAGAGCAGATTTTATTTTAGTCAATGCATACGGGACAAAAGTCAAATGGTTTCACCACTTGCATAAAAAAGACCATACTTGTCATTTGACTTCTTCCAATGTGAAGGTAGATCATGGCCAAAAGCATTATTTTTTTTTTCTTTAAATGAATTGCATTGCATTGCTTCATAAATAATCAGATTCATTATTATAAATGTTCATGTTGTCCATAATTCAATATGACTCATATTTCATTGTAAGCGTGTTGAAAATAAATTTAATTTTATAAAGTAGTTCGCATGATTGCAGAAAGGCTTTTTGTGTGTCGAGAATGAATAAAAGTTGCAATTTGTAGTTGGTAGGCATGTTGAGTGACAACTGGGTTATTAATTATATTTTATGTCATATTATTGTCATTGTTCATATGGGACCACATCTACTCTACTGAGGAAACAAATAAATGTTCATCTTCCAACCCAGGAACTTTTAAATCGTCAGGCTACCTTTTATCTCGTTTAAACATAGACTAATGAATCGTATGGATATAGATGTGCTCTCAGCATTTATCTTCGAATTTTCGAAAATTGGTAGATGGCGTAGTAGTTTTATTCATAGTTATTATAGATTTTAAACTATTTATTCTGATAAAAGACAACATCCTCAAATAAACAAATTCAACAAAATATTGCAATTTACCCCAAAACATTGTGCAATTGAGTGAAATTATTAAGCAATTTCCGCAAGGGCGACATCTACAAAAAAGAAGCACACTACAATATCTTTGTCTATGCCATTCATTAGTCTATGGTTTGTATTGGGTTTGAAAGACAAAGCGAAATAAATGTACCCAAAATCAACCTGGTTCTGTTTCCTCTGTATTAATATTAAACAATTTCTGCAACCTGGGCCAGCAGCCTCCAAAAAATTTGGGTTTAGCTGCTCTTCTGGACGTTACCATTATGATGATTGGGCTTTGGTTTGGTCTACAGCTATGACCTTTTTAAGGTAATCTGGAAACTTTGTTGATGATGTTCGTACAGTGTTTCGTTCGGCCCAATCCACTTGTAGGACATGTGTTGGTTATAGTGCAAAGACGGAAAAAAAAGTCAGGAAAAAAAAGTAGAAGAAGAGTAGACATAGGAGAGAGATGGGGAAGAAGTAGTTAGTACTACTTTCATAGTCTATGGTGACCTGCCCCATAGCAATTTAAGTGTCCTGCAGTAGGTTAACAGGGCTGCGTGGTTAGTGGAGGAAAAAGAAGACATTCCCTCCAAACAGACTGTGTCTTTTGACTGACAGTCTAGGAGCCCGGCAGAGAAGGTGCTCGATTGTTCCAGTATCTTCCACATCTTCTCATAGCCTGTAATGTTCAGTGTTGTTGTCCTTGGCATTTCTTGGCATAAATCTGATGCCGCAGTGACCAGTAATGACCCCTACCGCAATTCTGATTTCGGATTTACGTAATGATAGAAGGGACGCAGTTCTACGCCCTGAGATTGCCGGCCATATTGACCTTACAACTAGGAACATCATGTCGAATTCTTACTGTTATTCTGCGTACGAGTAGAGCTTACTGAGTTTGTTGAGGGAGAAGCAGTTCCGCTTGGGAGAACTCCTTGTCTCATTCTCGGCGTCTTATACTTCTTATTTCTGACTTGTAAAAGCGACTGCCGCCCAAACATATACTTGATTATCCAACGTTTCAAATACAGCTGCAGGGAAGTTTTCTCTAGGTCCTCGAACAGCTTGGCATGGTTGACGGTATCAGGCACCTTCAACAGATTAAGAGCCCCCATGTTTCTTCTAGTTCAGTCCTCGACTGATAGGTGTGGAACTGGCGTGTAATGCTGTTGTGTGGCTGAGCAATTTTCGGAATCCTTGCAGATGTTGGGCAACTGGGAAACTACTTCCCGTTATGGGGATGAGCAGTTTCTCTAGAATTTTCGCTACAGACGACGAGAGAGTCCCAGCCCTGTACTATACACATCTGCTGGCATCCTTGCATGGCTTCCTCTGGTACACTATGAGTGGCTAACAATAGATTGAGAACACTTATTAAATACTAAACTCCGGGTTTATCCAGTTTTTAAGGCATTGCCATTCAGATTCCGTGTGAGCCTAACGGTTTAGATGAATTCGCGTTTCGGATAGTTGTAACGTGGTTTTGTCGTCGGCTGGGGTAAGCTCAGTCGCGTCCGGGGTCTCCATAAGGACCCACTAAACCTTACGAAATGAGAAGACTAGTATTCTCCCTTTTCTGGGGGCTAAATCGAGGATTTATTGAATAAATACTAATTTACAATCTACTTGTGTTCAAATACGATAAGAATGAATTCAATGGGTATATATTTAGATTAATAGTTGGCGTTGGATTATGCAGACTCGCTGGGATTTGGCAGCTGAGGAGCTCGTGTTGAGTTATCGGCTTCTTCTACGAGGGAAACGGTGTTGTTTGTGTTAGGTGTTCGGCTGTAGATGATCGGGATGACGATGTATTCGGTGTTCGGCTGTAGATGATCGGGAAGACGATGAATTCGGTGTTCAGCTACAGATGATCGGGAAGACGATGAATTCGGTGTTCGGCTACAGATGATCGGGATGACGATGTATTCGGTGTTCTGCTGTGGATGATCGGGAAGACGATGAATTCGGTGTTCGGCTATAGATGATCAGGAAGACGATGAATTCGGTGTTCGGCTACAGATGATCGGGAAGACGATAAATTCGGTGTTCGGCTGTAGATGATCGGGAAGACGATGAATTCGGTGTTCGGCGCTCAGATGTTGATGTTCGGGAGTACGATGAAGTTCGGCTTCGGCGGTTGATGTTCGGGAGTACGATGAATGTCGGCATCGGCGCTCGGCTGTTGATGTTCGGGAGTACGATGAAGTTCGGCTTCGGTGCTCGGCTGCTGATGTTCGGGAGTACGATGAATGTCGGCTTCGGCGCTCGGCTGTTGATGTTCGGGAGTACGATGAATGTCGGCTTCGGCGCTCGGCTGTTGATGTTCGGGAGTTAGTCTAGGCTACGATCTAGTATCTACCATGCGCTACTGAGTACGAAGCAGCTGACCCGAAGGCCCTGTGGAACAGCTGTCACGAATGCCCTGTGGAACAGCTGACCCGAAGGCCCTGTGGAACAGCTGACCCGAAGGCCCTGTGGAACAGCTGGCACGAATGCCCTGTGGAACAGCTGACCCGAAGGCCCTGTGGAACAGCTGGCACGAATGCCCTGTGGAACAGCTGACCCGAAGGTCCTGTGGAACTGCTGACCCGAAGGCCCAGTGGAACAGCTGACCCGAAGGTCCTGTGGAACTGCTGACCCGAAGGCCCAGTGGAACAGCTGACCCGAAGGGCCTGTGGAACAGCTGACCCGAAGGTCCTGTGGAACAGCTGACCCGAAGGTCCTGTGGAACTGCTGACCCGAAGGACCAGTGGAACAGCTGACCCGAAGGCCCTGTGGAACTGCTGACCCGAAGGCCCAGTGGAACAGCTGACCCGAAGGCCCTGTATATGTATCAGCCACCACAACTTAATGGGTAGGTCTCAAAAAGTATTCCCAACACTAGGCACTGAGGCGTAAGTTGGCGGACTTAGAGCAACCTTCTGTTCCAGCCCGTGTAGCAAACTCCCTGCAGTAGTAAGCTCACCATTCTCAAGTAAAACTGAAATACTTTAGTGGCTTGGAGTACAGAGTAAATGAGAATTATTCACAGTGTGCGTTAAAATTGTAACTGCGAAACTACACTGCAATTGAATTCTCCGTTGGGTTACATCTTAGAACACAACATGTCAACATATGTAATGTAGTGACTGCTGCCTATTGAATGGCTGGTTCGGTATGGTAAAGGTAGTTGTTGTTGAATTATGTACGTGAAGATTTTGTCACGTTACATAGTATCTGCAACTTCGCTCATCGTAAATTGTGGAACCTCCTCTACTAAACGACGTAGCACACACCTCTTCGCCTTTTCACTCCAGAGGTGCTCTATAAATTGCCGGTTAAAATATCAGTCGCACCTCATCCGATCTGTCATTGGATGATCTTAACAGCCATTCTATCATACTTCTTCCCCGGATCCGAGAACGATTTAACCGTTGTCCACATTTTTTTTACATACATACATATGTTCCCACACCATCCCAGAAGGGACTAGGGATGCATCTCTCATATCAATGAGTGCACGCCGATTTCTTTTATCGCTGAGTCCAAACGGATTGTTTTACGGCACCACTTCCAGAAAAGTTATTGTTTTGGAGACTGCAAGGGTGTCTCGTACTTCTACGACTACTGGGGCAGCAAGCAGCAACATAACTCCCACCGCAGTAATCCTGGATGCGGCTAAGATAAGAGTAGCGTTAGAACTGCACACATTCCCTATATCCACTAGATCTCATCAATTCTAACATATGGTGTGTGCGGATTTGGCAAACGGAACATATCCATGACCCGTGGTTCTTCCCGACATGGACCAAACAGTTCAGAGTAGGCACTCCGCGATATACTGCAGCTCCCATAGTGAAAAACACCTGGTTTTTGAGGTGACGGTCCCTGGTCGTATGGACTGTCATGTTAAACTGCCTTATTAATTTATGTTTACTGTCTACCAAACATGCTAATTGGTCACAATAGGAATTTTTATGGTTTTTGTTCCATTCAGTCAGGAAGATCTGACTTACCCTAGAAAAACATTATATAGTTGTAAACAGGACTATAAAGACTACTTACTCACTTACTTAGTTGCCCTATTACAGAACATTTGTCTTATAAGTCGAACCAAGAAAAGATTTCCATAACTCTCTGTTTGTTGCTTTGCTTTTTTGGAATACCGCGTTGCGAGCTCTGCGTGTTCCGCAATATGGCCAGTATTTATACGCCTTTTTAGAGGGTTCATCGTCACTCATTCTTATGACATTGCCTGGCCAACGCAATCGTTGTATCTCGATACGTTCAACTATACTGATGTCGTTGTATAGCAGATACAGCTAGTGATCGTATGAACCACGATATTCACCGTCAACGCAGATTGGCCCGTACATCTTTCGAAGAATTTTTCTCTCAAACACACCAAGCACTGCCTTATCTGCTTGCGCAAGTACCCAGGCTTCGGAACCATACATTCGCAAGGGTTGGTTGGTTGGTTTACGTGGTGGCTACACTTTATAGCCTCAATTAGTGTGTAAGGAATACCGTTTTGAACACCACACCACTCGTTCAAGGATTGTTATTTCGTAGTTTAAATTGGCAGTTAAATCCAGCCTGATGAGTTGAGAAATCGTAGAAGGTCTCCCGGACCTACTTCGGCAATCTCGGCGATATTATGAAGGAACGGCTGTCCTATAGCTTTTAGTCGTCGTTGCATTAGTGCAGGGCAGGAACAGAGGAGATGCTCAACAGTTTCCTCCTCTTCTTCATCTCCGCAGCTGCGACAGTGGTCGTTGTGTGGTATATTTAAGCGCATTGCGTGGTTACCGATAGCCCAGTGACCGGTTAACACTGCTATAAGTCTTACCAGGTTCCGTCGATTTTGGCTGATTAGGAACTTTGTGCGTTTGGCGTTGTATTGAGGCCATGTAGATTTTGATATTCGGCATGTTTCCGTTCTGTCCCATCTACTCTCGGCCAATGATAGATAGTATTTGAAGATATCCCCTTTAACTACTCCCATTGGTGTTGCGACTGACGCCTTTGGGAGTTCGTTAGAGGCGGATCCTGTACTGGCTAGTTCGTCCGCTTTTTCGTTCCCATCCAGTCCCTTATGGCCTGGGAGAGAGTTACTCTTGACAGACGCCCTAGTTTAGCAAGTTCTTCTTTACAATCTTTCAATAGCTTCGATATGGCAGAGTTTGATTTTAGTGCAAGGATTGCCGCTTAACTGTCGACAAAAATTCCTATCGAGTTTGGTGTGTGGAGTTGTAAGAGAATAAAACAAGCTTCCTTTATGGCCAGTATCTCCGCCTGAAAAACACTGCAGTCGTCAGGTAGCTTTATGGATGTAGATATATTTGCATCATATGAGAAGACACCAGAACCGACTCCACTTTTCATCTTGGAACCATCTGTGTATACAATGATGTCATGATCTGTCATTGGTGATCCATTATTCCATTCTTTCCTGCTTGGAAATTTGACTTCAAAAGGCTGATCAAAAGTCATTGTAGGAGCGCAGTAATCAGCAGTAGTTGCTATTTCTCTTGGTAGTTTGTGAAGCACGCACGCATGTCCGTAGGCTCTATCGCTCCATACTCCTAGAGCCCGCAGCCTTGCCGCATTACATCTTGCAATTGCTTTGATGTGTATGTCTATTGGCAGAATGTGCATCATAACATTGAGGGCTTCAGCCGGACAAGTCCGAATTGCCCCCGTCACCCCGATGCATGCTGATCTTTGTATGCTATATGGTTTTTTCTGTGTAGTTTTCTTTTCCACTGCTGGCCACCATACTAGTGATCCATATGTGAGAATTGGTCTTATTATACTGGTGTACATCCATAACACCATTTTAGGTTTAAGGCCCCAACGGCTCCCAAACATTTTGCGACACGTATAGTATGCAACGGTTGCTTTGTGAGCACGATGTTCCATGTTACGTTTCCATGGTACTTGGCGTGATCTGATAGGGGTATTTCTTGACCTCTTAGTCGTGGTAGATTAGGTATTGAATATTTGGTCTTTGTGGTGAATAGTACCATCTCAGTTTTCCCTGGATTCACACCCAGTCCACAGCTTGTGGCCCAAGTATCTAGTGATTTCAGGGCCCCGTTCATGATGCCACTTATCACGGATGGGAACAAACCAGAGACGAGTATTACCACTTCGTCCGCATAAGCAACCACCTTAATCCCCATATGGTCAAGTTTGATAAGGATTTCGTTAATGACAAGGAGCCAAAGCAGTGGGTATTGTTTATGTTCTAAGGATTTCTCGATAGTCCTAACGACTTCGTGTAGGGCTGTATCTGTCGAGCGTCCCTTTATGTAGGCATGTTGACTGGAAGATATGTTCTTTGAGTTATCCATCTTTTCTCGAATATGCACGTCGATGAGTCTTTCGAGCGTCTTAAGTAGAAATTATGAAAGGCTTATGGGTCTGAAGTCTTTAGCATTTTCATGACTACGTTTTCCTGCTTTGGGTATGAAGACAACTTTGACCTGTCTCTAACTCGCAGCAACGTTGTTAAGGGATATACATCTACTATAAATGTACACTAGCCAAGGATTTATTATGGTCTCCGTACTTTGCAGCATTTTTGATATGATACCATCTGGCCCCGGAGATTTGTAGGGAGAGAAGCTGTTAATAGCCCATGTAACTTTACTCGGACTTATTATCTTATCGACTTCAGTATCGTTTATATCTGTATTAGTATAGGATTGCACTTCGCTGGTTCTATCAGAGCAGCCAGGGAAATGCGTTGTAAGCAGAATTTCCATGTGCCGTTGTTTCTCTTTATATATGTGGGATTCGAGTGTCCTTTTGCCATAAATTTGCTTAGTCTGGCTGTATCTTTGGTGCTGTCTAGTGCTCCGCAAAATTCAATCCATGATTGCTTTTTCGCTCTGGCTATGGCCTTTTTGTACTCCTTTAGCTTATCCTTGTATGGCTGCCAGGATCCGCTTTGGTAGCTGTCGTTGAAAGCTTTCCGTGACTGTTTACGCAGTTTAGAGAGCTTGGATGTCCACCTTGGTGGATAGTGCATTTTCGAGCGCGTCCTAGGACATGATACTTTAAAAGCTGTATCTAGAGATTTCTCCAAAATAGATACAGCTTTATCTATACCCGCCGTAGTATCGTATTTGTGTGGAATGCTGGGTAGTTTGTCCCGCAAAACCCTATTAAACTTCTCCCAGTTCGTTCTTTTCGGGTTGCGAAAGCATTTAATGGACGTTGCTTTTTCTGATATATTGAATAGTATCCAATTGTGATCTGAGAACGATTTTTTATCGGATACTATCCAGTTAGCTATTTCTAGATTACGTTTATCGGATACCAGTGTGAGGTCAATGACCTCCTGCCACCCACTAAAGTTATCCGAGCTTGGAAATACAAAAGTAGGGTTAGTACCTCTATTACATATGGTAAGATTGTTAGTATTAATAAAGTCTAGAACTGACTCACCTCTGTCGCTCGTTTCTGTGCTGCCCCATAGGGAATGCCTTGCGTTTGCATCGCAGCCAATGATGATGGTGTTGAGTGGGTGTATGGCCCCCATGGCGCTCCAGACCTCGTTTGGTGGGGCTTCCCTTGAGTGGGTCATGTAGCAAGAGGCAATAAAGAACTGCTTGCCATTGTCCAGTTCCACTTTTGCAACGGTGAAGTCCGCTGTACTATACTCTGGACATAAAAATGCGTTTATTTTATTTTTAACAATTAGACATGATCTAGGCTTACCGTTATATTTCATGTATAATGTTTTATATCCTCTGCTATTAAGACCATTTACTTCGTTTTCGTAAACGAAGGGTTCTTGGATGATGCCTATGTCAAGATCCTCTTCTACTAAAAGGATCCGCAGGTTATCTGAAGCGACTCTAGAGTGCTTCAGATTGATCTACACGACCTTGAGCATCATTTTATTGTGGGGATGATGTTGATGGCCCCTCTAGCTGCATATTATCTAGCAGCTTTCCGGCATCATCGATGTCATCTGCATCGTCTTCTCCGTTCGGGCCATGCGATTTTAGTATCTTTACTTTGGCTTCCCTCACGCCAAAGAACAGTTTGTTGCCGAGTCTCTCTAGTGCCTCCACTCCGGCCTCTGTTATAGAGAGAACCAAACTCATGCTGTTATTGTTCGGGGGTTCAGTAGCGATTACGGACCAATCGTCCATTGGAACATCCTTGTTCATCCTCGCGAGACCTTGTAGTAGTTTCGGGCCGTCACAATCTATCTTGGGCAGCCAAACTCTGGCACGAGGTCTTATTGGGATTTCTTGGGCTGGGATCAACCGCAGGCTGATGTCTTCCCATGTACCGCTGATCTTAGCCATACATTTTTCCAAGAATCCCTTTGAGAACTCGTCCATGCATTTGTTTACCCTGTAGCCACGATGAAACTCGCTTGAGTCGAAATGAGGCACGGGAGAATCTTCGTTTGTGAAAACATGTTCCATAACTTGTTCTGACAATTTTGTTTCTACCATGCCCCATTCCGCAGTGGGTAGTATCAATGTTTTGTTAAGCGTTGTTTTTGTTGGAGGATATGTAGCTATAATTTTAAACTGCTTACTTAAGCCAAAGTATCATCTGTTGGCCAAAGCAAATGGTCGCCTGTTTCTTCGACAAAACTGACCGTGTGGCGACTATACGACTTGAGAAATGTAGGATGGTTAATTCTGAGTGTTACACTACAATTTGTGTGCCTGAAGTCTCCTGAGAAAGACGAATCGTTCTGCATCATGACAATGCGAGCTGCCACACATCGATTTAAACCAGCGCCTGTTTGACCGGACAAAACTAGGAATTCATGGGTCATGCTCCATGCAGCCCTGACTGGGGATCCAATGACTTCATTTGATTGCAGCACATCAAGAAAAAATCCGTGGTCAACGATTTTTGTCGCCGGAAGATGCTGTGAAAACGTTAAAAACCCATGTTTCGGAGGTGTCTGAATCCAACCACTGTAAACAACGCTTAGGCTAAAAACTTTCCAACAAAAATGTCAAATGGCCTCAGGCGATACTGCGTGTTGCCTAGGCCAGAAAGTTTTCTAGTGCCCCTCGTATATCCTTTTCCAGCAGAATGTTGAATAAGTAACACGGAAGGCTTCCTCCTTGTCTGAAATCTCCTTTGGTACTAAACTCTTCGGAAAGGTTCTTTCGTATTACCTTTGAACGTGAAGGCTGTTTTATAATCGCCAAAAAGGCGGTAATTGTCGATTTGCACCTCTTTAATCATTTTTGGGCTTTGCAGCAGGGTAAATATCTGGTCAATGGTGGATTTGTCATGTCTAAAGCCAGCTCACTACCTTTAACGGGAGTTAAAGGCAGCTCCCCGGTGACACCACGGGGAGGTCAGTGTCCACTTGAGATGAAAGAGGGACCAAGATAAATCCTGGGCTTTGCCATGTTAAAGTCTGTCAAGGCTATTCCTTGGCATTTTTCGTCCTCTACGTCATCAATTAATTTCTCTTTTAATTTGCTTTTCAATTATATTTCAACATGGAGCATCGCTCCCTTCAACTGAGTCCTTTTTACTTGTGTGCTTCTGAAATAATTGAAAAGGCCATCCCAATTGACAGAAAACACCTCAGGATACTATTTACTTGCATCGCATTACAACAAAAACCAACCACAAATTACAAAATGCAAACAATTTAACATTTGTAACTTTGGAAATTAATTTTCCACAAAATTATGCCATAATAGAGACATTTGTACCAACAACAACAGAAATGGCGACAACAATAAAATAGAAACAGAAAAATAACTGCCAAATGACCTTTCACAGATAATGTTGCCATAACAAGACAAAAAAAAAATAAATGGGAAATTGAAACAATAAAAAATTTACATTATCAAAAGGAAAGGTGGCCAGGAAGAAGGTTGTGCCAGTCAAAGAGAATATCAGCAAACAATTGATGCCATGAATTTTCAACAAATTTTTACTAAAACACAAATCAACATTAATCAACGGAAAGAAACATCGAAACAAAAAAAAAAACAAGTAAAAAAGCATTAAGTTCGGCCGGGCCGAACTTTTCATACCCTCCACCATAAAATATTCATTCCTGTCCCCAACTTTAAGTGAGTACGTTAAAATGTCAGATAATGTACATAAAATGCTTCATTCGGGAGGCCCTTTTTTATGGTGCCTATATCTAACTGTTGACAATTTTTGGTGGGCTAGAAATTGGGAGGTACTGTTATATAGGGGTTATAATAAAACGTGGGCCTATGTTGACAGTTTTTGATGGGAGCTTTTAATGTCAAATAATTCCTAATTCGTACATAATCGGTACATAACGTGGGAACTTCAAATGTCATTAACAGCTAGTTCGAAAGTATCTGGGGTGTACGAAAATATGAACTTAAACGAACAATTTTTGTTGCAGAATTTTTGTTGACTTTTAAATTTCAAATTACAGAAAGTTCGTCCAAAAAAATCCTTAGAAAATCGGGAGGTTTATTTTGGGGCTATACAAAAACATTGACCTACGTTCGGTTAAACATTTTAAGTAAAATCCTCAAAGTACCGAAAATCGGGAAGTATCGTTATATTGGGGCTATGTTGAAAATTGTTGATGCAGATGTGTGGTGACCACTACAACCTTCAAATGCCAAATTACAGTTAGTTCTGTTAAAAATTGTAGCTAAAATTGCCAAATTACTGAAAATTGGGAGGTACCGTTACATGGGAGCTATATCCGAACATGGACCTATGTTGACAATTTTTGATGGAGAGGTGTTGTGACCACTAAGAACTTCAAATATCAAATTACTGCTAGTTCGGTTTAATATTGTAGCTAAAATCATCAAATTACTGAAAATCGGGAGGTACCGTTATATGGGGGCTTTCTGACAATTTTTGGTGGAGAGGTGTGGTGACCACTAAGAATTTCAAATGTCAAATGTTCAAATTACAGATAATTCGGTTAAGACTTGTTGGTAAAATTCTCAAAATACCTGAAATCGGGCGGTAACATTATATGGGGGCTATTCCAAAACACGTCTACTAGTTATATAATTTTATTGACATTTAAGAACCCTAAATGTCAATTGATAGCTAAATCGGTCTGAAAATGTAGATGAAAACGTCAAAATGCCGTAAATCGGGGGTACCGTTATATGGGGGCTATACCAAAACGTGGACCTAGGTCCACAACTTTTGTTATATAAGTTTAGTTACACTTAAGAACCGTAAATGTCAAATTATAGCTAAATCGGTCTGAAAATGTAGCTAAAAACGTCAAAATACCGTAAATCGGGGGCTACCGTTATATGGGGGCTATACCAAAACGTGGACCTATGTCCACAAGTTTTGTCACATAAGATTATTGACATTTAAGAACTTCAAATGTCAAATTATAGCTTCATCGGTCTGAAAATTTAGCTAAAAATGTCAAAATACCGGAAATCAGGGGGTACCGTTATATGGGGGCTATACCAAAACGTAGACCTATGTCCACAACTTTTGTTATATAAGTTTATTGATACCTAAAAACCCTAAATGTCAAATTATAGCTAAATCGGTCTAAAAATGTAGCTAAAAACGTCAAAATACCGCAAATCGGGGGGTAACGTTATATGGGGGCTATACCAAAACGTGGACCTATGTCCACAAGTTTTGTTATATATGTTTATTGAGACTTAAGAACCCTAAATGTCAAATTATAGCCAAATCGGTCTGAAAATGTAGCTAAAAACGTCAAAATACCGTAAATCGGGGGGGTACCGTTATATGGGGGCTATACCAAAACGTGGACCGATATAGCCCATCATCGAACTTGACCTGCCTGCAAACAAAAGACGCATTTTCCCAAAATTTCAGCGTCCTATCTCCATTTTTGTGGATGCTAGAGTGATTACCACAGACGGACGGACGGACGGACGTGCTCAGATCGACTTAGAATTTTACCCTGATCAAGAATATATATACTTTATGGGGTCGCAAATGAGTATTTCAATGCGTTACAAACGGAAAAACAAACTTAATATACCCTCCATACTATGGTGGAGGGTATAAAAACACTGAATACGAAAATGTAGAAATCAAACCAAACCAAAATAGCCAAGCCAAAAAAACACAATGGTCGAAAACAAAGTACCGGATGTTGGAAATAGGAAAGCATCTATTGAATTGTCAATAGCTAAGTTTGAACATTTTTTTCCTTCTGCATTCAGTTTGTTTTGTGTGTTTTTCTACATTTTGCTACCAGCCATACTTTTTGATGTATAATCTCCAAGCCATTCAATCCAACCACCCATCCAAGCATCCCATCTCATCCCAATCGTGATGAAGTACTACTATAAAGAATTTCCTTAGGGGAGCGAGTAAGGAAAAAAATAAAAACAATAGTACAACAAACAACAACGGAAATAAAAGAATTTTAAATGAAGTTTCAAGTAACGGATGTTCAAAATTTGCTTTCCAGGAATAAGGTTACACTAAAACGAAAAAACTGCATTTGTTGTTTTTTTTTATGGTGAGTTGATGATGTTGTTTGTTGTTGTTGCTCGTGTTACTGGTGTTCATCTTCGTTACACAAAACTTTTCGTATTTTCGTTACTCTAAAGAAAATCTCATAAAACAAACAAACAATAATAATAAAATATTATACCAAAGTAAATTAGTAATGAGAAAAATAAAGAAACAATCGAAAATGCATGCGTTTTACATGTTGCTTCCTTTGAAGTAGTATTTGGAAAAGTAAAAAATATGTAAATATTAGATTATTCAAATGTTATTCAATTTGGAATACAATTTGTAATTCAGTTATGCTTGTAATGTAACAAAAAACATTTTAAGAAATATTTATTTTTGTGAGTGGGGAAATTACAAAAAGATGCTTAAATTTATTTGAAATTAATAACATTACCTGTAGCTCTATGCCTTAATTTGTTTTCTTTGGTGTGTTCTATTCAATGAATTATTAACAAGTAAGAATGTATCATTGTTGACAGAAATTATGGAGTATATAAAATATATTAATTTTGTATCCAAAGTACAGCCAATTTGCTTGGAAAATATAAAGAATACCTTCAAATTAACTAAAATCTCGGGGCTAGACCAAAACGTATACTTATGGCCCCCATAATTGGAAATAATGGTGTATACCCCCCTGAAGACTCTAAATATCAAATCGACAAACAACAACAGCGAAATGTGGCCCACAGACCCAAAATACCTTATATGCGTGCTTTAACCGTGATCTATATTCGCCATACTCAATGTAATCATACTTATAAATATAAGCAACATCTGTACCAAATTATGGCCGCTTACCTAAATTAGTTTAGGAGATATTAATTTTTCTTCACTAGATTTGGATTTCGCCCACAGTGCGCTGGTTTGAATCGATGTGGGAGATCTCACATTGTCACAGTGCACAATGGTTCGACTTGTCTTGTTTGTTTTTCGAATTTCACAGGCGATTTCAGGCAAACAAATTGTAGTGGACCACTCAGAACTAACTAACCGTCCTACGTTCCTCAAGCCGTATATTATTCACATGGTCAGTTTAAACAATGAAACAGGGGACCATTTGCTTCAAAGGTCTTCTTCCATGAATTACTTCCGTTGGATTTGGCTCGCCTTCGAAGACGGTTGGTCTTTTGTTTCGGGCTCAAACGAAGATTAGTCGTCTGTGACGACCTTATCGAATCGTTTGAAGCACCGCGATCGTATTATTCTTAATTTCTTTGCCCCAATCGACAAGAGCCTTTTTCGAGCGATTATCAAATTTTGCTGGATCTTGTAACGTGACGAATGCCACGTACATTACAACAACGCCCACGTTCTGCCTTTAACAGCGTAGCGGCAATAAGGCAAACAGCACACACATACAACAACACCCACTGTCCGCAAGTACTATCATAACAACAGTGAGACAATACGCATTTAACAACGCCTCCATCTACTTCAGTCGTGTAGTAGGGTTGTTTGCTCACTTTAAGTAAGGCGGAATAATTCGCAATCACTCCACACAGAGACTTTTGTTTTCTGTCCCACACGGAGGCTTCGGTTTCCCGTCCCACACGGAGACTTCGGTTTCCCGTCCCACACAGAGACTTTGGTTTTCTGTCCCACACGGAGGCTTAGGTTTCCCGTCCCACACGGAGACTTCGGTTTCCCGTCCCACACGGAGACTTCGGTTTCCCGTCCCACACGGAGACTTCGGTTTCCCGTCCCACACAGGGACTTTGGTTCTTTGTTCTTAGATATAGGCAGTAGTCTGTATGAGTTCGTAGTTGTAATTAGTGTTGTATAGTAGTCGTTCCGAACAGAACAGCAGATCGTTGTCAACCCGCCCGACATCAATCAACACCTGAAACGAATCAGCAATCAGGATCGTCGCTTCCGATCATCGACAACTATCGTTATCAGCCAGCACCGTCATCACCGATCCCCGCCAACCATCGGCGTTCCCGAACACCCCCGAAACGTCATCACCTAACGTCGTCACCCGTCGCCGTTCCCGAACGACGAGTTAGCGAACATCACCGAATCGTCGTCACCTAGCTTCGTCAACCGTCGTCGTTGCCGAACAACTTTAGCCGAGTTGCCGAATCGTCGTCACCGATCTTCGTCAGCTATTTTCGTTCCCGAACATCACCGAACTTCATTAACCATCGTCGTCCCCGAACAGCTTTTGCCGAGTTGCCGAACACCAACACATAGACTTGATAAAGTTCCCGATCACCTATTAATCGTCAGCATCTGTCCTATCAGCATCCTCCCCTCCGAAGAAGGGCCAAAGTAATAATATCGCATTTCATTGAAGTAGAACTTGCTAGTTTCTTTTAAATCAATAAACTACTGATTTAGCCCCAAAAAGGAAAACCTTTTTAATTCATAAGGTTTAGTGCGTCCTTATGGAGCCCCTGGACGCGACTAGAGCTACCCCAGCCGTCGAGAAAACCACGTTACAATCTAACGAGAAAACCTCATTTTTGCGGCCAGGTGTTCATGCAATATAAAATGTTACTTGGTGGAAGAAATGTCCAAGGATGCCTCTATCTCACGGTATTTAACATGGTGATCTTGCATTATCCGTTCACGCACGGCTTATTATTATTTTTATTTTTTTGGTACAACGCTCGTTCTTGGATGACCCTCACGACCACCGTTTTTTAGTGTCGGCCACGATTAAAATCATTAAACCAGTTTGTCATAGTGCCATAGGATGGTCCTTTATCGACATACAACGATTTAATTTGATCGATGTAATCTTGCCGTGATTATCCACGTTCAAAGTTATGAAAAATTATCGGACGAAAATGTTCAGAAGTATTTTCCATTTTTCTTGCAAAGTAATTTTTTCAAGTCACTGTAAACAACACAACACATGATCGTATTTTAAACTGTCCCAAAAAAAATGTCAGAAACGTTTCTTGTTCTCATCGTACCAAATATTGGGTCCATACCAAAAATTTTAAGTAAGCAAGCTTCTGATTCATAGAGAACTCGAAATATTCCACCATAAATTTGGTAGGCACATGCCATTATTTCATGCATTAACGAGTAATGATGTCCCATTACTCTCCGCTCTATCAGGCAGTACATATATATTGGCTTACACATACGTACTTACTTTACTAAGTACTAAGTGGTTACTATGTAATGAGTACGGTGGCGTAGAGCTTGTGTGTCCAAATCCTAGGGTTGTGTGTTCAAAGCTCACCGTCGGGTGTGGTGAAATTATGGTCCACCAAACCAAATCATGTTTCGTTCCGATTCAAAAATAAAATGTTCGCTGGGATGTTGTAATTGGGTACTTGCAGAATAATTGTTCTATTTTTAGTATCTACAAATTTCGGGAACTTCCTCTCGTAACGGTCGATACATTTGTCGAAACCACCCCCAACCTATCCAGTGGGCTAGAGGAAGTGTTGCCGCTTCTCAGTCGAAGCAGGGAGGGTTCGAGTCCCGGTTAGGACGTTAATTTTTGTTAATTACAATTTTTTTATTTTTTTATTGTACCCATTTTTGGAGAGTTCGGATAACCGAGGTTCTAGGTGTTAGTGAGAATTCCGAAAGATTTGTATGACTTTTATGTACTAGTATGTGTCAGTTAAGATCTCTCACATTAATATGAAACTGCGTGGTGAATCCATGGGTAATTTTAGTACCTTCACTCCAATAACTTTGAATCAGATTATGATATTTCTTTTGCTTGATTGACATACAGAACACAAGACTAAGTTAAGCGGAGAAACTTCTGATAGTCAACAAACTTAAAAGGAAAAAGTGAATTGCCAAAGTATTCCAAGTAAATCGAAGTGTAGAGTACACCGAAATCTTTAAATACTATTGAAATCAGTGAACTATTTAAATCTATTCCACTTTTATTTAAATCAAAACCTCTGCTCAGATATAACCTAAAGGTAATTTCGTGAAAAAAATCTTTCATATCGGTTTTTATTTAATCAAGAAATGTTCTTAAATTGTTGTCAACAGCAAATTCCGGAAAATTTTTGAAGTTGTACGAAAATCCTATCGATTTATAATAGCCTGTCTAGACATTTCGTGTAGAAAATTTGAGGTAAGAAACCATACCAGTGCTCAAACAAACCAATTTGTGTTTCTTTTGGTTTTACAAACATATGTTTTTTTTTCTCTGTACCATACAGATTTCAAAATTATTCCTCCTTTACAACAATAACCAGTGTATGTGTAAAGGAGGGTTAACTTTTCGTTGCCGCCGTACTAAAGTGTCAATCTATACAAGAATGTCAGTTCAGTTTTCCTGCTAATCCACAGATTATAGAAGACATAACAAGCCCTAGTGAAGATATTATATTTAGAAGAAGGTCTTAGCGTTGTCACTTGAAATACTACCAATATTGACCCCTTCGCGTCTTAAGAAACCCCATCAAACTCATTATAACTGGTTGATCGACATATCAAATTCATCAACTATACATGTTAACCAGCTATTGGGCAGAGATACCACGTGTATAACCGCCAACACCAATTGAATAATGTTATAGTTCTTATAACATTATGGGAATATAATTGTACGCTTGGAAAGTACAATATATTATACGCTTATAGGAACTTAGGTTCCGATGGGATGAACTAAAGTTCTTTTGGAATTTCGAAAGGACTTAGGTCCGGGAGAAGATTATTTACTTACGGTTCCTTTTGCTTCTGTAGTTATTAAAAGGGATCAGAGTTCGGAAATTCAACTTACATTGTTTTATTCAAATATTATAATTGAGTATTCAATGGTGTGATCCGTGCTGTTGTTCGTGAGGATGACAAAACCAGAAAGGGAAGAAGAAACCTCATGCTGACTAATGGCAGCCTAATAAGAAAAGGGACAACAAAAGCACGGATAAAAATCGTATACAATGTTGCCACTTAAATTTACTAAATAGTGGTAAATTATTTCATAGTTGTATTCATTTAATTACATGGTGATTATGCTAATGGAGAAACAATTGATATGCAATGAAATTCAAGAACAAATAATTAGCAATTCAGAAAATATAGATAATTAAATCTAGTTATTTAAAACTAATGCGAAAATACATATTATTCAATTTAAAGGTAAACTGCTCTCTACACCAATAGTTCCGACATCGTCTAGTGGGTGAGCCAAAAATAGATCATCTGACCTTTTGTCGGACTGACGGAGTCGTCAGAATAATTTTGGAGCCATCAGAAGCCATCAAATCTTGTTTAAGCTGGAAAACACCCCATTAGCACATCACACGCAAAGCGGCTTAGTAGCCCAGATGGCAGATGGGTGCTGCAGTCATCGTTCAGTTTAGGGCTCGTGGGTTCGAATCACAGTCCAGCCGAGTTTGTTTCTAGTATCTAACTATTGTGATAAGTATTATTTATGTTATACAAAATTAGTATGCAGTTCCTAAACATATGCAAACATTTTAAGAATTAACCTGCTTCAATTATTACACTGAAGAGAAAGGGAAAAATACAAAAATCCTCTGGGGAAACCCAGACCAGGATAAAACAAAGGAACTCCTGCAAATGAGTAAAAAAGACATTAGTAGACTGACAGGCATCTTTACAGGACACCTAGGGCTACAAGCACACCTGCACAAAATCGGTTGTGCAGAAAGCAGCGAATGCAGAGCATGCGGAGAGGACGACGAAACGTTGGAACACTATCTCTGTCATTGCCCAGCCTTCGCGACGCTAAGAAACCAATTTCTAGGAAATAACACTATACCAGAACTCCACCAAATTAGGGCAAGCGAGTTCAAAAACTTAAGAGATTATGTCAATGGCACAGAATTTCTTAACTGATAAATTTATTTTCTTTTCAATAAATTAAGCAATAAAAAATTTATTCCCCTTAGGCTTCCGAAATTAGAGCGCACAACAGGCCTATACTGGCTTAAGTGTATGCCCCATACGGGCATGTGGCGATTCTTATATTCGCCCCTCTTTTCAACCTAACCTAACCTAACCTATTACAGCCAATACACTGAATCTCTACGTAAATATAACCAACACATATAAAACCATACACACAACATCATCCTTACACACCAATACCATTATTCGTCGAGGCCTCGAAGGATCATCGTTAATGTGTGACCTTACATGCAAGGATACAAAAAACATCAGTAAGTTAAAACCTAAAACCAAAACATCCAAAATTAAAATAGTTGCATATGCAGGAGGAATTCTGATTTTTTTTGTTTTTTTTTTTATAAACTCAAAAAAAGGATATTTCCAAAATTAAAAGTTCACAAAACCTTTATCTATCCGCGCAACTTTCATTAAAGTCGGTTCCTAAAAAAACATTGAATTTCTAAATCTTTTACTCTGGCGAATAGAATAAGGCTATGTGATTCCTTTAATTTCGGAATCTTTCAAACAACTGTTAAAAAAATAATTGTACTTTGTGTTGATTCAATCCCATTGAAATATTAATCAGAATTAACAGATATCAAGTATACATCGATTAAAATATTTAATTATTTCGAGTGTATTATTACTTATTTATAATCACATACTTAATGCTTTGAGTCCATTAGTCTGTAACAAATGTATATATTGTATTTTTCAAACCAACTTTTGTTAATAATATATAATACTTTGATAGGATCCTGAACTAATAATAGTCATACATTATTGAAACAAAAATGAATTTTTTAAGATATAAACTTACTGTCTTTTATATGAAAGGCTAAATTCTTCACATTTTTTCTTACTTGGTGAGGTGAATTAAGGAGGGGAAGAGAGAAGTTAGCATTTGGGGTTTCAATCATGCAATAAGCCTTTGAAACTACGGTAGGGATGGGTAATGAGGCTCAAACTTCAACAACATCTGAAGTTTGGTTGCATTGCTCTGTAGGATTGACTTTGTTTCATCAACTTTATCTTTATTCTGGACCACTACAGTGTACAGTGTTGGCCAGATAACTAGTCCACCCCATTATTTTTAATTTTCCGGGAGTCTATAAATTTTTTTTTCTTGTTTATGTTCAGGATGATATATAGTTGAGATCAAGACGGACACGAACCCCCCCCCCCCCCCTCCCGACTGATTGCTAGGATAATCAATGGCTCCCCTAGTCTGGCTTGTCTCGAACAACTTTTATCAATCTACTAACGATATATCTTCCTACGTTCGAACTATAGAACACAGCTTCATGCTCGCAGAGGTTAACTGTCATCCTCAATACTGTTTGAAGGATTAGTTTTGAACATTACACGGGATGGCAGATTTTGTAACAAAATTGCGAAGAACTGTTCGTACGAGTGGCCTAGTGTATATTGGGTTTGGCTACAAATCAGAAGTTCGTGTGTTCAAAACCAGCACACAGTGGGAAAATGCAGATCTATGTCATCATCAGAGTGACAATTTTACTTAATTTATTGATATATTCGGTAAATTTTTATTATAAAACCCTATTGTACCCACATGATTTATTTTTGAAAGACGACTTCTCGGCCTTTCAATTGATGCCAATTATGTTGATGTACATACATGTTTAGTTAACAGAGTTACAGCCTAGTACACTGCCGCCCACTTGAATAGAACCCCCTGCAAAATTTTATTCAACCACAATTTTTGCCGAATTATACAAGATATGAAGTTTTTAACTTTTATTATATTTCGCTTCATGTGTTTGGAGTAAACTAAGTCATTCATTTGCATTCAAATCCATTTTATATAAGAATTATACAAGAATAACAAAATAAAGTCAAAAATTGGAGTAAAAAATTTGGCCCATTTGAATAGAACCCCCCTTTAAAACTTGAGAATACAGAAAGATTGTATTAGAATATCGATGCATATTCACTCTATATTGAAAACGAAGTACTTTCAGTACTATTCAGTAAAAGTATATCCCTCCCGATTAAGGATACACCCGTATATCCTGCTTTGGCAAGGATTCTTTAAATAATCAGGTGTAATGCCTAACAAAGCTTGCTTATTTCTGTCAACATGTTTATTTTTGGAAGCGTACTGTCTCCTAGAGTCGTATATTCTACGCATCAGTCATTCCCATACAGTTAAGAGAATATTTACCACTGTAGAATATGGTGGCCCCCCCAGGATATCCGCATTTCTATTCAAATCTTTAAGTTTTGATGACTCGAAGTGTACAAAAGTTTATAAAACAGCAATGAAATTGCCACTCGGGATATCCGAAAATGTTTTTCAATACTGGAAATGTCTGTTTTAGAACTCCTTTATAAGTTGTCGTGCGCATTTAGGGTGAACTAAATTGACGCCCAAGTCCTTGATAATTAGTAATGCGTTCCAGCACAATGAAAATACATTCATCGCTACAGAAATAATTTAGAAGATGGTCTTCCATTTAATAGACGCGAAAATAATAGTTATATAGTTATGCAATTGTTTACATAAGGAGGAGAGTCCTAAATAATTATGAAGGACTTGGGCGTTAATTTCTTTCACCCTAAATGCGCACGACAATTTACAAAGGAGTTCTAAAACAGACATTTCCAGTATAGAGAAACATTTTCGGATATCCCGAGTGGCAATTTCATTACGATTTTATAAACTTTTGTACACTTCGAGTCATCAAAACTTAAAGATTTAAATATAAATGCGGATATCCTGGAGGGGCCACCATATTCACCAGTGGTAAATATTCTCTAAACTGTATGGGAATGACTTATGCGTAAAATATACGACTCTAGAAGACAGTACGCTTCCAAAAATAAACATGTTGACAGAAATAAGCAAGCTTTGTTAGGCATTACACCTGATTATTTAAAGAATCCTTGCCAAAGCAGGATATACGGATGTATCCTTAATCAGGAGGGATATCATTTTACTGAATAGTACTGAAAGTACTTCGTTTTCAATATAGAGTGAATATGCATCGCTATTCTAACACAATCATTCTGCATTCCCAAGTTTTAAAGGGGGTTCTATTCAAATGAGCCAATTTTTTTTACTCCAATTTTTGACTTTATTTAGTTATTCTTGTACAATTCTTATACAAATTGGATTTGAATGCAAATGAATGGCTAAGTTTACTCCAAACACACGACGCAAAATATAATAAAAGTTAACAACTTCATATCTTGTATAATTCGGAAAAAAATGGAGGTTGAATAAAATTCTGCAGGGGGGTTCTATTCAAGTGAGCGGCAGTGTATATACAGAAATTTCACAGTTTTAATTGTGTGTGTAGTAAACATAACCACGCCAGAGTTCGCAGTTATAGTTTAATACTGACAAATTTTTACATGAGGTACGAATTTTGGTCAAGGAAAATGACAACAATTTTGGATATATTTGCTGGTGAACTTTTGTGCGAAAAATATCTAAATTTAATTTTTGGTCTATATTTTATATGAGATCTGAGTTGGTTGCATTAACAATTATTTTTATACCCTCAGCATTTATGCTAACGAGGGTATATACACATTCATACGGGCAAAATGTGCCTCATCGAAATAATGGTTTTAGACCCCAAGTATGTTTGGACGAAATGTCTTTCAGACAATTTGGAGTTGATTTAGCCATGTCCGTCCTTCTGTCTGTCTGAAATTTGGCATTCGCAACATTTTGTCCAAACTTAGTGTAAGTTCGAAGATGGGTTATATCGTTCCTCTCCTTCCGGTACCTCCCCCACAAAAGTTCGAAAATGTTCGGAAAATTTGTGTGCACGATACCTCTTGAAGGGAGTAACCGATTTGGTCCATACTTTGCACATCGTGAAATTTCTACCAGACTTAGATGAGATTCCAATATGGACTCAATCGGTCCACTCAGTTTAGGACCTGCTCTCGAATCGCTTTGATTTTTGTTGTAGCAACTTGTATTCATTGCCCCCCATACGACGGTACAAGTTTCATCTGGGGCAAGTACATACTTCCCGAGAAAATAGCCTGAAAGGTGAAAAACCCCTATCACACCGTGTGTAGTGGTTAGAGAGCAAGATAACTCTTAAACGGATCAACCGATTCCGTACAAAATGTAGCCTTCGTAATATTTTATGCACACTTACTTTAAGTTCAAAAATAAGCCATATGGGTCACTCCTTCAGGTACCTCCCTCACAAAAGTTAAAAAATTTTCAGAAAATTGTGCGCACGATAACTCTTGATGAGAGTGACCGATTTGGTCCATACTTTACACATTCTAACATATCTACCAGATATATATCAGGTTCGAATATGGGCTATATTTGTCCACTGCTTCGGGTACCTTCCACTTAAAATTTTGGATAAATTCACTTTAAGGCCTGCTCTCGAATTACTTTGGTTTGTTGAAGCAACTTTTATTCGCTGCCTCAATTACAATACTTCTTGAGAAAACACCCCGAAAGTTGTAAAAAAAACCCTATGACACCATATGTAGTAGCTGGAGAGCTCGAACCGAATACTAAATTTGTCCACACTTTGGATATCGTAATATTTCTTCATATATTAGATGAAATTCGAAATTGGTGCTTATAGGTCCACTTCTTCCAGACCCTGACCCACAAAAGTTCGAAAATATTCGCTAAAATGGTACGGGCGGTGTCTCATAGACGTAGCAACCGATTTAGTCCAAACTTTGGATCTCTAAATATTGTCGAAATATAGTTTATGTTCAAATTTAGGCCCTATCTGTCCAATCCTTGGGGTTCCACTGACACAAATGTTAAGGTTCTGTTCTAGGATCCTTTGGACATTTTTAACGAAGGTTTTCCTAGTGACCCTGTTTACAGCGATATTATGTTTTTCGTAGGCTAGTATAGTAAAAAAGTCCCAACTATCGATATCTCCGCAAAATGTTTGAGCTTTAATCATATCCATATTTTTGTCGGTTCATACGCCCAAAATTTTGAAAACCCTAAATACCTAAGTTTCTTGCGAAAAAAAAATTATATCAATCCACACAGGTTGAGCGTATATCTCTGTCGGCAAAGCCGACTGATACTTTTTTAATTGTTGAATTTACAATTGAGAACAAAAAGTACTCAGTTGACCACCCTTTAGCTTCATACTTTCGTATATGAAAGTACTATTTAGTTCCTTATTCGCACTTATAGTGTTATATGCGTTCAAAGATTAGGGTCCTAGATGTCAAAAGGATCATTTTGCTCTCTGAGGCAAAGATGCAGAAGAAGTTAGTTGCAATTTTGGGAACATTTTTAGTTAGTTGTTTCATTGAATTTTGAACAGTTTGGTATCTATACAACAAGGGACCATGACGATTTTGACCTTCAAAATGGCGTTTAAGGGAATTTATATGTTCACAATTTTTGTTCTTTATGGCAAGAGCTACACATTTGGCTTTGGGAGTAAATCGAAATTCTTAATTGGTTGGAAGATATGAGCCTATTCCTCTTAATATGGAGGTATCAAATCTTTGGGTGCCCATGCCAGCAAAACAAATAACGACAAACGCCGAGACACGTATCTCCTCTTTTTTGGCTGCAGTGTCAGAATATGATTAATTTGTTCGTTTAATACAGTGTTATTATTTACAAAATATGTTAATATTAGTGAACATGTACTCATTTTTGCTCGCAACTGTAAGTACGAATTACCAAAACCACCACATTATCTGAACGCTAATAGTAACCATAATACTAAATTTCATATGACCTACCTGAATTGGCTGTCGCTACACGTCGCGATTTTGATCGGATCGTCACGAAATTTTGTGGGTTGATGGAGGTCCTGGAGGGAAAGAAGCCTATTGATTTTGATGACGGTCGGATAATCTTCAGAGGTCGGAATGGTCAACAAACTTATTTGGAGAAAAAGTCAACTTTATATTCCAAAGCAAATATTTCCGCCTCTATAAGGTGTATGCCAAAAGCAAAACCTGACAACGAAAATAGAAAATATCACATTTACAATAATGTAAAGAAGATTGGCGTAGGTCGTCATATAACGACTATATGGCAATAGTCGCTAATTTAACGCATTTAATACTAAATTTCATATGTCCTTCCTGAACTGTCCGTCCGTCTGTCTATCCATCTAAACCTTGTAATCACGCTACACGTCGCTAATCTAACGCATTTTTTGGGATTTTAATTGTAAGTCCGAATATCACAGCTTTAGTTGGGAACCTTCCAAAAGCAAAGCCTGACAATTAAACTAGAAAATCCCACCTTTACAGTGATGCAAAGTAGGTTGGTGTAGGTGGTCACACAAAGAATATATCGCAATAATCGATAATACATCCCATTTTTCCATTTTTTGTTATCACGATATAGGCCGCAAATTTGATCTGCCCATCACAAAAATTTTGGGGGTTGATGGGGGGGCCTGGAAGGGAAGAAGTATATTGATTTTGGTGATGGTGGAATCATATTCAGGGATCGGAATGGGCAAAATACTTCTGAGGAGAAAAAGTCTTCGTTTTATTCTTATGCGAAAATCTCCGCTTCTGTTAGGATTATTCCAAAAGCAAAGCAATGTGAAGTATGTTGGTGCATTTTTGCATTTTTTGTAATCCCGCTACAGGTCGCAATATTGATCGGGACGTCACTAAAGTTTAGGGTCTGGAAGCCTATTGATTTTGATGACGGTCGTATAACATTCAGCCCCCCTATTCTGTAACTTTTTAACAACTTTACTCATTGTTTATTTTACAACAATTTCATTTGTTTGTTTTGTAGTGGTTACAAAAACAAAAGAAATTTTAACAACTTTTAAATCGATAAAAGTTAGAGAATTCCTATACAGGTGTCGCAATGGGCACAATACTTATTTGGGGGAAAAATACAAGGTTCTATTCTTATTTAAATGTGTCCGCTTATAGTAGGGGTATTCCAAAAGCAAATCCTGCCAATGCACGATGGGGCCAATAGCAGGTTTTCGAGGCAAAAAGTCCATTTTTGAAGTGAACAATTTGAAAAAAAATAACGGATTTCGATTGCCAACACTCTGATTCACTAAAAATAAAAAATAAATCAATCTGGTAACATCACATTCGACATACTGATCTGGCAATGGTGACATATTTTCTTATGCATAATTTTCCGACATTCATTATAAATAAGTAGTGAAAGCATTTTAGGCACCAAAAAGGACATTTCAACATTTTTATATTTTTTAAACATGGAAAGCTCTTCAATGGGTATGTAAAATAAGATAGTGTTAACAAATAATAAAAATGTTATGTGTGGTAAATGTATTTTTGAGTTAAGATGTTATGTCTTTTTTGGAGTATTTTGCTTTGTTATCCATGTGTTCTCTGGAGTATAACTTTTGAGATCTAGGTAGATCTAGGATATTATATATATGTGGTGAAAGGTATTAATGTGTACTATCATTTTGTGAAAAAATTAGCTGCGCCTATCTGCGCCTTTTCATAAAAATCTGATTTCAAATGTCGTAATACTTAAAAATATATGACATTTGTATGTTTTGGTTGGCGAATAATCGGAAACCCATTAATGTTACCAATTGGATTTCGGAAAAATTTAATAGACGTATATAATAATAATATATAATTTCAAAGATATCGCAAACTTTGGCTTTTGTGGCGGAATCTTAGCCGATTTTTACTAAATTTGGAACCTTTTTTTATTAACTTATAACAAAGCACAGACAAAATCATGAAATTTGAACATATGTATATAGGGGAGCTATTTCTATATTTGAACCGATTTCAATATAACTTGACAAACTTATTTGTAGTCCGAATTCCGTAACATTTTCCAAATTTTATTGTAATTTGATGGAATTTGCATGCTTGGTCAATCATTTTCCTGAAATCGGGCGAACATATATATGGGAGATATATCCAATTCTGAACCGATTTCAATATGATTTGCCAAAAATGTTTCTAGACCAAAATCCGTCACACATTTCAAATTTCATGAAGATTGGACATACATAGCGGGATTGGTGCACCGAATACCTAAAATCGGGCGAAAATATATAAGGGAGCAATATCAAAATCTGAACCGATTTCAATATAACTTGGCAAACTTATTTGTAGTCCTTATTCCGTGGTATTTTCCAAATCGCATAAAAATTGGACAGAATTGGCGTGTTTGGTCCATAAATTGCTTGAAATCGGGCGAACATATATACGGCAGCTATATGTATATATGAGCCGATATGAACCAAATTTGGCATATTAGTTTCTAAGCCCATTATAAACATCTGTACAAAATTTGGAAGGTCTAGCTTGCCCCAGTGATTTGTTGCCTCGAAA
The DNA here is from genome assembly GCF_047663935.1 of Musca autumnalis. NCBI lineage: Eukaryota > Metazoa > Arthropoda > Insecta > Diptera > Muscidae > Musca > Musca autumnalis. The sequence continues at coordinate 202,901,905 of NW_027411644.1, read as the reverse complement.
ACCTGTCATTGGCCCCATCGTGCAATGGAAGGAAATGATGCAAATTAGGTTATAATTACATTTTTTATTTGAATTGTAATGAGAATATCCCATCTTTGGTTGGGCATATTTCAATATAAGTGACCTATAACAATCAAACAATTCTTAGATTTAAACTGATCCAAATTGCGTTACCGAAAGTAGGCAAATATTTGAGATATGGAAAAAGGCTTTCAGATATCACAATTTCCAATTTGTGCAATTTTATGTCCAATGCGGTATCTCAGCTTCTGTTAGATATATTCCAAGGGCAGGGCTTAATAGTGAAACTATACCATCTGGGCTTTAGTTGTCCACTGTCGATAATCTACTTGGTAATTAATTATTTTGTTTCAGTTAGTCCTGATTTGGTATAAAAGCCATGGTGGGTGAACATTTTAGTATCTCCCTAAAATAAATCTTTACCATTGAAAATCTTAAGCACAGCGGTAGCGGTATAGGTACGGTGACCAACCGTACTCTATTATAGAGTACTGTACTTTATTTTAGGCGCGGGTGCTCTATTTTTTATACCCTCCACCATAGGATGAGGGTATATTAAGTTTGTCACTACGTTTGTAACTACTCGAAATAATCATTGTAGACCCCACAAAGTATATATATTTTTGATCAGCGTGCAATTCTACATCGATATAGCCATGTCCGTCCGTCTGTCCGTCTGTGGAAATCACTCTAGCGTCCGAACGGATTGACGTAGGTTGATGAAATTTTGGGAAAATATGTTATATTTACGTAGGACTTTTGGTATTGAAAGCGGGCTATGTAGGTCCACGCTTTCGTATAGCCCCCATACAAAATGACGCGTGACGCGTCGTCGTTTTAAGGAAATTTTAAGATATTTGGCCCATTTTACCACCGAATTGGTTGTAATTTGGTACTTTGTGTCTCCAGAGGCCAAAAAATATTCCTACCAAAGTTGGGTTATATAGGTCCACGTTTTGGTATAGCCCCCATCTAAGGTCCCATATAAAGTACGCGTCATTTTAATATACTTTGAATGTATTAAACCCATTTGTCCAAAGAATCGGTTGTAACTTAGTATTTTGTGTTTCCAGAGGCTAAGAAACATTTCTATCATAAAATGTTTATATTGGTCCACGTGTTGATATAGCCCCCATAATACGATATCTCCCAATTTTCGATATTTTGAAGGTTTTAGCGTCATTATCACACCGAGATGGCTGAAATTTGGTATTAAGTCTTCTTTAGGCTTATAAAACTTTCCCCCAGAAATTTGTAGGTATAGGTCCACGCCATCATATAGCCCCCATAGAACGGTACCTTCCGAATTTCGGTATTTTTAAGGTTGTGGCCACCTTAATCCACCGAAATGGCTGAAATTTGTAGTGGAGGGTATAAAAAGTTCGGCCCGACCGAACTTAACGCTTTTCTTACTTGTTAACGTACTCTATTTGTCCTCTATTTTCATTGGACGTACTCTATGTTCTCTATCTTTGATTTGTTTTACGAATATATGTGAATAAATACATAATCCAATGAAATCAGATAACCATAAGCAGAAAGTAATCAAAAATATTGTCTTGGTTTAAATGAAATTACTGTTTTTCTTTTGATTTTAAAACTTTGGACTGTAACTCTTTAGTAATAGAATCATTAAGGGGTTATAGCCATTTATTGAGCACCAAAACACATTTTACTAAACTTTTTAGAATTTTTTCATCTGAATAGTCACACAAATGCCCGCCTACGAAACACTGTTTTACGGAAGCAGTTTGTGGGGGCCACTATAGCTTGAAAACAAATAAACCAATCAGCATACATTTTTGTGGGGTCATTAAGAACCTAATAATATTGCCCTTAATGGCTATAACACACCATATGCTTTTTCACATGTATGACATCAGCTGGTCTGTATATAAAGTGACAACATACATATTAATAAAAATAGGTAAAAAAAACTTTTTAAGTTAAACGGTTTTATGTTAAACATACATTGCAATGTTTAAGATAAATGTACTAAAAACCAAAAAATAATAAAATAGATACAGTCGTGGGAATTATAAACATATGCATAGACTAGACTAAAATAAAACCGTGGGGCACGTCAATTGTCTACAATCGTTGATTAAAATGTTTGTTTTGTAATGTTACACTATAATTAGGCAGTTGTTCAACCGACAACGATGGACGTGTGATAAGTAGGGCTAGAATGTGGAAACAAGCTAGCAAGCTCGATAATAAGCAAGTTTTAAGGTTTCATAGTGGTGAGCGAGTAGTACTTTGTCGATTAAAGACAAACTACGAGCAGTGAAACGCTTCCTCGCCAGGCAGCAGTGTGAATGTCCAACGATAAACTAGTTGAAACATCTCTTTTATTTACATGGAGTGTATAACTACTGGAATTTCCATGAGCAAGAAAATAGTAAGTAATTTCCTCAGCGTCTGCGGGCCAACTGCCTAACGACGAATTAAACGATTCAAATCTTACTCTACTAAGAGCCACGTAGGCTTGACCTTCTTCAAACAGTTTCGCACCTAAGTATACGACTGCGTGATCCACAGTGCTGCCCTGCATTTTATGTATTGTAGAAGCCCATGATAGTATTAAAGGCAACATTCTTCTTTCAGCCGTCCCGTAATTGTACTTAGCTAGAAACTGTATGGCTTTCGGGTGTATAAGATGTACTCTATAGTGCACTGTATTTTTCTTGTCAAGCCCTTTTATTTGATACCCATATTGGTGGGATTGATAAAAAAATTGTTATTAGCCATTTGGTAGCGGCGGCCATCTTAGATTTCAATTTTGCATAGTAAATTGTATTCTACTTGTTGAGACCTTTCATTTGATACCCATGTTGATGGGATTGATAAAACCTAAGTTATCCGCCATTTTGTAGAGGCCGCCATCTTGGATTTAAATTTTTTATAGTATATTGTATTCTGCTTGTTGAGCCCTTTCATTTGATACCCATATTGATGGGATTGATACAACCTACGTTATCCGCCATTTTGTAGCGGCCACTGAAGGCTGTGGCCACAATAATCCTCCGAAATGACTGAAAATTGGTATTTAGTCTTGGTTTGGGGTATAATATGCCCAGTATTTGCTATAAACAATTATTGTCAAATGGTTGAAGTTTTTTTCTGGAAGTTTGTGTGGAGTTCCAGGGATATTCACAATATTTTCTTCTCCATACCTTATTGTGAAAATGCATGACATTTCAATTAGTTAAATTGTGTGTGGAGAGAGAACCGTTAACTGAGAAGCCATGGGTGCTGCTTGCGTATCGTGGTTCTAAACTGCAGCCCAAACTTTTATGCTTCGTATTGGTTTTCTCACGCCAGGGAATGAAGGCATTACGGACTTTATTTATACTGTACGTTATATCCCCATGTGATCACATCATCTCCGCCCATGTGATCACATCATCTCTACAGATAGGAGAAATCTGTTATATCCTTGATTGCCTGTTGTCTATACGTATCAATTCCCATTAATTTGGTTTTCTTTGCGTTAATTATAGTCCATCTAGTTGGACTGGTGAAGTCCAAGTTTTTTGTTCTTATCCTCAAAACTATGCGCAAAGCAACAGATGTCGGCTATGTAATCGATGTCATGTAGGAATTCAATCATGTTCCAGCAAATACCGTATGGTGTATCGACACTTGTTTACTGTAGCTCGCAGTACAAGAAAAGTAAAATCTTTGGCGGTAACTAGATACAGCCCTCCTTTTTCGGAAAAGTGGATTCCAAAGGGCTCGCTCTGTTGACATTTACAAATGAATCGGCATTTTGCAGTATCGTGTATATATTTTCCTTAACTAACTGTAGAAATTTCAAAAGTAATGCATATTTCATTTACGTTTGGTTTGCTTTAAAGCATTCACAAACAATGCAATGCTTACAAACTTTGTAACACTAATCTTTGTTAACTTTTTTACACTAATTCCATATGAATTAAGCCCCAGTTTTTAAAACCAATTTAAAATTTGTCTACTTCCGTTTCCGAGGGTGAATAGCGTTGCATGTGAATATACACATACGTCGTATGCACTGCCACTGCTATGTCCAGCGGCATTTTCCTATTTAACAGAGGTTGGCTACAATGATATGAGCCAAGCAAAAGGAAAAAGAAGAAAAAAACAATTGAGTTTGTTCGCTTCAAAGGAATATTTTATTCATATGGTGATTCGTGTTAATCAGTGTGTGTGTGTGTACGAATGTCAGAAACACCCTTCTTCTTTCTTTGTTGCAGATTTTTTTATTCGTTTTTGTCCGAAAGCATGTGTCCTGCAGTAACAATTTAACACATTTTCGCAAGAGAGCATAACCAACTGCAACATCACCAAGGATCTCAAGTAAAACAGAATAAGGCAAACACATGATGGTGATGATGATGATGTTGATGACAACGATGATGACGATGACTACGGCAACGAGATGAAATGAAAACAAGAAATGTTTTCAGAAAAGTTTTAATTCTTCAATTACATTTGGAATGACTGCGTTAACGCGATGTTTCATTGTAAATTTCAGTGTTGTCAAGTTCGCGGTTAATATTTAGCACAAAATAGATTTTCGAAGGACTAGCAGGGTAAGAACGCCCGCCTTGACGGTTTGCGGTTCAACCCTTGACAAAAATATCAAAATTTTCGGCGGGGCCAAATCCCCTCGTTGTGATGTTGGTTTACATTTCCTGAGTATCGGCTTACATTTCCTGAGACTCGGCGATAAAAAGTAGGTCCCATATCATTGAGCCAATAAGTAGCGGCGTTCACTAACTGATATAAGAGTAGTCTCCCTGTCTGCCTTCGGGAATGTTGTGGGAACATGTGTATGTATGAATCGCAGCTTTAGGCGTCGATTTTTTAAAAAAAATTCCATAGATTGTCATAAAAATGTATTGCTTAGAGGTTATCATAGGTCTAAAAGTGTTTTTAAACGTATTTTTCACAGACTATTATAAGCGTGTTTTTTTAAACAAGCTAAGCTATAAGTGTGAACATTTTTTTTAACAATATCTCCACAAGTAATTTCGTCTATAAGCGTGAAATTTTTATACAAAATTTTCTACAAACAATAGCATCTCTAAGAGTGGATTTACAAAAAATGGTTTACACAAAGTGCTGCAGCTCTATTACAGCTTTAAGCATGGATTTTTGAAAATTATTTTTCATGTTTTAAAAAATATAATCACATGTCCAAGAGTAGATTTTTTAAGCATTATTTTACACAGATTATCATTTTAGCTTTAAGCGTGTCCAACACAACACGAACATTGACATCACTGATTTGACGACAGCATTACGACTTGACGGCAGGGCTGACGTTTTAACACTTTTATAAAGCTTCATAAGCCAGCGGTACGGTCTGTTTTCACAAATGTCATAAAATGTGAGACGAACACAGAAACATTCGCTACAGATTTTTGTTTTCTGACTGCCTTTTTGCAATTGTCAAGCGTTTTGGTTATTTTTGTCGTTTTTCTTTGTTGCTATTGTGACTGCAGTACAAAACAAAGTGAAAGAAAACAAAAACAACACATTTCAAATAATAAAGAAAAGTTGAGCAAAACAGGACATTTGTAGCCATAAGGAAGAATTTTGTTCTTGTTGTTGTCGTTTTACTCAGTCTTTCGTTTGTTTTGTGTGAACAGAACTCATCAGTATACTCATCACTTTTTTTTTTGTTTTGGAATGTTTTTGTTGGTTTCTTATTTTTTTGCAAAACCGATGACACTCTTCAGCATACCGTTGATTGTGTGACATTTTGTACACGCTTTTGCGACACAAGTTAGGTAGCATTAATAATTGTTTAGTATTATTGAACATGAGTGCCGTTGGACTCGTCCATATGTAGCGGTTAGAAATACCCAATCGTGAACAATACATCAGATCTGCGCGGAAAGTCAACGGAGCAAACATATGAATATTGTCTCTAGATTGACAGAGAGTCTTTGCCTCCCCTTAAACTTCCAATGCCATTATTACTTATCGTGGATTTATGCGTATGGTAAGAAAACAATAATAGGTGTGTCTTTTTACTTACTAAATGTTGCTGAAACATTTTTTCAGCAACTTTTCCTTTATACAACTGTACAAATCTACAACATTAGTAACAATTATTACTAATTATCAAGTAGAAAGACACAGCTAATACTAAAAACAAACACAATACCTCGGCTTCGGATTCGAGTCTTTTTGGTTAGACTTCGTCTTCAGGCTAATTTTTTCACGACTCCTGACTTGACTTGTTTGACAATACTGACGATAAAATAAAAAAATCGATCTAGTTTAAAACGGATACTCGTGGTAACGGTGCAGTTAGGAGGGCTGCACGATATATTTTGGGTCTAACAAGGAAAACGCTAATATTTACCATCAAACATAGTTTTATTGTGTTTTAAGTAGTCTCCAATTGGTATTGCAAATTTGGAGTATAAAACTTTTCATAGGAAATTTGTCGGTATAGATCCTTCTATAGCCCCCATATAACTATACCTCCAGATTTTCGGTATTTTTAAGGTTATGGCATCAATATTAGGGATAGGTAATGGAAAGCAATAATCGATTTTGGTCTAAAATTAAAAATGCGATTTTTCGATCTGGCGATTTTTTCGGTTGTCTTAAAACTCGAATTCGACTTTCGTCGATTTTCGAGTTTTTCGAGTTTTCTATTGAAACTATAAAACCGTCAACAATCTATGGGCAAACTCGAAAATCGATCACAAGATAATCGATTATGCAATTTTCCCTCCAGACAAAAGTCGACTACGATTTTTAGACTTTTGACTGCAAAAAGTCGATTAATCGATTAATCGAGAGTCGACTTACCTATCCCTAGTCAATATTCCACCGAAATGACTGAAATTTGGTATTTAGTCTTCGGTGGGGGTGCAAAACTTTCCACCTAAAATTTGTAGGTATAGGTCTACGCCTTCATATTACCCCATAGAAGTGTACTTCCCGATTTTCGGTATTTTGAAGGTTTTGGACTCAATATTCCACAGAATTGGCTGAAATTTGGTATTTAGTCTTAGTTGAAGGTGCATAACTTTCAACCTGAAATTTGTACGTGTAGGTTTACGCCTTCATATTGTCCCCTTTAAAACAGTACCTCCCGATTTTTATACCCTCAGCCTTTAGGCTAGAAAGGGTATCTGAGGGAAAGTCAAAAAAATTTAACATTGATAAATCAAAGGTTTGCCTATTATAATACGCGAACTATTCAAGTGTACCACAAAATATGACCATAGTTGGACCAAATTAAGTGTTTTTGATCTAAGCTCAAAAATGTGGCTAAAAAAGTTAATTTGCGCGGAACCTATGACCCCGTAAATGAATAAAAATATGTAAAAACACGTTGAAGAAAGCGTGTTTTTTACGTTGTTATTCGATTGCCGATCAAACCGTTTAAAGTACGGATATCTGCCAAAAGTAAAAGTAGAAGAATACATAATGAAGATTACACTTCTAATGTATCACTTCTAAAAATTTCCACAGCATCCACCTTTTATGGATGCTGACATTTTGAAGCCAGATTTTAGGTGTTTTTTGTATTTTTTATTTAACGGGGACGCGCATTCGGCCTTTTCTAAGAACCATTAATAGGATTAAAGTACTCGCGATTAGGCATAACTGTATATTGACTATTTAGCCCACACAGCATCACAGTAATCCACTGCCAAAAGCCAAAATTTAATCCGATATTTTTTCGAAGAAACCTATTTTTTGAGTACAGTATTTACAATATCCTTGTGATTGTGCTGGGACCCCAAGATATTTTAGTTTTTTGACGGTCCGGATCATATAAATCATAGATCGTTATAATCCATCCACTAACACGTATTTATTCGAGTTTTCTGGGTATCGTTTCCTTTTCAGTGAAGAAACTGACACATCACTAGCGTTTTTGCGAAAACAGCGGTTTCAAATATTAATAACAGATCGTGATAATCCATCCACTAACACGGATTTAATCGAGTTTTCTGTGTATCGTTTCCTTGTCAGTGAAGAAACTGACACATCACTAGCGTTTTTGCGAAAACAGCGGTTTCAAAATTTTAGTGGCATGGGAGCTGTATCCGATTTATCCCAAAAATAGTGTGTGATGCTACATCCACGGTTCTTGATGGGTTTTATCGAAATAGGTTTAGATCGATGTATTTTTTCATGGATGATAGTGAAATCGGATGCGCATAAAAAGTATATGCATTTTGTGCAAATTATAAGTGTTATACTGTTTTTTGCACACTACGCTGCAAGCGATGCTACATCTTAGCCGCAAAAGGAAATCCTGGCAAATGTGTACAAATTAAAAAAAAGAATTCCCCGTATTGATAAACCGCATGCGCATCAAGTGATTTTGAGGATTTCGCGATTTACACGCATTTTAAAATGTGCATTACCCGTTACAGTTTTACTTAAAAATTATACCCTATTTAAAGGAACCCAACATTTATTTGAACGTTACCTATATCTTCCGCTAGATGTTAGCGTGTACTCGAGAAGTGATTAGAATAAAAAATGTGATTTTTTTCGTGAAATTTAAATAAAATAGAATAATAACTCCGACCTAATTTTCCTACATTTTCTTCAATCAATTCACAAAATAAATTTGAGAACATACATATTTTCTCTTAGAAAACTTTTATAAATTCCCTCAATATATTTTTTGGGTTTTGCAATAATATGCAAACAGCTAAACAGATTTGTATATTTTTGGTTTCGTATGAATCATCGCGATGTTTAGATTACGTACATATTTTTAAAATATTTTTCCAATTCATAAATAGCTTAAATTTTATAAAACAAGTTGCAAACTACCAATTGTTTTGAATTATTCCCTAATTTCCGAGAAAATTTACAACTTCTTCACTTAAGTTAAGGGACCTCAGTAAACATATAGTATGTAGGAAGCCATAAATTAGCAATTTTTTTCCATATAATGAATAGCGTTTTACACGATTTTTTCTAATAATCAGAATTGAAACCGCTATAACTTTTGCGCGCAATATCCAAAATTAGTATCTCGACCAGATTTGAGAATGGGAATTTTTTACCAATCCATGTACCAAAAATCGTTCATGTAGCGTAAAAAAAATATTTTTTTTTTCAAATGGAATATTAAACAAGTGAGCAAAGGCTATTGTCGGGACGGTGCCGACCATGTGATACCCTACACCACTACCCCTGTGCATAAACTTTTCACTGGTAAACATTTCTTTAATGAATATAATCCGACTACCACCAACAATAATATGCCTCTTTCTCTCTGGGACCCCCATAAGCAACCAAACTTTCGTGACCATCCGATCAAAATTACGACCTGTAGCTTGGTTGCAAAAATGGAAGAATTGGATGCATTACCGACTATTATGGTATCTCCCTTGTTTGATCACCTTCGCCAACCTCCTTTACATCAATGTAAGGGAAATATTTTCTTCTTCCATTGACAGGTTTTGCCGTTGGAATACCCCTACTAGAAGCCAATATATTCACAAAGAATAAAACTTTGAATTTGTCTCCAAATGAGTTTTTCCCCATTCCGACCCCTAAATATTATCCAACTATCACCAAAATCAATAGGCTTCTTCCTCAGTGGGACCCGCATCAACTCCCAAAAAATTCGTGACGATCCGATCAAAATTGCGACCTGTAGCGTGATTACAAACAAATCGGAAAATGGGATGCATTATCGACTATTGCCATAACTCTGCTATTTGACCACCTACGACAACCTAATTTACATCGCTGGAAAAGTGATATTTTCTACTTTCCTTGCCGGGTTTTGCTTTTGATATACCTCTTAAAGAAACAGAAATATTGGCTTTGAAATAAAACGTGGACCTTTCTCCAAATAAGTGTTTGCCCATTCCGACCCCTGAATATTATCCGACCATCATCAAAATCAATCGACTTCTTTCTCTTTGTGACCCCCATTAACCCCAAAATTAGTAGCGTGATTACAAAAAAATCGGAAAATGGGATGCATTATCGACTATTGCCATATCTCTGCTATTTGACCACCTACGACAACCTACTTTACATCGTTGTAAAGCTGATATTTTCTTCTTTCCTTGCCAGGTTTTGCTTTTGATATACCTCTTAAAGAAACAGAGATATTGACTTTGAAATAAAATGTTGACTTTTCTCTAGATAAGTTTTTTGCCCATTCCGACCCCTAAATATTATCCGACCATCACCAAAATCAATAGGCTTTTTCCTCTGTGAGACCCCCATTAACCCTCAAATTTTCGTGACGATTCGATCAAAATTTTGACCTGTAGCGTGATTTCCAAAAAATGGATAAATAGGATGTATTGCCGACAATTGCGATATCTCCGTTATTTGGTTACCTACGCCGACCTAGTTTGCATCATTGCAAAGACGGGATCTTTTACTTTCATAGTCAGGCTTTGCTTTTGGAAAATTTTCAACCAAAGCTGTAATATTCGTCAATATAATTAAAATCGCAAAAATGAAAATTGGGGTTTTATTTGCTACTATTGTGATATCTTCGTTGTTTAATCACCTACGAGCACCTACTTTACATCATTAGAAAGGTGATATTTTCTGCTTTCATTGTCAGGTTTTGCTTTTGGTATACCCCATATAGAAGCTGAGATATTCGCTTTGGAAAAAAAAACGTTGTCTTTTTATCCACCTAAGTTTTTTGCCCTTTCCGACCCCTAAATATTATCCGACCATCACCAAAATCAATAGGCTTCTTCCCCTCCGGGACCCCCATCAACATCCAAAATTTCGTGACGATCCGATCAAAATTGCGACCTGTAGCGTGATTACAAGGTTTAGATGGACAGACGGACAGACGGACGGACGGACGGACTGACGGACGGACACACATAACCAGATCGACTCAGCTCGTCGAGACATTCATTTTGGTATATACAAGTATGGGTCTACGACCATTATTTCGATACGTTACAAACTTTTTGGCCAAAACCAACTTATAATACCCTCCCCACATAGTGGTGTAGGGTATAAAAATTCTGACTTTTCCTTTAGCAATGTCCGTCTGTCTGTCTGTGTGGCTGAATGGTGCGCACGATAACTCTTTAACGGATGAGCCGATTTGGTCCAAAATTTGGCTATCGTAATAATTAAAATTTGTGCGCTCGATAACTCTTGAAGGGAGTAACCGATTTGGTTCATACTTAGAACTTCGTGAAATATGTACCAGACATAGATAAGGTTTCAATATGGACTCAATCGGTACACTCCTTCGGGTACCTCCCACAAAAAATTTCGCAAAAGTTCAGTTTAGGGCCTGCTCTCGAATCGTTTTGATTTTTGTTGTAGGAACTTATATTCACTGTCCCCTATACGACGGTACTAGTTTCATCAGGGGCAAGTCCATACTTCCTTAGAAAATAGCCTAAAAGGTGCAAAAAAACCCCTATAACACCGTTTGTAGTGGTTGGAGCGTAAGATAACTCTTGAACGGATCTGCCGTTTCGGTCCAAGATGTGGCCTTAGTAATATTTTGTGAAAACTTAGTTTAAGTTCGAAGATAAGCTATATCGGTCCACTCGTTCAGGTACCTCCCCCACAAAAGTTCAAAAATGTTCGGAATAATTGTGCGCACGATAACTCTTGATGGGAGTGACAGATTTGGTCCATACTTTACACATCCTTATATATCTACCAAGTATAGGTCAGGTTCGAATATGGACTATATTTGTCCACTCCGTCGGGTACCTCCCACACACATTTTTGGATAAATTCACTTTAAGACCTGCTCTCGGATCACTTTGATTTTTGTTGAAACAACTTGCATTCGCTGCCTCAATTGCGACAGCAAAAGTTTTTTCAAGGGAAGTCCATACTTCTTGAGATCAATATCAATACCCCCCAAAGTTTTGCGCTTTTATCCTAACCATATTGTTTTGAAAACCCCCTAAATACGTAAGTTTTTTTGTAAAAAAAGTATTTCAATCCACACAGGCTGAGGGTATATCAGGAAAAATGTCTAAAATTGTCTTTTCCATTTCAAAAAAATCAAAAAAAATTTTTGATACTACATCAATGATTTTTGGTACATAGATTAAGAAAAAAATCAGCATTCCAAATCAGTTTTCGTTACTAACTTTGATCGTTGCGCGCAAAAGATATGACCGTTTTAATTATGATAATTAGAAAAAATTCTAAAAAAATCGCGGCTTAATATAATTAGCTGTTATATCCTATTATCGTTAACTGAATTCGTACCCTTTGCGATGATGCAAAAAATAATCGCAAAGTCTCAATGGATTCGCGAAAAATCAAATTTGTTAAATAATTTCACGTATTTACAAACATATTTTTGAAACAATAGCGCTCATAGTTACGAAAAATATATAAAAAAAATTATAACAGCATCCAGACATTTTGAGGAATAAAATGAAACCTAAGTTGTGAAGGTTGGAGCTATAGTATTCATGTTATTTGCAAAAATACGAAGAAAATATTACGAAAAAATTAAAATCGTATTATTCTAATTTTATTTTTTTATGGTTTTATAGGAAAAGTTGGAGAAAAAATGTTTGAGTTCTTCGACATTTTCGTCAAAATGATGATATTCCGTTGTAACAAATTTTTCGCTTATAGTTTTCCTATTGGGTAATATTATTAGAACCTCATATTAAATCACAAGGAATTCCAATTGTGGCATAACGTTAAAATAATGTTATATTGAATATTACAACATTTGAGACGCATATAAACCGCGTAATTATGAAAATGACATGATGCGCATCCGATTTTCCAACACAGCTAATCAATCCCTTTTATTTGATGTACAGTTTGTCAAATTCTATTTGGCGGCCACGATGTAGCATCTGCTGCATTTAAGGGTGCAAAATACAGTAAAATGGTCATAATTTCCGCGAAGTTCATTTACATTTTATGCGCATCCGATTTCAATAATCACCATTAAAAAATACATCCTTCTATGCCGTTTTAATGCGATCCATCAAGAACCGTGGATGTAGCATCGCACTCAATTTTTAGAAAAAATCTATTATATCTCTGGATTAGCGATAGTTTTTAAATATCTGTTTTCGCGCAGTTTAAACACGCGTATCGATCTATTTATTTAAGTAGAACTGACACATCCAAAACGCTTTTTAATATGCGATATTTTCAAAATAATTTTTTGCAAATTTTCGAAATTTGAGGGGTATCATATCCGCCGATCTAGTGGATGGATTTTTACGCGTCGTGGCTTGTTAGATTCAGAACGTAAAAAAACTAAATTTACGCGGGTTTCCACGGAGATCGAATGATGTTTGTAAATTTTAAACCAAAAAAATAGGTTTTTGAGAAAAATTTACGCACAAAAATTTCGTGTTTAGGCGCAGATTACTGTGATCCTGTGAGGGCTACACCCTCATGTTATACATTAGAAAATGCGAAATCGCGAGTACTACAATCCAATAATAAGCTTTTAGGGAAATCCAGCTGCGCGTCCCGATTAGAGCAAAAATTCAAAAAACCCCTTTTTTTAGGTTTCAAAATGTCAGCATCCGTTTGAGGTAGACACAGTGGATATATTAAAAAATCATACATTAGAAACTTCAACTCTGAAGTGTGCTCTTTAACTTCTCCTTTGAGCATTAAGCTCTACATTGTGTTGTAAAACCACTAATTGGAAAATAACATAATGAAACTCGTTTATTTCAACGATTTTTTCCGATTTTTTTACATTAGTACGACCACAGCTTCCGCTCAAATTATTATTTTAAGAAACCCCTCGGTGAATCGGGCTAAAACAGTTTATTTTGCCGAAATGCGGTCAAAAGTTATGGTATAGTAAAACTGATCGCGAGTTACAATACCCCATACCTCAGTTTCAACATAAGTTAATTTTCTACAAAAAGCTTGATATCTCTGTCGGCAATGTCGACTGATACTTTTTTACTTGTTGATATTTTAAAGGTTGTGGCTTCAATATTCCACCGCAATGGCTGAAATTTGGTAGTTAGTCTTCGTTGGTAGCATAAAACTTTCCCCCCGACATTTTCCGTTCACGCCTTCATATAGCGGCCATAGAACGGTACCTTACGAATTTCGGTATATTGAAAGTTAGCCAGTCACATTGTTTTATCGAAATTGCTGCAATTTGGTATTTCGTCTTCTTCATAAACTAAAGGAAAATAATTGTTCAGTTTTACTTCAATACAACTCGCGGTGGAGGGTTTTACAATTTCGGCTGGGCCGAACTTAACGCCGTTCTTACTTCTTTTCTTTACCTGTGTACCAAAAATCATTGATGTAGCATCAACAAAATTTTTGGATCTTTTTTAAAAATGGAAAACTCGATTTTGAAAATTGTTCCCCAAAATTTATATAACATAAATTTAATCATAAATGTTCATTTATATTAATTAAGGGATTTGTTAGAAATGTCGTTAGAGTTTTGTTCGCAATCAAAAATAAAGGGATTAACATGTAAGAATACACCTATAATACCCTTCAAAGTTTTCGCATTTTTAAACGAAGGCCCGATTGCAGGAATACTGTATTTTTTTTAATGTTTTAAAAGGCTCAAAATATCATTATACCCGACACCACTATGTGGAAAGAGTGTTATAAGTTTGTTTTGGAAAAAATTTATGTAACACCTCGAAATATTCGTCGGAGACCCCCAATGTGGTATACCAATCTTCATATCTCGGCGAGTTAAAGCGATTTTGAGATGTGTGTCCGTCCGTGTGACCGTCTGTCCATTATAAATTGTAATCAAACTCCAGGCCGCAATTATGGACCGATCGTCACGAAGGAGGTTGGGTTTAGACCACAATAGACACCTATTCTTATTGGTGATGATCGTGAAATATTTAGCGGTTGAAATGGACCAAAAAAATAATTTTGATCCGATTTTGTAGCTTCTCTGTTGGTCGCAATAATGGTCTCAATTTTTTAAATCAGGTAAGATTGTATTACAAAGAAAAAGGTTGTTTGTTTCTACTGCGGTAATAAAAGAGTGACCGCTTATTAGGTTAGGTACTTATGTTGAGTAGGAAAAATACATGACTTATATGTAGGGGCAGAGTTAAGGAAAGTTCGGGCGGGATTAATGGATAATTCAAAAAAGAAACGGTGGATCATATGTAACGTCCACGTTACACATTACATATCGACGCCTCCAAACAATAGTATGCTAAGTCGACTTAGCATGTTTTCAAGTTCTTTACATTTATATATTTAACGTCATTTTACTTAAATTCTGTCAAATTTTGTAATGATCGGACAATCCGAACAGAAGTTATAAACAAATATTTCCTTAGCATAGTACTGAAGGTCAAAGAAATTTCCAAACTTTAAGAGCTTGTCCTGCAAAACTCGCTTTTCAGAATTAGCAAACTATTATTTGGAGGTGTCGAACGTCCTTTAACTTAAATTCTGTCTAATTTTGGTAATGATCGGTCAATCCGAACAGAAGTTATAAACAAATATAGACTTAGCATAGTACTGAAGTTCAAAAAAATTTCCAAACTTTGAGAGCTTCTCCTGCAAAACTCACTTTTTAGACTTAGCATACTATTATTTGGAGGTGTCGATATATTCATTTATAATATTAAGCCTTTGAGCTTGGGTCTATGTTTCAACACCTTTTAGTTTAAATTGATGTGATAGAGTGGGAAGTCCACAAAAATATTTCTTACAATAAATTAATTTGTTCCATAAAGTAATTAGAACCGCGGAAAGCTAATTCCCAGTGGTAACAGTAAAAGGTATCACATGGTCGGCCCTGTCCGACTATAGCCCTTGCTTACTAGTTTTTTTATAGCCTTCACCATAGGATGGCTGTATATTAAGTTTGTCATTCCGTTTGTAACTACTCGAAATAAACATTGTAGGCCCCACAAACTAAATTACATATTCTTGATAAGCGTGCAATTCTACATCGATATAGCCATGTCCGTCCGTCTGTGGAAATCACTCTAACGTCCGAACGGATTGACGTAGGTAGATAAAATTTTGGGAAAATCTATTATATGTACATAGGACTTTTGGTATTGAAAGCGGGCTATGCAGGTCCACGCTTTTGTATAGCCCCCATACAAAATGACGCGTGACGCGTCGTCGTTTTAAGGAATTTTTAAGATATTTGTCCCATTTTACCACCGAATTGGTTGTAATTTGGTATTTTGTGTCTCCAGAGGCCAAAAAAACATTCCTACTAAAGTTGGTTTATATAGGTCCACGTTTTGGTATAGCCCCCATATAACGCCCCATATAAAGTACGCGTCATTTTAATATATTTTGAATGTATTAGTCCCATTTGACAACAGAATCGGTTGTAACTTTGTTATTTGTGTTGCCAGAGGCTAAGAAACATTTCTACCATAAAATGTTTTTATAGGTCTACGTTTTGATATAGCCCCCATAGGACGATATCTCCCGATTTTCGGTATTTTGAAGGTTTTGGCCTCATTATCACACCGAGATGGCTAAAATTTGGTATTTAGTCTTCGTTGGGGGTATAAAACTTTTCCCCAGAAATTTGAACAGTACCTTCCGATTTTCGGTATTTTGAAAGTTGTGGCCACATTAATCCACCGAAATGGCTGAAGTTTGTGGTGGAGGGTATAAAAAGTTCGGCCCTACCGAACTTAAAGCTTTTACTACTTGTTTTTATTTGTTTATTACTGTCATTTTGTTTTAATTCACTCTTCAGCGTTGCTCTCAGTTTTTGCTTTTGTTTTCCTGCTGTCATGTTACGGCATTAGAATTCAGCTATGGTCCATTTTTTCTTGGTTTCTTTCGCACTATTTTGGTTTTTTTTTTGTTTTTCATAATTTTTATTGTGTTTTATTTCAATTATTTATTTATTATTTTTTTGCAACATGCCACAATAACTAGAGCATAGATTTATACGCTCTAGAATGTGTTTTTCTTTTCATTTGTATAATTTTTTTTTGTTTTTGCTGTTGGTTTTAGGATACAATTTGTTGACAGCATAACTTCGTTTTTTTTTTTTTTTAGAAAACAAACACAAACATATCAGCGTAAAAATAATATTTTGTCACATATAGAAACAAATTTAAGTTTTAAATCCATTTAAAAATAAATATTTGTACGAAAATCCATTATAAAATATAAAGTTTAATTAAAATAGTTATATACAACTGGAACACAAATATGACTTTGAGCGTCAATGATTTAAAGCAAATGGTCAATATTATAAATTAATTCTTTTCAAAATGTTGCAAAATGCATTTGTGTACATATGTACGTATATGGGAAATTTAAATTTTCTTTACAATTCCAATAAAAAATATTTTTTTTATGAGCACAGTAACTATTTTTGGTACATGGGTGAAGAAAAAATTTCAAATCTACATTTATCCAAATGTTTCTACTTCGGAGTTTATATAAAACTCTAAAAAATATATCGACACCTCCAAATAATAGTATGCTAAGTCTAAAAAGTGAGTTTTGCAGGAGAAGCTCTCAAAGTGTGGAAATTTTTTTGAACTTCAGTACTATGCTTAGTCAATATTTGTTTATCACTTATGTTCGGATTGACCGATCATTACCAAAATTTGACAGAATTTAAGTTAAAGGATGTTCGACACCTCCAAATAATAGTTTGCTAATTCTGAACAGTGAGTTTTGCAGGACAAGCTCTAAAAGTTTGGAAATTTCTTTGACCTTCAGTACTATGTCAAGTAAATATTTGTTTATAACTTCTGTTCGGATTGTCCGATTCTTACCAAAATTTGACAGAATTTAAGTTAAAGGACGTTAAATATAAAAATGTAAAGAACTTGAAAACATGCTAAGTCGACTTAGCATACTATTGTATGGAGGCGTCGATATTAAAACCATTGAAAAGATATCACCTTGTTATAGGACTGCTGTATACCCTTGGTTTATTAAAGAGAAACATGTAAAAAAATATCAGTCGACATTGCCGAAATACCCTGAGTCTGTGTGAATCGAAAAACTTTTTTTCCGAAAAAGTATGTATTAAGAAGGTTTTCAGAATGTTGGGTGTATCAACTTGCGACAAAAATATAGATTTGGATTAAAGCTCAAAAGTGTTGCAGGGGAGGTGCCTAAAGGAGTAGTCCATGGTCCATTTTTGAAGCGGATCTTATTTTGGGAGTCATTCCTCTTGATAATTATAGCGCCCACCATTCATTTCAGTTGGTCACCATATAATTTAGAGCTTTTGGAGCATTATATCAGGAAAGATACACTGTTTAAGGTGATATTATGTTTTGCGTGGACAAGTCGCAAAACATAATATCACCGTACCTGCGGTAAAACTTTCCAAACCACCCTTGAAGGCACAAAAATGTTGAACATTTACGTGGATTTTACCCCAAGAAGTGGACCGATAGAACCCACATTTGAACATAAACTAAGTTTGGACAAAAAATTTCGAGATCCACAGTTTGGGCCAAATCGGTTGCTCCGTTTAAGACATATCGCTCACACCATTTTCGAACTATTGTAGGGGGAGGGGGGTATTGGAAGGAGGCGAACTATAAGCACCACCTTCGACCATAGTGTGGTGCGAATACCACAGAGCCGAGCAGGGACGTAGCCAGGATTTCATTTCGGGGGGGGCCCACCTGACCAAAATTTTGAAAGTTCATGTTAGCGAAAATGTCTTATTTAGCAAAGACGTAAACCTTATTTTAGACTTATTTTACTGATGAAATAATTTTCACTACTATTTATTAAATAAATGGTGTAAGATTTCTTGGCCAATTGTATCTTGTTTTTAGACCTTTTTTGACAATATGTCACAGTTAATATATGGTCAAAACAATGAATATATTAATAATCCCATATATTTTTGGGCGTATTATTTATCAAATAATTCACAACTACAGTGAATGTTATGAAATTCAGTGATAGCACTTCGGTAAGACCAAAAGAAAGCGAATACAATCGGAAACCCTTTGAAATATCATAACATTTACTTTTCAAATATCTTAACATTATAATTTTAAAATATATGCAAAAATCCTATGTATACTAGGGTTATGACTTTTTGACATTTTTCCTCAAAAATGATTTCCTGTAGCAGGGATGAATGAACTTTTGCCTATTAATCACAATGCTTTCGTTTATTCCATTGAAATATAAAAAAAGTTCACGCACAAATCGATTTTAAAAAAATAATTTTTTGAAAAAATATATGAAATGAAAAATTTTTTTTTCAAAAAATTAGTTTTTGTTGCACGAATGAATAAATATAAGCCTACTAATAACTATAATAACGTTTATTTCATTCAAATATTAAAAAAGTAGCAAAACAAGTCACTTTGAAAAAATTTTAAATTTTTTGTTTTTTGTTAAAAAATTATTTTTTTGAATAAAAGCGTTTACGACATTTTTACGATTCTCAGAATTGAAGAAAAATAGTGGGAAATAAATTTTATGTCATTTTAATTATCTCATGTGGCTCTAAAGTTTATTTTCAATTATATATCTGTTTTCAGTGACTTCAAAAAATTGTCCATAATTTTGATAAATTAAAATTTTAAAATCATTTTGTGCGTGAGGTTTTTTCACCGAATCACCTTATAATTAAGATTTTATGTAATCTTATGGCAAAACTCATCACGCTATGATACAGGGATATGAGGTTGTAAAAAAGTCATAACCCTAATGTTTACTTATCACAAAGAATTTCTTAAGGCCGAGAACTAATGCTTCGCAATAGTTAGAATATCCATCAAGAAATTCTAGCACCTAATCGCGGTTATGTAAATGACAAATTCTGTCGCCAAATTGTGCATCTGTCAATAGACTAATTTTCGGACTTCATCGTCGGACTTCACTTATAGAAATTCTGGTTTCCTATCCTGGATCTTCTAGTCTTAAATTCTTTTATAATGAAATTATTTCGCCCAATCCAAGGTCTATATCTGTATACATTCTTTTAGCAAAAATCCGTAAACACAATTTTTCCCAATCTACATTTTTTATACTCTCAACCTTTAGCCAAAATGTGCATCGTCGAAATAATGGCTTTAGGGCCAAAGTGTGTTTGGAAGAAATCTGTTTTAGAAAACTTGGAGTCGACTTAGCTATGTCCGTTCGCCTGGGTAGCTCCCTGGAGAGCACGATAATTCTCAAACAGATCAACCGATTCGGTCCAAAATTTGGCCTTCGTGATATTTTAATCAACTTCGAAGATGGGCCATATCGATCTAACCTTTCGGCAAACTTCCACAGAGTATTTCAACATTTTTCAGCGAAGTGAAGTTTAAGACCTCCCTGGAAAAGCTGTGTAAGTTTAAGACCTCAATGGTCATGGTTTCATTTTATACTAATAATTTAGTTATAAGTAAAAAAAAAATATGAAATAAATAAATTAATAAATAAAAAGAACTCTCTGGAAACGCTTTGCTTTTTTGCAACAAGTTTTTTAGAGAAAATGGCCCGAAAGCTGTAAAGAACACCTAAGCATTCATGTGTAGTGGCTAGTGCGCACGACAACTTTCGAACCGGATACTGCGTTGGTCCAAACTTTGTTTATCGCAATATTTCAGCGAGCCTTATATATACAAAGTTCGAATACGGTGCTTTTCGGTATATTTCTTATGCTATTTTCCCCCCAAATTTCAGGAATTTTAGCTAAAGTTTTCTTGAACGGAGCAGCAGACTTGGATTTTGGCTGTGTAGCCGCTATTCGATCTGTCTATAGATGAAAGTTTTAATTCACGCAGGCTCAGGGTATATTCCTGTCCACAAAATCGAGTGGTACTTGTTGAGATTTTGAAGAAGAACCTGTTTCCGATCAGTTTTTAGATTTCGTTTGTAGTCACAAAATCCTTTACCGAAGGAGGAAAAATTTACATTTCCAGAAATGTGCATTCAAAATACAATTGTTATGACGTTTTTTTCTGGTTTTACTTAAATAGTAATCGACAGAAAATCCCTGAAGTTGAAATTCATTATAATTTTGAAATATTGGAAATAATATGTAATAAATCAATATATATATATATATATATATATAAATTAGAAATATTTTTAAATAAAATTCTTTATTGAGCTTGAGGTCAGTGTTGGTTAATTTTATTGATTCATATTTTTTCCAATATTTCGCAATTTTTAAATTGCATCTTCAGGGGATGATCTACAATGACATTAAAAATTCTATCAACTCGCCTTCAATAGAATTATGCAAGTACGTAGTAAATATTTTAAAAAACTTAACGAAGAATTCAAAATACAACGTAAAAGACTCATTGCAATTTAAAAAGAAAATACAAAACGTGACTATTAAGGAGAATGAAAAGATGGTTTCGTTCGATGTGGTCTCTCTATTCCCTAGCATTCCTGTAGATTTGGGTCTATCTATAATTGAAGAAAAGTGGGATGTAATAAAGGAATATACGAATATGTCTCAGAGCCTATTCTTAAATATTCTGAAATTTTGCATTAAAGACAATCGGTACTTTCAATACGACGATAAAATATATAAGCAAAAGAAAGGATTACCGATGGGGTCACCGGCTTCTCCGATTGTGACAGATATTGTTATGGAGAAACTACTTGACGACTGTATGGGAAAATTAATGACGAAACCAGCAATATTGACGAAATATGTCGATGATTTATTTGTTATTATAGAAAAATGTGCAATAGAAGATACATTAAGGACATTAAATAGCTTTAATAAAAATATAAAATTTACAATGGAAGAAGAGGACAATGATTCCATTGCTTACTTAGACATTCTGATAAAAAGAGTTAACGATAACTTAGAAATAGATTGGTACCAAAAACCGACGGCATCTGGTCGGATTATAAACTACCACTCTAAACATCCAAAACGTATGATCATAAATACAGCCCGTAACCTCATAAACAGAGTCCTTAATATGAGCGATGCCAAGTTCCATAAAAATAACAAAAATAAAATAATGGAAATACTAACCAAAAACAGTTTCCCTGAATCTTTAATTGATAACTTAATAAACAAATGCACAACACGTCAAGCCGAAGGAAATTATGAAGGGAATAAACAAGAGAAGATATATAAAACAATGTTATATGTACCAGTAATTTCAGAACGATTCCAAAATTCCAATTTCTTTGACAATGATAAATATAATATAGCCCAAAAAACAGGCAACACATTAAAACGTCTGTTCAGCCAAACCAAAAACAAAATTCCTAAACTTGACAAACATAACGTAATATACAAAATTGAATGTGATGGAAACGAAGATGATAAATGTGGAAAGGTGTATGTGGGGACCACGAAAAATAAACTAAAAACAAGATTATCGGCACACAAATCTGATATAAAATTACGACATCAGAATACAATCCAAAGAACAGCGCTTGCGGACCACTGTAAGCTTAACAACCACATACCAAACTTCGACAATGTACGTGTACTGCAAATAGAGAACAATTTAACAGACGTCTAACATTGGAGATGCGGCACATCAACAACATCCCAACGAAGAAGAAGATAAACTATAAGAGCGATACTGACAATACAGCCTACTGTTATAGATATTTGACAAAAAAGAGATCATGCAATACGTAGTAACTTCAGTGCAATATTTACAAAGAACAGACAATGGTAGTGAAACTACATTAGTTCTTAAGAAATACTTGACTGTTAATAGTTTTTACGTATTGTAAGTTAATTATAATCGCTTTAATATTTGCAAATGTGTTTATCTTAAAATTACTGTGATACAAGGATTTATATTTATACAATTTTTAATGTCATTGTAGATCATCCCCGGAAGATGCAATTTAAAAATTGCGAAATATTGGGAAAAATATGAATCAATAAAATTAACCAACACTGACCTCAAGCTCAATAAAGAATTTTATTTAAAAATATATATTCAAAAGGTCGAATAAACACAAATATATAAAATAAATTAGAAATATGTTTGTACGTTTGTTTGTTTATTTGAAGTTTATGGACTCAAAACCGCTGAACTGATCTTCCTGAAATTTTCAGAGTATATCACTACATGGCCTGAAAATAACATAAGCTATAAAAATTTCTGAATTTCCTCGTTGATCCGGAGATATAGCATCAGAATCGGAGGTACCTCCAAAAAATTTAGATTTTTTATGCAAATATCTATAGAATGGTAACAGATAATGTCTCCAAATTTTGGATGTGAGCAGGAATTTGGTCTAGAAATACATTTGCCAAATTATATTGAAATCGGTTCAGATTTGGATATAGCTCCTATATATATTTTCGTCCGATTTCATGTACTTGATGCATAAAACACGCTTTATATACCCGACTTTAATGAAAGTTGGAATGAGTGACGGACATTGGCCTACAAATAAATTAGTTAAATTATATTTTACCTTATTCGGGGTAGCAGAGGGCACCGGGTTCAGCTAGTAAAATATAAACATTGACCTCAGGCTCAATAATCTTGATTTTATTAACATTCGAAAGGTCGAACAAAAAATAAAAATTCGGCAGAAAAATCCTTTTGTCCAATAGACATTTACGACACTGTGGTAGAACAGAAATTATATCATAAAAAATAATATATAATAGTTTTTTTATTGCAAATTTCAAACATAATAAAGAATTTGTAATTGTTATGAATTTCAAAGTAGTTCATTATAAAAACGTGTTAGAGAAAATATACAAACACTTAAAATCAGAATGATTTAGCAACGGTTTTACTTTTATTGTTGAATTGCTCTTATAAAAAATTTCAAAAACAAAATATCGCAAAAATGTTTTTTCTGGATGTTGCTAATAAGCCAAAGTATTGAACGTAATATGTTACAAACGTTCAATAAATACATATATGTAAACTGGCTACGTCGGTGGAGCCGAGCCACATACCCAACGAGCCGACAGCAACCCGAATGCCACAGAGCCGAGCCACACACACGACGATTGTCCACGAGCCGACAACAATCCGAACATCACAGAGCCGAGCCATACACCCGACGACTGCCGAGTTGACAGTCACCCGAATAGGCGACAGCATCCGCATACATCAGAGCCGACGCAAACATGCACGATTGCCATCGAGTCGACAACAACAACCCGGCTACTATCGAGCCTATTACAACAACGCGATTGGCACCGGATATCAACACACACATCACATCCATATTCCTCACACATATTGTTTGTTTATCCAACACCAAGAGTTTTATAATAAATATTGAATTTGTAAACACTCGTGTTTTTT
Organism: Musca autumnalis; assembly: GCF_047663935.1. NCBI lineage: Eukaryota > Metazoa > Arthropoda > Insecta > Diptera > Muscidae > Musca > Musca autumnalis. The sequence continues at coordinate 202,877,723 of NW_027411644.1, read as the reverse complement.
ACTTAAGGTTTGTGGGTCCTTAGGTCAACCCTGGCAGCGGCTGAGCTTACCTCAGCCCTAGACAAAACCACTCGTTATAGATTGTCTCCTAGAAATATTACGATATACAAAGTATGGAGTAAATCGAATACTGCCTTCGAGAGCTACCGTGCGCACCATTTTAATGCAAAATTTTGAACTTTTGTGGGGGAGTTTCCCAAAGGAGTGGTCCGATATAGCTCAGCTTACAACTTGGTTTAAGTTTGCGCAAGGTAGTATGACTGCCAAATTTTGGACTGATTCCGTATATCCGTTAGAGATTTACCGTGTGCTCCAGCCAGACAGACAGACGGACGGACATTGCCAAGTCTACTCCAAATTGTCTGGAACGGATTTCATCCAAACACACTTGGTGCCTAAAACCATTATTTCGATGAGGCATATTTGCCCGTATGAAAGTGTATATACCCTCGTAAGCATAAGTGGTGAGGGTATAAAGAAATAATGGGGACAAGGCCATGAGTTAGAGACCATTCGCTCGGACTTACGGATAGAAATGGATTTGTTGACTTGTATATTCAGAAATATTCTGAATTGAAATTAAACTGTTATGACCTGTTTCTCTAAAACGATTCGAATTTAAATTCGTTAGAATTACTACCAAACTCTTGTTGTGGTAGGAAATGTTTGTTGGATTGAAATAAAACAATTCAAATAAAAAAGTTTGATTGTAGTTCGATCGAATGTGCATTCGAATCGTCTTAGTGAAACAGACCATTAGTATCCTTTCTGGCACGAAATTACCAATGTCATTGATGCTGACCACTGGAAATCATTATTTCCAATTACATCAAATTTGGTCCAAAAAGGTAGATAACAACTTTAAAATACCTCATTTCGAATGATACTCTCATATGGGACCATGCTAAATGTGGACCTACATATTTCAGAAATTTTTGGTGGATTATGTGGTGGAGGTTTATGCTACCCAACGGGTATCTGAAGAAGGAGTGAGTGGGTAAGTTGAGCGGGGTTGACATGTGCTATTAGGAACAATATCGGCATTAGCCAAATCTCCAGAATATTCTCTCCATTTCTTAAGCTGAGATTTAGAGGTAGTCAGTCGTGTTACCTTAAAGCTACAGTTTGTTAAAGCTTCATATATTTAATAAACTAACTTCATAAATGAAACGCTAACACACATCCGCACATATAAAACTTCACTTCCATTCAAACATTGTTTAAGGATTTCTACATGTAAATTATGCACTTTAACCTTATAACTAAATAACCACTGCATTTTATCCCCAACACACACACACAATTTGAAACACCAGGCAGGCGGCACAATAGAGGAGAATTGCACAAAACACTGACTTACAACATAAACACAGACTCTGAAGTATTTTATACGGAAAATATGTTCCAGTTTGCTGCCTAACTGGCTGAAGTTATTTTATTTTTACAACATGAACAGAGAGAGAGCGCAACAACGCCAAAGTTAAAGCAAAAAATAACTTTTAATAAAGAATTATTACAATTTCTAATGTTTGTTTTAAAAGTTTGAGGCAACATGCAACAACAACAAAAAATACTACGAACATAGTTTCATTCTGTTTTAAACATTGAAATAAGATTTTGGTGTGCGTCAGAAAGGCAAGGCAGGCAGGCAGGCATGCAGGCGCTCATGAATACAGAAATATTTTATTACTAAACTTTTCGACAAGAAATGAAAATGAGATTATAAATATTCGGTAAAATAGCTGTAATCTCTTGCAACGAACGAATGCGAAATGCGCACAAAAATGCAAAACAATTTGTTTTGGAAACAAGACAATGCATCTTGAAATTGTTGTTTGTTTCTCATTCTGAAATTACACATTTAATTAGTTTACCGTTTCTGTTGGCTATATGAGGTAATAACATAGAATAATAATAAAGGAATATCGGAGGCCACCGTGGTGCAGTGGCAAACACGGCTGCCTTGCACTCAAAAGGTCTACGGTTCAATCCCTGCGTAATTTTAGCTTATATTTCCAGAGTATGTATATATTAAGATGGGCCGATTTGAACACCTTATTGGACCCTTCGCGTTTTTCTACTGAATGCGTTTGTTGAAATTATACTGGGCAGCAGCGACTTAAATAAACCGTACCGAACTATGTGTGCGGGGGCAGTTCGGAGTAAATATGAGAGTTTCTATTAAGGTGATGACTTTTTCACAACCTCATATCAGTGTATCATATTTGGTTGAGCTTTTATTTAAGATTAGATAAAATCTTACATATGATGTGATTCGATAAAAAAAACCTCTCCCATAAAATGGACAATGCAGTCCCATGGCGGCCAGTTCTATGCTCCGTATTGACTCGGAGGAATCTCCGACCAGGGGTCGTCACGTCAACAAGTATGTGTTTGTGTTCGTATATTTTTTTACCATAGAGCGCAGTATACTCCGAAATGCCTTCTTCGGGCTATTTTTGTCCTAGTCGTGCTGCTCAACGTAGTCCCAACAAAGTCATTGTCGAAGGAATACGAGACGACAGAACTTCTCTTAACGTATACCCAACAAAGTCACTGTCGTCACCGTCACCGTGCAAGAAGCGGAGGAATAGGACTAAAACAATAAAAACATTGTTCCACAACATCCCATACGGGACAAGGGGTACTTCTCTCATATCAATGAGTGCACCCCGATTCATATTTAGCTCAATGGTATGGGACCTACAGTTTATCGCCGAGTCCGAAGGGCGTGTCTTAAGACACCACTTTTGGAGAAGTTTTTCAATGCTGAAATACTCAGGAAATGTTGCCAACATTACTGAGGGGTATTTTGCCACCGTTGAAAATTGTTTGATGTTGCCTGGCCGGGGAATCGAAACCCCGACCTTCTGCATGCAAGGCGGGCGTGCATACCATTGCACCACGGTGGCACCCAAAGAGGAATAGGACTTGTCTTCCTTATACACAAGTTTGTCCAGTAGATACCTACATCGCTTGAGCTTGACTCTAGTGACCCATACATGGAATGTTAGGGAGTAGCAGTAAAGTGTGGGACTGCCTGTACATACCGCCAATGAATAACTGTGTCCTTGCATTATATGCCCGATATTAGTTCGGTTTTGGAGGGCAATAACCGACTAGTGCTAGGTAACTTCAATGCTCATCATGAGCTTTGGCATTTTGTTCGAAGCGGTACAGCGCTGGCTGAGCAAACTGATTGCTCCACATTGGGGATATGAGGAGATTGCTTGATTGATTGTAGCACCCGATCTGATACATGACGTGTCTAGTTATTTTCCCTGTCTCAGACCGTCTTCTGATATTCGTCTCCGTAAAGAGACCACCCGACTTCATAACCTCTGATATCCGCCTTACTTCTGAAGTCAGTAGGCGAGCATAAGAGGAACAAGTAAGAAAGGAGTTAAGTCCAGCAGGTCCAAACTTTTTATACCCGTCACCACAAGTATTGAAATAAAATTTAACAATTTATTTTGAAAGTGCTAAGCTCTTCTGAGGGATATCACTTTATTTAAACAAAGTTTAATACCAATGAGACATCGATATTTTCTACCCGTTCAGTTTTGGAATTCAGTAACTCATCTTTGGTTACCGACAAAAACGATAAAATTAAAACGCAAAATTGTGAAAGAAAAGTACTAAAAAAATTGCCGACACTCCTGCAATCGGTAGGATTAGGTACAAGTTTATTTTGGTCGCTAAATTACCAACATATTTCATTATTTACCGAAATTATAGAAGTTTTAATTTTATAGATTCTTTTCGGTAACTCAAAAAATGAGTTAGAGAATCGCACTACACAATCCGAAATATAATGTCACACTCATTCCTTTTGGACGATGCGTGCAAAATAGACTGACAAAAAAATTAATTGGAACTCCTAACCCCTAAATTGTTTCCATCTGACCCAAAAACCTTATATGTATGAAATTTTATGACGATCGGTTAAGTTAAACCCTTGACACCCGGGTGATCTTTGTTTCCATAGTAATTTGTAAGGGCCAAAGGCGTATTTTCACGAAAAATTTCCAACAACCAATATGGTCCAGTTCATTGTTGTGGCTATGAAACGAATCCTACAAAAAATTGCAAAAATCGAATCGGATTTTGATATAGCTGCGATAGGCCGATATTAAGTATTTAGGGCCCTATATAGCTATATCGGAATCTGATTCGATTTTTGCAATTTTTTAGGATTCTTTTTTTAGCCACAACAATGAACTGTTAAAAATGTCCATAAATTGGGCCATAAATGCGGTATTTAGAAAAATTTCGTGAAATGCCCAAACTACGTAAAATCTACCCATTGCACACAGGTTTCAATCAGGAAATTTTTGGCCAAAACCCTATTTTTGAAGTTACGAAATTTTATTTTTTTTTTTTGCACGTAATAATAAAGAACACATCAAGTTATCTGAAAATAATTAGTTTTTGTAAATAACGTTAGTATTCGTTGTTGACACTTTTTATGTAAAAACAAGTAAGAAAAGTCTATAATCGGACGGAGCCGACCATGGGATACCCTATACCACTATCCCTGGACAATCGCTCTCCACGGAACTTCTTTTCAATGATTGTGAAAATTTTATTATCAAATATCAGAGATGTAATGTATAATACTTATGACCAAAATAAAAAAGTTATCTAGCATGACAAAGGCATTTTTGTAGCAGGAAAGGAAAATTTATTTCACACAAACTAAAATGTAGTGAAACACACTTATGTAGTACTACCACTTCCGTTGTTTAACCGCTACGTTATTGAAATTTTTACCAATTTCACACAAAAGTTTCAGTTCATTTAACCCGCTAGGTATTATCTGATCTTTACGTTGGTTTGTACGCTTCTTCTTCATCATAAACTCAAACTTTGTTTAAAATTTTGCGGGTTATTATTTTGACCTACAGAGCCGCTACTAAATTGGTTAAAATTTTGTTTTTGGTCCATTTCATTCCCTGAACATTTCACGATCATCAGCAAAAACTAATTATTTCTATTCTGGCCCGAACCCAACCTCCTTAAAAAAATCGTTACAATCGGTCCATAATTGCGGCCTTAAGCTTGTTTACAATTTTTAATGGACGGACACACATCGCTAAATCGATTTATCTTGTCGAGATATGAATTTTGGCATACCAAATAAGGGGTCTAGGACGAATATTTCGTGGTGTTACATAAACTTTTGGAGAGACAATATGTAGCATGGGATAAAAATGTGGTTCTCTACACAGAACCCATTATATATTAGGCAGTAGGCCCGTTATCTAGCAAACACTTTATTGCAATTTACATCAGAGGAAAGGTCAGTGGTTTTTTCCCATATGTAGGCTACTTTGCGAAATATATATGTCCTCAAGGAATTAAAATATCGACCAAAAATAATTTTTATATTTTTCATACAAAAGTAATGGCCCATTTCACCCGCTAAAGAATATCAGGTCATCATTCAAAATTGTAGGCATCTTTTTCGACCCATACTCTTACCCGGTGCAAAATTTCGTGACTGTTGATGTATAATTGCGACTTCTAGCGAGTTAATTATTACACTACAAACAAATAACGGAATATATTAGGCTGTAGCTCTGTTATCTGATCATCCACACCAACATAATTGGCATCAATTGAAAGGTCAAGCGTTCCACTTTCAAGAATATCTCACTTGTCCGGAATGTCACTTCCAGGAATTAAGATATAAGCTGTATATTAAAAATTTTCACAATTTTCAAACAAAAGTTTTGGTCCATTTAACCCTCTAAATATTATCCGATCGCCATCTCAAATTGCAAGCTTCTCCTTTGTGATATACTCTTACCTTATTTAAAATTACGTGTTGATCGGACTATTATTGAGACCTACAGAGCCGCTAGAAAATTGGATAAATATTATGTTTTTGGTCCATTTCACCCGCTAAATATTTCACGATCATCTCCAATAAGAATAGGGATCTATTCTGATCTGAACCCGACCTCCATACAAAATTTCGTGACGATCGGTCCATAATTGCGGCCTGGAGCGTGTTTACAATTTATAATGGACAGACGGACGGACGGACGGACACACATCTCAAAATCGCTTTATCTCGTCGAGATATGAAGATTGGTATACCACATTGGGGGTCTCCGACGAATATTTCGCGGTGTTACATGAATTTTTACCAAAACAAACTTATAATAACCTTTTCCACATTGTGGTATAGGGTATAATAAAACAGACTTTGTGCTGTAAAATATACAAATTGTGTTTTATTGCGTCGCTGCATAAATATACAGAAGTGAGAACAAAGTTATTATGAATCGGGAAGCTGTTAATGAGTACTTTCATAATATTTACAAAAAGAACGATGAAATTTGTAAAATTAGCGTAATAAAATCAATGTTTTTAAATGTATATTAAAAATTGTTTTTTACAAATATTTTTTAAATATACTTAAATTTTTAAAAAAATTTCCAAATATGTCCACCTCCAAATCGAATTTGAAAGATAGCAGGGGGTCTGTAATAATAAATTCAGAAGTCAAATCGTGCTCAAATTTACCACATTTAAAATAAAGTGGATTTTTCTATTTTAAGATGGGAGAATTTTTTGTAAATACCTGTTGTGATTGTACGTAGTATCCAATTGAAATAGAACGGTAATGCCCACATCTATCAACGTATTTTCCTTAAAATTCATATTTAAGGGTTTCAGAGTGTAGAAAACAAGTATGTATATTTTTTTTGAAAATAGGTCCATGTTTTGTCATAGCCCCCACATAAGAGTACCGTGGATTTTAGCGACACTTTATGATCGATTCGGCTGAAATTTGGTATTTTGACCTCTTGGAAGATATGAATTCTTCGTACCAAAAATTATTAACATAGGTCAATGTTTTCAACAAATTTTGGCAGTTTTTGGTAATTTTGGTCGATAAAACGTAAGAATTGCTGTTTGTACACATTTATAATAAATAATAATTAATTTCAATACAAAATGGACGTTGAAATTGTTTTGGCCAGAAAATTTGGATTTGGGACCATTGTGCATTGAGAATCAGAAATTCCAACTTACAGTCACTACAGTAGTCTAATCATTTAAAAGTCTTCGCAACGAGCGGTATCGTATCGGTTGGAGGTACCAATCTGAGAACCCGCTGTACCTCTTCTTAGGGGGTTTTATTAAAACTCACATCTATACCCACAATTCTCTGTTGACATGTTTTATACCCATATCGAATGCTAAATATGAATTTCAAACATTTCGGTAGGATAGTGTGGCGAAAACCTTCAAAATACCAAAAATCTGGATGTAGCGTTCTGTGGGAGGTATGTCAAAACGTGGACCGATATCGACATAATTCTGGAAGAAAGTTTCGTAGAGCATCATAAGACAAAATACAAATTTTCAGCCATTTCGATGTGATATGAGGCTAAAACCTTCAAAATACCGAAAATCGGGAGTCACCGTTCTATGGGGGCAATATCAAAATGTGGGCTTATATAAACTTTTTTTTAGAAATGTTTCTTAGCCTCTGAAAACACAAAACACCAAATTACAACCGATTCGGTGGTGAAATGGGTCCAATACATTGAAAATATCTTGAAGTGACGCGTACTATATATGGGACGCTATATGGGGTCTATACCAAAACGTGGACCTATATAAACTATTTTTGGGAGAAAAGTTGTTAGTCTGGATACACAAAATACCAAATTACAACCAATGGGACAAATATCATATGGCCTGTTTCACTAAGACGATTCGAATACGAATTCGTTCGAACTACTAAAAACTTCTGGTATTTTTGAAAAAAAAAAAATATTTGAATTGTTTTTTTTTTTCAATCAAACAAACATTTCCTACAACAACATGAGTTTGGTAGTAAATCGAACGAATTTGAATTCGAATCGTCTTAGGGAAACAGGCCATTAAATACTCCTTAAAACGTCTCGCGTCACTTTGTATGGGGCTATACCAAAACGTGTCCGTTTTTAATACCAAAAGTCATACGTACATACAATCGAATTTACCAAAATTGGATCCACCTACTTCAATTCGTTCGGACGCTAGAGTGATTTCCACAGACGCACGGACATGGCTATATGGGTGTAGATTTGCTCGCTGATCAAGAAAATATATAGTTTGTGGGGTCTAAAATGATTATTCCGAGTATGTACAAACGGAATGACAAACTTAATATATCCCCCATAGTATGGTAGAGCGTATAAAGAGTACACTGTGTGTAATTTTTTGAGTCATGTTTTATTAACCATATTCTGACTCCACAGTGTGATAGAACACCAAAAATGAGAAGACACGTGTCTCGCCGTTTTTCCCTATCTCATCAACTTTCGCGGTTATAGGCCTCGAAAGGTTTGAGGCTTTGATGTAAAAAAGGTCATTTAGTCAGGACTATATTTTCCAAACCGTAAGGAAATGTGAATTTATCTCAGAGGCAAAGTTGTAGATCTATAACCCATCAAACTTCATCAGCAAGGACAAAATCGCCATGATCAAATTTATTTTAAAATTTTTTCTCAATATTTGTTATACAGCCATCAAACCGATCAAATCTGAAGCAAGCAACCAACTACAAAAATGTACATCACATCTCAATAAACATCTTTCTAGAATATACGAACTCTGTTGAAACGGATCTTAATGGTCAAAATAGCAAAACAATTTCAATTTTTATCCTCTTTTCTCGGCTTCTGCTCCATAGATACTAAACCGTTCAAAATTCATGAAAACAATCAACCACAATAGTGTAGCAAAGGCATCAATAAACAACTTTCTGGAACATACGAAATGTCTATGAACGGATCTAAGGTACATTTTGTAGTTGACTGTATCCCTAATTTTGGGACGGTTGCGTATCCATGGACCAGAGTCGCAGAAAAAAGTATAAAAATTGTATATTTAAAACATTTTTGCTATTTTTACCATTAAGAACCGTTCATAAACATTTCGCATGTTCCAGAAAGTTGTTAAGTGATGCCTTTGCTGCACTATTGTGGTTGATTGTTTTCATGAATTTTGAACGGTTTAGTATCTATGGAGCAGAAGCCGAGAAAAGAGGATAAAAATTGAAATTGTTTTGGTATTTTGACCATTAAGTTCCGTTTCTACAGAGTTCGTATATTCTAGAAAGATGTTTATTGAGATCTGAGATACATTTTTGTAGTTGGTTGTTTGCTTGGTTTGATAGCTGTATGTATAACAAAACTTGAAAAAAAAAATTACAAGAAATTTGACCATGGCGATTTTGACCATGCAGATGAAGTTTGATGGATTATATGTGTTCACAATTTTTCTTCTTTAATACAAGAGCTACAACTTTGCCTCTGAGATAAATTCAAATTTCTTAACGGTTTGGAAGATGTAGTCCTGACTAAATTACCCTTTTTACATCAGAGCCTTAAACCGTTGGAGGCCTATAACCGCGAAAGTTGATGAGATAGGGACAAACGGCGAGACATGTGTCTTCTCATTTTTGGTGTTCTATCACACTGCGGTGTCAGAATATGGTTAATAATTTTCGTGTTGCACAGTGGTATCTAGACCACCTGAAGCAATGCAACATTGGTATACTATTAAGTCAATTTTGGGCAACGGTTAAAATACTATCGAAACCGGAAAGAAGGATGATAGAACGGCTGTTACTTTTGAGGGCGTGACAGTGACAAATACGATGAGGTGCGAGTGATTTTTGTATCGGCAGTTTGTAGAGTACCTCGAGAGTGATATTGCAAAGTGTAGTGTTCTACGCCGTATAAGAGCCATCTTAGCGAATAGGTATCACCTAAGTTTACGATGAGCGAAGTTGCTGACGTCATTCGAAACGCCAAATGAATGAATTTAACAAATGTCCTCAATCTGTCGTTACCAACCCGTATTGGAGGCCGATCTCCCTCTTGCTGCCAGTAGCGAAAATTCTACAGCCACTACTCCTGCCCTCAGAGAGAAGCAGTACCCCAGTTGCTCAACATCAGTATGGATTCCGGAAAATGCACAGCACTACAACAGCATTGCACGGCATATCATTCGAGGACTGAACCAGAGCAGGCCGTGCGATCGCACTTGACCTATCGAAGGCCTTCGATACTGTCAACCATGACAAGCTGTTCGAGGGCATAGAGAAGACTTCCCTCCAGCCTTGTTTGATTTGTTGGATAATCAACTACATAAATGTGTACGCCAGTGGTTTGTAGAATTCATAAATAAGAAGTTCAAGACTCGCAGAATGAAACAGGTAGTTTTCTAAGGCGGGGTGACACCTCAAAAGCTGTTTAACCTCTACCTTTCAGAAAAATATATGCTAGAAATATGTTTGGATCCAAACAAATATTTGATTGGGACTGGTTGCAAACAAATATATGTTTGGATCCAAACATAATTTGTTTGTGTCCAATTAAATATATTTTTGCAACATTTTGTAACATATTTCAATTTCAACATATTTTTTTATGTTAGAACATATTTTTATGGGTGCAGAGAGGATTTTTGTCAAAGAGAGTAACAGCAGGGCTCTCGCGGCTGTGGAATGCTTTATAATAAATGGTGGTGTGTATGCGGCCAAACGCGTGTGTTTCGTGCTTTGCTGTTGTTAACCAACGTAGCAAGCGAATGGGAAAAGAAAAAAAATGTTGTTTTTTTTTTCATCAGTTTTCTAAATACAATCGTTGAGTGAAGACGGTATCACTGTTTTGTGTTTTCTTTAAGAATACATACAATACATTTATAATTGGAAATTTTTTAATTGAATCAAAAAGGTCAACGGAAATATTTTATTGGACAAGGAAGAAATCGCATTTAATATTGGTAATTACATTAATAAATTTTTCATATACATACATATTTATATTTGAAATTTGGATGCACCTATTTATTACATTATATAATCATTTGATTCCAGATCCCGGTAAGCTATGCCTAGCTAAATCCACTCACCTGTCACCTTAATTTTCATGGACGTAGCATGTACTTGACGATTGCGGACGTTCCGTAAAAATGTGGACCTCAACCAGAAAACTTGATAAAAATATTTCCTGCCCATTGAGAACTAGGAATATCAAATTATACTAACATTTGGACCTATGTCAACAATATTTTGACAGGAAATTACCTGTTCACTGAGAATTCGAATAGCCAAAACTAAAGACGATTTGGAAAAAATATTAAAAAAAATCTTAAAAATCCTCCGGCGATTTTTTTTATTTATTGTTGTCTTATTAGGACGTAGCATATTGCTTGGACTTCGGTAGATATCACTTTTTCAATACAAACTCCTTATGTAGTGATAGCTCAATTAATTCCATTAAATAAAAAAGTTTTTTTTGTTTTGTGATTTTTCTCATCGGTGAACATTGTAGTTTTAAAATCCGCAAAAACTTATCAGGTGTAAACACCTTTCATTTAACGTTAGTCAAGGATCACCGTGTATTAAGTTCGGCCGGTCGGAACTTCTTATACCCTGTCCACAATTTTAAATAGAACAGTTTATCGACAACGAATATCCCAAATATTTAAATTAGGTCTAAAAATGTATCTAAAATATCTTCAATTTGTCTGTACTTTTATTTGGGGGCTATATCAAAGTGAGGACCTATGTTGACAATTTTTAGTGGAGAAGTTTTGTTACCACTGGAACCACTGTCAAACATCAAATGTAAAACTACAATAGTTCGGTCAATAAATATAGCTAAATTGCTCAAAACTTCTAAAATCTGGAGGTACCGTTATATGCGGGCTATACCAAAACATGAACCTATGCTGACAATTTATCGTGGCTACTGCCGTTATATGGGAGCTATAGCAGAGAATGGACCTATGTTTACAATTGTTTATGGAGATGTTTTGTGACCACAGGGAACATAAAATGTCAACTAACGGCCAGTTCGGTCAAAAAGTGTACATAACATCCTCACACAATACCGAAAGTCGGCAGGTAACGTTATATGGGTATCAATGTAGACAATTTTTGGTGGAGAAGTTTCGTGTCTGCAGGGAACCTCAGAAGTCACATTACGAATAGTTCAGTCCAAAAATTTCGCTAAAGCTCTAAAGACGGAAAAGCTGGTAGTACCGTTATATGGGGGCTACACCAAAAATTTTACCTAGGTTGACAATTTTAGTGCAGACATTTTGTGACCTCTGGGAACCCCAAATGTCAAATGACAGGTAGCATATAGCATAGTCCTCAAAATACCTAATGCGTCAAATTACATGTAGTTCGGTTACAAATTGTAAATAAAATCCTCAAGATACCAAAAATGGGTAGGTACCGGTGCCCGGACAAAATTCGTAATAACTAACTTCCAAAGAAATCGCGGACATAACTCCCAACGATTTTTTTTTTTAATTTCAAAATTATTTCTTTGCTTAATTTTGAAATTTATAATTATAAAAATTTTTATAAATGTTAGAGTAGAAAATAGAATGTAAGCCGAATTATAAATTTGAGAAGGCCTAAGTGACAACCAATGCCGAAGTATCCACAAAATCCTCCTGATTTCATAAAATTATTTAACAACGAAATTATGCCTGAAGTTATGTCAGTAGCAGTTCGTAAAAACATTTTTTAAGAAAATCGGGCGATTTTTTATTCAAAAATACTTTCGCCTTTGGCGGTATTTGCTTTTCAGAAAGTATTTGCTCATTTTTACGAAAACGTGTTATTTCCTTAAATAGTGAAAATATTTTTGTAAAAAATTGCGCGATTTTTTCAGAAAGTATTTGAATATACTTACAAAAAAAATTTTATCTTCTAAAATTGTGAAAATATTCTTGTAAAAAATCGCAAAATTTATCAAATAATATTTTCGACTGCTGCGCTTTTTTCAGAAAGTGTTTGCAAATTTTAACAAAAAACTTTTATTTTCTTAAATAGTGAAAATATTTAAAAAAAACCTCGCGATTTTTTTTAAAATGTTTACTTAGCTGGCCCATTACAGAACATGTGTTCCTTTAGCCGAACTAAGAAGAGATATCAATTTCTCTATGCTTGTTGCTTCGCTTTTTGGAATACCGCGTCGTGTTTGTTCCATCGAAGCCAATTCTGAGCGTACCGCCATGTGAAGCGTAATTATACGCCTTTTTAGCGGGTTCATCATCACTCATTCTTATGATATGGCCTAGCCAACGCAATCGTTGCATCTCGATACGTTTATCTATTCTGATGTCGTTGTATAGCAGATACAGCTCGTGGTTCATACGACGCCGATATTCACCGTCAACGCAGATTGGCCCGTAGATCTTTCGAAGAATTTTTCTCTCAAACACACCAAGCACTGCCTTATCTGCTTGTGCCAGTACCCAGGCTTCGGAACTATGCATTAGCACGGGTAGTATAAGTGTTTTGTAAAGCGTTTTTTTGTTTGACGAAATGTGGCTTTGTTTTTAAACTGCTTACTTTGGCCAAAGTAGCTACTGTTGGCATTTCTTTTGACGTTTGCATCTCATATAACTTTTTCCAGCAGGATGTTGAACTGGTCACACGAAAGGATGTCTCCTTGTCTGAAATCTCTTTTGGTACTGAACTGTTCGGAGATGTTCTTTCCTCTTTTAACTGAGAACCTAGTATCAAATAAAGCCATCTTACAAAGCCGAATAACCTTTGCGGGGATACAAATTCAGACATGGCTTGGAATAGATTTGGGCGTAGGGGGCTGTCGAAGTCTGCTTCATAATCGACAAAAAGGTGGTAGGTGTCGATCTGCATCTTTTGGGTCTTCTTCAGGATTTGCCGCAGGGTAAATATCTGGTCAATGGTGGACTTGCCAGGTCTAAAGCGGCATTGGAATGGTCCAATTATTTCATTGATAGGTTTTAGTCGTTCGCATAATATCCCTGACAATATTTTGCAGGCAATATGCCCCTATAGTTAGATCATACAGCCTGATCTCCTTTGCTGTGGACGGGACACAGGATACTCAGGTTCCAATCGTCGGGTACGCGTTTTTCCTGGTGCTATCTAGCTGATGCATACAACCTATCAGCGTGTCTCCTTCGTTTTTGAACAGCTTGGCAGGTAGTCCATCGGTTTATTACTGAATTTACGTCCTCTTGGCTGGGCGGTATACATTCAATACCATCTTCTGGGATTGGATCTGTGGTATATTCGTCTTCGCTATTATTGGACACCAACAATTTGGAAAAAGGCTATTTCCATATCCTGAGCACATCTGTATCAGTTAACAATTTATCTTGCTGGTCTCTACAGGAGGATGTGCCTGTGCTAAAGCCATCAGTTTGATGTTTTACTCTTTGGTGGAACTTTTGGACTTCATTCTGGCTTCTGTACATCTCGATTTTTCACACTCCCGGTTTTCCATTTCTCTATTTTTCATGCGGAAAAGACGCTTCTCCTCTCTTCTTTTCTCCCGATACCTCTCTCGTGCACTACGCGTTGCTACTGATTGTAGAGTAGCCCTATATGCCGCATTTTTCTCTTCAGTAGCAACACGACACTCCTGGTATCCAAGTATGGATGTTGCTGCTGTTTGAATGAAGTGGGTAATACTTTGACATTGTACTGATATGTTATCGGGACGAGCAGTGCTTTGATTAGGCAATTGGGCCAGTTGAGTGGAATATGCTGTGGCTATATGTTGTGATTGCAGCTTACCGATATCTAACTTTCTTGTTGTGTTTGTTCGTACTTTATTCGCTACGTTTAACCGGGTACATACCTTTGCTGCAACAAGGTAGTGGTCCGAGTCTCTGTTTGCTTCTCGGAACGAACTAACATCCAAAACGCTCTATGAATGTCTTCCGTCTATCACAACGTGATCAATTTGATTTGTTGATCTTGGATCCGGAGACTGCCAGGTGCCCTTATGAATGTCGTGATGTTTAAATCTGGTACAGCCAACTACCATGTTTTTTGCCGCTTCAAAGTCTATCGGCCTCATACCGTTGTCAGATGTTTCACTGTGGAGACTTAATTTCCCGACTGTTGGACCAAAGATATTCTCCTTTCCAATTTTAGCATTAAAATAAACTAGAATAGTTTTAATGTCATGGACAGGACAACGGTCGTAAGTTTCTTCTAAGCGCTCGTTGAATATATATTTGATATGTTCTTCCTTGTCTTCGGTTGGAACATGACCGCAGATAAAGCTAATGTTGAAGAATATTGCTTCTGTCCGTATTGTAGCAAGTCTTTCATTCACTGGAGTGAAACTGGAGACCAGATGTTGTAACTTCCGGCTAACAACAAATCCGCAGCAAAACACATGCTTTGCGCATTGGCAGCTATAACACAGTGCGTCACCTTTAGGTGTTGTTGTGACGCTTTTCCCAATCCATCGTATTTCCTGTATGATAGTAATGTCGGCCTTGTACTTTTCAAGTACATCTGCCAATGCGTAAACTGCATCTTCCCTATAAAGAGTTTGAACATTCCAGGTGCAGAAGCGCAGATCATGGTCCTTAAAACGTTTGCGGGGTTCGTCAACTTTAGAGGGAATTGTTTTTCTTTTATTTCTTTTTTTTCGTAGTAGGCTGCTTTTTCTAGGGGAGGTTTACTAACCCGACGCCCAAACCCATGTTTTAACGTTCTTATGGGTGAACGCGTGGCACATGTTAGCTTATTACCTTTAACGCGTGTTAAAGCAAGCTCCCCAGGTGACACCACGGGGACGTCAGTTTCCACTTGAGATGAAAGAGGGACCAAGATAAGTCTTGAGCTTTGTCATGTTAAAGCCGGTCAGGACCGTTCCTTAGTATCTTTCATCCTCTACGTCTCCCTGAAAGTACATATTTGCAAATTCTAACAAAAACTTTTTATTTTCTTACTTTATATTTTCCTGTAGGCATGATTATACCCTCAGCATTTATGCTAACGAGGGTATATGAGGAAAAGTCAAAATTTTTTAGTTTCCATGAAGCCAAGGTTTGCACTATTATAATACGCGAACTATTGTAGTTTGTCAGTAACTATGACTTTTGCTGGATTAATTTAGGTGTTTTTGTACAAAGCTCAAAAATTTAGCAAAAAAAATTAATTTACGTGGTAGTGACGACCGCGTAAAGGAAAAACCATAGGTAAAAACACGTTGAATCTAAACAGTTTTTTTAGATTGCTATTCGATTTTTGATTAAACCATTCAAATGACGGACATCTGTCCAAAGTAAAAGTTGGAGAACACAAAATGAAGATTACACTTCTAATGTATCACTTTCCAAAATTTCCACTGCATCTACATTTTATGGATGCTGACATTTTGAAGCCGGATTTCAGGTGTTTTTTGTATTTTGTATGTAACTGGGACGCGCATTCGGATATTTCGAAGAACCAATTATAGGACTAAAGAACTCGCGATTTCGCATAATCTGATATGTGTATTAAGTATGTAGCCCACACAGCAGCACAGTAATCTACTGCCAAAGGCCAAAATTTAGTGCGATATTTTTTCTAAAAAACCTATTTTTTGGGTACAGTATTTACAATATCCTTTTGAGTGTGCTGGTACCCCGCGATATTTTAGTTTTTCGGCGGTCCGGATCATATAAATCATAGATCGTGAAAATCCATCCCCTAGAACGGCGAAAACAGCAACTGCAAAAACCGAAAAATGTGCGAAAAATGTTTTTGAAAATATCGCGGATTTAGTCGCATTTTCTGTGGATCTTTTTCTCGTCAATGAAAAAACTGACACATCATTCGCGGTTTTGCGAAAACAGCGGTTTAAAAAATTTAGTGGCATGTGAGCTGTATCCGGTTTATCCCAAAAATAGTGTGTGATGCTACATCCACGGTTCTTGATGGATTTGATCGAAATAGGATTCGATCGATGTATTTTTTCACGGTTGATAGTGAAATCGGATGCGCATAAAAAGTGTATGCACTTTGTGCAAAATATAAGCGTAATACAGTTTGTTGCACACTAAACTGCAGACGATGCTACATCTTAGCGGCCAAAGTAAATCATGGCAAATGTGTACAAATTAAAAGAGAAGAATTCGCTGTATTGGTAAACCGCATGCGCATCAAGTGATTTTGAGGATTTCGCGATTTACACGCATTTCAAAATGAACATTACCCGATACAATTTTATTTCAAGATTATACCCCATTTAAAGGAACCCAACATTTATTTAAAAGATATCCATATCTTCTGCTAGATGTTAGCGTGTTTTCGAGAAGTGATTAGAATAAAAAATGTGATTTATTGCGTGGAATTTAACTAAAATAGAAGAAAAACTCCGACCTATTTTTCTTACATTTTGTTCAACTAACTCACAAAATAAATTTTAATAAATATTTTCTCTTACAAAAATTTTATAAATTTCCTCAATATATTTTTTGTTTTTTGCTATAATATGCAAACCGCTAAAGGCATTTGTATAGTTTTGGTTTCATTTGAATCTTCACGATGTTTAGATTACGTACATATTTTTTATATATTTTTCAGATGCATAAACAGCTTGAATTTTATTAGAACAAGTTGTAAACTACCAATTGTTTTGAATGCTTTCCTAATTTCCGCGAAAATTTACAACTTTTTCACTAAAGTTATAGGACCTCAGTAACCATATAGTATGTAGGGAGCCCCTAATTAAGAGAGTTTCTCAATATAATGATTAGAGTCTTTTAAAGATTTTTTTCTTTTTATCAGAATTGAAACCGCCATAACTTTTGCGCGCAACAACCAAAATTAGTATCTCGAACAGATTTAAGAACGGGATTTTTTTCCCAATCTATGTACCAAAAATCATTCATGTAGCTTAAAAAATTTTTTTTTAATTTTTTTTTATGGAAAACTAAAAAATTGTGTCTTTTCTTCATATACACTTTCATACGGGCAAAATGTTCCTCATCGAAATAATGGTTTTAGACCCCAAGTATGTTTGGACGAAATGTGTTTCAGACAATTTGGAGTCGATTGAGCAATGTCCGTCCGTCTGTCTGTCTGTCTGGCTGATAACTCTCGAACGGATCGGTCCACTCCTTCGGGTACCTCCCACACAAAATTTGGGATAAGTTCAGTTTAAGACCTGCTCTCGAATCGCTTTTATTTTTGTTTTAGCAACTTGTATTCACTGCCTTCCATACGACGGTACAAGTTTCATCAGGGGCAAGTCCACACTTCCTGAGTAAATAGCCTGAAAGTTGCAAAAAAAAACCCATGACACCGTGTGTAGTTGTTGAAGCTCAAGATAACTCTCGAAAGAATCTGCCGATTCGGTCCATAATTTGGCCTTCGTAATATGTTTTGAAAAATAGTTTAAGTTCAAAGATAAGCCATATCGGTCCACTCCTTCAAGTACCTCCCCCACAAAAGTTCAAAAATGTTTCGAAAAATTGGGCCCACTATAACTCATGGAGGAAGTGACCGATTTGATCCATACGTTACACATCTTAATATATCTACCAGATATAGATCATGTCCGAATATGGACTGTATTTGTCCACTCCACACAAAATTTCGGATAAATTTACTCTAATACCTGCTCTCGAATCACTTTGATTTTTGTTGAAGCAACTTGCATTCGCTGTCTCCATTACGGCGGTAAAATCTTTATCAGGGGCAAATCCATACTTCTCGAGAAAACAACCCGAAAATTGTAAAAAATTCCTATGGCACAATATGTAGTGTAGTGTCAACTCTCGAAGCTTTGAGCTTTTATCCTAGTCCATATTTTTGTCGGGAAGTTCGTACGCCCGAAATTTTGAAACCCCCCTAAATATATACGTTTTTTCGAGAAAAAAAGTATTTTTATTAACACAGGCTGAGGGTATATCTCTGTCGGCAAAGCCGACTTTTTTACTTGTTATACCCTCCACCACAGTATGGAGGGTATATTAAGTTTATCATTCCGTTTGTAACACATCGAACTAATCATTTGCGACCCTATAAAGTATATATATTCTTGATCAGGATAAAATTCTAAGACGATCTAGCCATGTCCGTCTGTTGTAATCACTCTAGCGTCCGCAATAATTGAGATAGAGTGCTGAAATTTTGCACCCGAGGGTGTTTTTTCCATAGACAGGTCAAGTTCGAAGATGGGCTATATCGGTCCACTCTTTGGTATAGCCCCCATATAACGGTACCTCCCGATTTGAGGTATTTTGACGTTCTTCGCCACATTTGCAGACAGAATTAGCTATAATTTGGTACTTAAAGTTCCTAGTGATCAACAAACTTATTTCCCAAAGGATATGGGCATAGGTCCATGTTTTGGTATAGTCCCCATATAACGGTACCTCCCGATTTTCGGTATTTTGAGAATTTTAGCCACAATTGTTAACCGAACTATCTGCAATTTGACATTTCAGGTTCTCAGTGGTCATGAAACATCTCCACGAAACTTCGTCAACATAGGTCCATGTTTTGGTATAGCCCCCATATGTCGGTACCTCCCGATTTTCGGTATTTTGAGAATTTTAGCCACAATTTTTAACCGAACTATCTGCAATTTGACATTTCAGTTTCTCAGTGGTCATGAAATATCTCCACCAAACATCGTCAACATAGGTCCATGTTTTGGTATAGCCCCCATATAACGGTTCCTCCCGATTTTCGGTATTTTGAGAATTTTAGCCACAATTTGTAACCGAACTATCTGCAATATGACATTTGAGGTTCTCAGTGGTCATGAGACATCTCCACCAAACATCGTCAACATAGGTCCATGTTTTGGTATAGCCTCCATATATCGGTACCTCTCGATTTTCGGTATTTTGAGAATTTTAGCTACAATTTTTAACCGAACTAGCTGTAATTTGCCATTTGAGGTTCTCAGTGGTCATGAAACATCTCCACCAAACATGGTCAATATAGGTCCATGTTTTGGTGTAGCCCCCATATAACGGTACCTCCCGATTTTCGGTATTTTGAGAATTTAACTACAGTTTTTACCGAAATAGCTATAATTTGACATTTAAAGTTCTCAGTGGTCATAAAACATCTCCAACGAAACATCGTCAACATAGGTCCATGTTTTGGTATAGCCCCCATATAACGGTATCTCCCGATTTTCGGTACTTTGAGAATTTTAGCTGCAATTTTTAACCGAACTAGCTGTAATGATCGGTATTTTGAGAATTTTAGCTACAATTTTGTCTATTCAAAAATAATCGTCAATATAGGTCCATGTTTTGGTATATCCCCCCATATAACTGTACCTCCCGATTTTCGGGAATTTTCAGTGGTCACGAAATTTCTTCACTAAAATTCGTCAACATGGGTCCATTTTTGAGGGTCTACATTGTTTTGATGAAACTACCCTCAATTTGACTCTTGAAGTTCCCTGCAGCTATAAAACTTTTCCGCCAAAAAAATTAAAGATAGGTTGACTCTTTGATATAGCCCCGTAGGTGGTACCTTTCACCTAGCTAAACACATTTTTTAGATTAGATTAGATAACACTGTGCAACAAAATGGAGGTGGAAGTCTGGGCACGGAAAATTCCTCTTGGGGAAGAAAGGCCTTGGTGAGTATATTATGAACCCCGAAGGACAGATACGCCGTGAGTCGAACTTCCGCGTTATGGTGTGATGAGATTTTTGTTAGAGACCCTGTGGGCCATCAGGAATTAGCGTTATATCTTTGTTCACTGTTGCTTAAGTGCTCTACAAAAACAACAAACAAAGATATAATGCTAATTCATGATGGCTTACAGGGTCTCTTGCAAAAACTTCATCACGCCATAACGCGGAAGTTCGACTTACGGCGCATCTGTCCTTCGGGGTTTTTAATATAAACACACCAAGGGCTTTCATCTCCAAAATGAATTATCTCTGCCCCAACATTTGTGTTTACAGTGTAGTCTATCCATTGTCGAAAAGTTGTTACACCTTAAATTGTGAAAGGACCCTAATTATTCCATTTTAATTAAGACTATTTTATGGTGGAGGGTATAAAAAGTTCGGTCCGGCCGACTTTTTACTTGTTATACCCTCCACCATAGTATGGAGGGTATATTAAGTTGGTTTTTCCGTTTGTAACGCATTGAAATACTCATTTGCGACCCTATAAAGTATATATATTCTTGATCAGGGTAAAATTCTAAGTCGATCTGAGCACGTCCGTTCGTCCGTCCGTCCGTCCGTCCGTCTGTGGTAATCACTCTAGCATCCACAAAAATGGAGATAGGACGCTGAAATTTTGGGAAAATGCGTCTTTTGTTTGCAGGCAGGTCAAGTTCGATGATGGGCTATATCGGTCCACGTTTTGGTATAGCCCCCATATAACGGTACCCCCCGATTTACGGTATTTTGACGTTTTTAGCTACATTTTCAGACCGATTTGGCTACAATTTGACATTTAGGGTTCTTAAGTATCAGTAAACATATATAACAAAACTTGTGGACATAGGTCCACGTTTTGGTATAGCCCCCATATAACGGTACCCCCCGATTTGCGGTATTTTGACGTTTTTAGCTACATTTTTAGACCGATTTAGCTATAATTTAACATTTAGGGTTCTTAAGTATCAATAAACTTATATAACAAAAGTTGTGGACATAGGTCCACGTTTTGGTATAGCCCCCATATAACGGTACCCCCCGATTTGCGGTATTTTGACGTTTTTAGCTACATTTTTAGACCGATTTAGCTATAATTTAACATTTAGGGTTCTTAAGTATCAATAAACTTATATAACAAAAGTTGTGGACATAGGTCCAGGTTTTGGTATAGCCCCCATATAACGGTACCCCCAGATATACGGTATTTTGAAGTTTTTAGCTACATTATCAGACCGATATAGCTATAATTTGACATTTAGGGTTCTTAAGTTTTAATAAACTTATATATTAGAAGTTGTGGACATAGGTCCACGTTTTGGTATAGCCCCCATATAACGGTACCCCCCGATTTGCGGTATTTTGACGTTTTTAGCTACATTTTCAGACCGATGTAGCTATAATTTGACATTTAGAGTTCTTAAGTGTCAATAAACTTATATAACAAAAGTTGTGGACATGGGTCCACGTTTTGGTATAACCCCATATAACGGTACCCCCCGATTTTCGGTATTTTGACGGTTTTAGCTACATTTTCAGACCGATTTGGCTATAATTTGACATTTAGGGTTCTTAAGTGTCAATAAACATATATAACAAAACTTGTGGACATAGGTCCACGTTTTGGTATAGCCCCCATATAACGGTATCCCCCGATTTGCGGTGTTTTGACGTTTTTAGCAACATTTTTAGACCGATTTAGCTATAATTTGACATTTAGGGTTCTTAAGTATCAATAAACATATATGACAAAAGTTGTGGACATAAGTCCACGGTTTGGTATAGCCCCCATATAACGGTACCTCCCGATATACGGTATTTTGACGTTTTTAGCTACATTATCAGACCGATGTAGCTATAATTTGACATTTAGGGTTCTTAAGTGTTAATAAACTTATATAATAAAAGTTGTGGACATAGGTCCACGTTTTGGTATAGCCCCCATATAACGGTACCCCCGATTTACGACATTTTGACGTTTTTAGCTACATTATCAGACCGATGCACACTGGTCGAAACCACTGATCCAGCGGCGCAAAAGTCAAAAAATTTAACTATAAAATTGCGAAATATTTTCCATTGTATCGATGACAGACACTTCGCAGACAAAGATTTTGTTTTTTAATTTTTGTTATTGTAAATATTCACTCAGTTATTCACTATTAAATGCAAGAGTTTTTGTTGCATCATATTTAAAAAATTGTTGCAAAAAATTAACTTCATATTTGTTTAAATGTTTAATGCATTCGTAATGAAACTGGACAAAATTTATATTCAATTTAATTTAAATTATAAAAATTAGTTTGGGGCCTGGAGGTACTTAGTTATATAGCAATCAATTTTCCAAAAATTATTTTTTTTGTGTTTTTATGGTTTGTACGCGCTTGTTCCATAGAGTGCATCTTGTAAACTTAGCCGAACTTAGGTTCGATTATTTTTTGGGGAAAGACATTGGACTCTCTGGATACGGAATAACCACATTTGGGCTGCAAATATTTGCAAATCTTTTGATGACTGCACTTTAAAAAAAAGGGATTTTGCATGAAATTCATACAAATTTAGCTGTGCATTTGTATGGGAGCTTAATCAAAATATGGACCTATCTTCAGAAATGTTTGCAAGGAGGATTTCTACCCCCGGAGACACTATAATACCATATTATAGCTAAATATGTTATTAAATATGGGATAGCAAGTAAAAATTCAACGAATCGGGGGTACCATAAAAGGGGCTACATCGAAACATATATCTGTGTTGAAAATGTTTTGTAAGAAGATTTTATACGCAGGGAGAACACGGAATGCAAAATTACAGCCAAGTTGTTTTAAAAATGTGGTCATGATATTCAAAATACCTTAAATTGGGAGTGTACCTATGTCCATAATTTTTGGTGAAATTATTTTTTGACCACTAGGAACCCTAAGTACCAAATTACAGGTAATTTGCTACGAAATTGTGGCTTAAATCCTCAAATTACCGAAAATCTTAAGGTACCGTTATATGGGGGCTATACCAAAACATCAGCCGATATTGTTCATATTTGGCCAAATATTACCCACAGGTACAAGCTGAGGTTGTGCCAAATTTCAGTGGCGTATCTCAATACGTTTGCAAATTATTAATTTCGCGCCGCTAGATCAGTGCTTTCGACCACCGTGCGATGTAGCTATAATTTGACATTTAGGGTTCTTAAATGTCAATAAACTTATATAACTAGTGGACATAGGTCCATGTTTTGGAATAGCCCCCATATAACGTTACCGCCCGATTTCAGGTATTTTGAGAATTTTACCAACAAGTTTTAACCGAATTATTTGTAATTTGAACATTTGACATTTGAAATTCTTAGTGGTCACCACACCTCTCCACCAAAAATTGTCAACATAGGTTCATGTTCGGATATAGCTCCCATGTAACGGTTCCTCCCAATTTTCAGTAATTTGGCCATTTTAGCTACAATTTTTAACAGAACTAACTGTAATTTGACATTTGAAGGTTGTAGTGGTCACCATGCATCTGCATCAACAATTTTCAACATAGCCCCAATATAACGATACTTCCTGATTTTCGGTACTTTGAGGATTTTACTTAAAATGTTTGACCGAACGTAGGTCTATGTTTTTGTATAGCCCCAAAACAAACCTCCCGATTTTCCGTACCTTAGCTTTATTTTTGGACGAACTTTCTGTAATTTGAAATTTAAAATTCAACAAAAATTCTGCAAAAAAAAAAATTGTTCATTTAAGTTCATATTTTCGTATAGCCCAGATACCTCCGAACTAGCTGTTAATGACATTTGAAGTTTCCACGTTATGTACCGATTTTCGATATTTTGAGGACTCTAGCTAAATTTTTTAAACGAATTAGGAGTTATTTGACATTATAGGCTCCCATCAAAAACTCTCAACATAGACCCATGTTTTATTATAATCCCTATATAACAGTACCTCCCAATTTCTAGCCCACCAAAAATTGTCAACAGTTAGATATAGGCACCATAAAAAAGGGCCTCCCGAATGAAGCATTTTATGTACATTATCTGAAATTTTAACGTACTCACTTAAAGTTGGGGACAGGAATGAATATTTTATGGTGGAGGGTATGAAAAGTTCGGCCCGGCCGAACTTAATGCTTTTTTACTTGTTTTTCATTTAAAATAGGTTTGAAGGCAAATTTCAAATATAGTTCGATTTATATTGTACTTAATTTTCTTAAAAATGTTAAATCACTTATAAATAATATGATGAAATGAAAAATGTATATGAATTTAAAGTTTTTTTTTAATTTTTTATACATTTGAAAAAAATTGTATTTAAATAAAAATCACTTAAATTTTAAAAACTGACATAACTCCCATTGGGACTTATGTCCGCTAGCTCCCAAAATAGCTTTGCGAGTTATGTCTGTTGGGAGTTATGTCAAGGCACCGTAGGTACCGTTACGGGGGGACTTCACCTGAACATTGGCTGGATATACAGTGTTGGTCATACAATTAGCACACCCCACTACCAACTTTTATTTTGCCTAAAAATACCGTCAAAAGTAGTTGTATTTAATAAAGTATTTGCACTAATATATTCTCAGTACTATGCTTAAAGAATACAACGCAATACAGAAACTGAAACATAACTGTCAATTTGAATAACCTCCAAAAATGTAAAAAATGTCCTAAATTCACTGGACACGTATTTAGCACACCTTAAAAGAATTACTAATATTGTGAATGGTTTCAATATTTTCGTCCATATTCAGTTTTAAATCCCTTTCGTTTGGGAATAAGTTCCAGTCTGCTAGTTATACTCTCCACCAGTCTCCGAAATTTCAGTGTCAGAAGGGAATTATATGGGGTACACCTTGGGTCCCAAGGACTGATGGAAATTTCGGTTTTTTATTGTTTTTTTATCGATTTTTTCACATGTAAACAAATTCATTGAGGCAAGTAGTTCATAGAAAAATCAAATAAAACATTATATTCTTGTTCATCTTTCTAAATTTGCGAATAGTGGGATGTACCCACCAGCAGTGTGCATCTGTAATGTCCGTTTGACACAAACATTTTCATTAAAAAACTGTAATATGATGATTTGAGCTATTGATTTTATAAATACTTATCCATCTGGACTGAATTTTACCGATATGTCGTGATGTATGCCACGATAAACCTATGTTCATCTCTATGGGACCTACGCAAATTTCAATAATTTATCAAAATATAAGGCAAATGGGACATAGTCTAGTGAGACCGCAAGATAATATGTTTCCCGGAGCTTAAAACGATTAAATTTGAAATCAATAATCCCGAAAACATTTATCTTGAATAGTATTTGCCTACTTTCTGGGATTTAAGCCAATTTCAGCAAACCTCAAAATCCTTTATGGTCAGAAAGGGGTTATACCTTTAAACATACCATGTGCTACGTGTTTATCTAGTGCTAAGTTGGCAGTTTTGTAATGATAGGTCCTTGGTGTTATTCAGACGTGTAATTTTGAATCACAAATGGTGTTATAAGTTTGTCCTTCTTCACATAAGGGTGCAATTTATTGATCTTATTTCTATAAACCCTTTCCAAATCGATAATTTTCTTGAATGAATTATCGACCTTAAACACTTTTTGAAAAGTTTTTTCACTTTATATTTAAATTTCGGTAATCGGTTAACCATTCCAATAATGTCAGATCCAATTGTACATTTAGTTTTAAAGTTTCAGCCACTTTCTGAAGTTTAAGTGTACATTACGAAACATTGTCCACTATTGGGATATATTTTGAGATTCCGGGGTGATAAATTATTTTTTCTTTCAAATAATGATTTGTTCAATACGTTTTGAATATGAATTAACCCCAAAATAAATTATTTTTTGTATATTAATTGAATTAAATTAAAAAATCTTAGGGTGTGCTAATTATATGTCCCCTTGATAATTTGGGCGTCTTCACAAAACTTTTATTTTCAAAAAAACACTGAAAATACTATTCATTTATATCATTAAATCTGTTAAATACATTATAGAAAAGGATTTTGTTTACGAAAATATTTTAATTTGTCCTATCAAAACTCTTAGCTGACTGAAATCATTTTGCCCCAAAGAGGTGTGCTAATTCTGTGACCAACACTGTACATACTTATGTACCTAATAAAATCCGAAGAAGCCGTTTAATTCTGTTGTACACTTTTATGGATGCTTCCATTGCCTAACTGATCTGTTTTTAGCTTTGTTAAAAGAGTTAACTACTCAATCTTCACTTAATTTAGCATGACTTCTGAAAATGTTTGGCTTTTTTTGTTACTTTGACACATGACACACACTGTAGGTTCAAAATATGACATGACAATATAACAACATCTTAACACCTTGACCAATCAACTTTCTCCATCCTGCTTAGCACACTAATGTCTAATATTATCAAGAATTAACCTAAATCCATGCAAAAGTACAAAAAACACACATGTATCTTCTCTCTATTGACATAATGCATTAACATTTTTGACATGTATGACCCCTTACAGCAGCAACAACAACAACTACAACGTGTCATCCTTTCGAACTATCATTGAAAACGTACGTCTTTGGCTGACCCCAGTGTCATGTTTGTGTCACATATTTATTTTGTGGTTTTTGCAAAATATTTTCCACCACAACGGAACACATTATCGGCTTATAAATATGAAATTCGACTTGTTGGCCCAATCCGCTTGAGATGTGTGCGTGTGAGCATTTTTTGTTCTTGTGTTTCTAAATTCTATTTCCACAAGGTAGCAGATGTATTTTATTTGATCAAACGACATAAACACACACCCACATGTACACAATATTCGTACAAATAAATGTTTAGAAATGATAGAGAATATCTCTGTAAATGCGTGCGTGTGTCTATTTGTTATTGGAGACATTTGTGTTTTATAAGGACTTTGTTATTGTTGTTATACTGTAATGCAGTATATAAAAGCAGCAATATTTGGTCGAACATTAGTTTTGGTCATTAGTAGAGATTTAAGCTAATAAAGCCATTAGGACATTATTTTTATAACTTTGTTATTAGCTATTTAATATTATCGGGTGTGATATTTTTACGGATTAAGTGGAAATGTTTCAAGATTAAATTATATTTGTAAGCATGAAGAATTTGGATAAAAATGTCTACAGACAACTAAAACAGTATGGAGTAGGAACTCTTCTTATGAATATTGTAAAAATAATTGGCCTTCAGGCTTACTTTACAAAATGTTTCAATAAATAAAAAAATAAAAAAACAAAGAATGGCAGTTAAAAAGGGGGAAATTATAACCGACTTTGATAGCAACAAATAACAGGTATATTAAGCCTGATTTCGCGTATAAGAAAAATTATGTTCTAGGACCGAAACATATCGAAAAGAGACCGAAGTTGGCGATAAAAGGGTAGTAAAAGCAGGTAAGAACGACATTTAATTCGGCCGGGCAGAACTTTTTATACAGACCAGAACGAATTTTATTGATAACTAGCAGATCCCGGTCCGCGGTTCTTGCCCATCGTAATGAGTTTTAATGATAACTTTTATGGTCTTTATGCTTGACATTTTAAAACTATGTATTTGCTACCTTACTTCTTCGGTCCATTGTCGAACCAAGGAAATTTTAAATTTATCAACAGGTTTTGTCTGTAACCTTTCTTTTCTCTTACGGACTTTGTCGGATTTTTGGCCCATTGATGCTATTTTATTATTTAAGGATTTATTATTTAAGGAAATTTGTAAATATAAAGCTTTTCTGGGTCGAGGGAGCAACGACATTTGTCTCGAAAATTAATTTGCAAGCCGATACACTCATAAGTTTAGCAAATCTAGCTATTATAAAACAATATGCCCCCAAAATTCAGCTACAAGTATATAGCATTTTGGACCACGGGACATTCCTGACCATTTTATGAAAATTGCATGGAATTAAGTTCAGTAGTTTTGGAAAAATACTGTATTGAAAAGACTGGGCGTGATCATCAGTTTCCAAGATATAAAATATTTAAAAAAGTGGGCGAGGTCCGGTATTCTGTCTCCAAATATGTACCTATGATACACACAAACTCATTGGCTCCCAAAATTAATGCTGAAAACGATATAATCATAAGTTTGGCTTAGACATGTAGCGTTTAAGAGGAAGACCGAAATTCATACAATACGAGTATACATAACAACGGCAAACATTGAGCTTTCGCTGGGAATTTTATGGAAATCGGTTTAGTAGTATTAAAGATATAAAATATTAAAAAAAAACAAGTACCTACATTGTAGATTAATCCGTAAATTTTAAACCGATAAATGCGTAATTTTTGGAAATATAGCGTTCTTTAAAAATACCGCATAGGGGAGGTACCCCGCCCCCTCCGGAATTCAACAAAATATGTAGCCTGTTTTCGGGGACCGTCTATATACCTTCCCTGAAAATTTCAGGAAAAGTTTTTGCAGAAAAAATAAAATAAAATTGAAAAAAGTGGGCGTGGTAACATTTTATTTACATAAAGACTTAAGTTTTTTATTTTATTTTTTATTATTTATATAATATTTTATTTTATTTATTTATATAAAATTCTTTCATGGAAACCAAGTCATTGAGAAATGCACTACTCCAAAAAGTTATGTTATGGTGGCATTTGATATTTATTCTTAAAGATATGGTGTGTTTTTAAATATGGCAAAGGAAAGTACCCCGTCGCTTCGAAATTCAAGAAAATATGCATCCTATTTTCACCGGGGCCATCTCTGTACATTTCCTGAAAACTTCAGGAAAATCGTTCAGCAGTTTTGTAGATGTAACATATTTTAAAAAGTGGTCACGGTCAAGCCTTTGGGTCTTAAAAAAGTAAGGTCGGAGACACAACCACAATTGTCTCGCAAATTTCCAAACCGATACATTAGTAATTAATAAATTAGTAAATTGTTGTAAATATAGCATTTTTAACAAATAGGGTATAGGGGAAGTTTCCGACCCTTCCGAAATTCAACAAAATATGTAGATTATTTTAATAAAAGGAGAAAGAACTTATGCATTTGAAAACCTGAAAGGGTGCATCTCGTTTCTGATTCCTGAAACTTATGCATTTGGAAACCTAAAAGGGCGCATCTCGCTTCTGATTCCTGGGGTTGTACTGAGCAAAAAAGTCCATTAGACCATATGTTTTTGAAGTAATCATGCGCTCCAGTCACTACATATGGTGCCATAGGGATTTTTTTACATTTTTCTTGCTCTTTTCTCAAGAATTATAGACTTGCCCCTGATAAAGATTTTACCGCCGTAATGGATACAGGGTATGCAAGTTGCTTCAACAAAAATCAAATTGATTCGAGAGCAGGTATTAAAGTGAATTTATACGAAATTTTGTGTGGGAGGTACCGGACGGAGTAGACACATACAGTCCATAATCGGACATGATCTGTATCTGGTAGATATATTACGATGTGTAAAGTATGGACCAAATCGGTCACTTCCTTCAAGAGTTATAATGCGCACAATTTTTCCGAAAATTTTTTAACTTTTGTGGGGGAGGTACCTGGAGAAGTGGACCGACATGGCTTATCTTTGAACATAAACTATATTTTAACAAAAGGTTACGAAGGCCAAATTATGTACCGAATCGGCAGATCCTTTCGAGAATTATGTTGAGCTTCAAAACTACACACGGTGTCACAGGGGTTTTTTTGTACCTTTCAGGCTACTTTCTCAGGAAGTATGGACCTGCCCCTGATGAAACTTGTACCGTCGTATGGGGGGAAGTGAATACAAGTTGCTACAACAAAAAACGAAGCGCTTCGAGAGAAGGTTCTTAACTGAACTTCTCCGAAATTTTGTGTGGGAGCTACCCGAAGGAGTGAACTGATTGAGTCCATAGTGGAACCTCATCTAAGTCTGAAAGAAATTTCAAGATGGGCAAAGTATGGACCAAATCGGTTGCTTCCTTAAAGAGTAATCGTGCGCACAAATTTTCCGAACTTTTGTGGGGGAGGTACCGGAAGGAGTGGACCGATATAACCCATCTTCAAACTTAAACTAAATTTGGACGAAATATTGCGAAAGCCAAATGTTGGATCGAATCGGTTGATCCGTTCGAGAGTTATCGTGCGCTCCAGCAAGCCAGACAGACAGACGGACGGACATTGCTCAATCGACTCCAAATTGTCTAAAACACATTTCGTCCAAACATACTTGGGGTCTAAAACCATTATTTCGATGAGGCCCATTTTGCCCGTATGAAAGTGTATATACCCTCGTTAGCATAAATGCTGAGGGTATAAAAACTGCATGAAAGCATTGACTCCATTATAAGGGAAAATTGATTATCCGTAATGCATCCGGTCCCGACCATCACGTATAATCGAGGTCCGACTGTATTTGATCGATTTTGATATCCTAGATGGAGTTTTTCTTATGTGTTCTGTTCAACAGATGAGTATAGGGATCAATCAGATTTTTTCAGTATATGCTAAAAATAAGTAAAAAAGACTTTAGCTAAAAAAATCATCAATATGGGTCCAGTTTTTCCTATAGCACCCATGTAGAGGTACCACCCGATTTCAGGTATTTTGAAGCTTTTATCTACATTTTCGGCCCTAATTGACTGTACTTTGGTATTTGGGGTTCCCAATGGTCAAAAACCTTCTGCGCCAAAAATTGTGATCTTAGGTCCAGGTTTCGATATAGCTCTCATATTACGATACCTCCCGATTTCAGGTATTTTAAAGATTTTATCAACATTTTCGGCCCGAATTGGTTGTAAAACTCAAGTTAAATTTTTAGGACTTGAAAGAAAAAATCTACAAAAAAGTATTATAAAAAATGTGATTTCCAGCACATTTTATGCGAATTATGTGTACAAAGTTTTATGTAAAAGTAGTTAGAAAACCTTGTACTAAAACTTCCATTTCGAAAAAAATAAATTTATCCTTTCAATTTGAGTTACTTGCCTTGTAAGAAGTCACAACCTTACTGATGTTTTTAAAGTTTTTAAGAGATCATACGTAAATGTCAACTTCTTCTGTTTTGTCTTATTAAATACCGTTATTAATTACAAAAACAGTGCTGGAATATTAAAACATGATATGTTTAGAGACAATTTGCTGAATTGTCGCAGAGATTTTCTGATACCGATTTTTCGATTTTTGTCGCAGGTTGGGACCAGTGTGCAATATTGCTAAAGACAGCAAGGACAAATTCCTATTCGTTCCTGAGATATAGGAACAATAAATGTAAAAAATGTAGCTTTAGCCAGGTTTAGATGAGGCCATAAAAACCGAAATAGATCTGACAGGACAAAGCCCAACTAGGGGTTTTTTTAGTCTCAACATGTACTTTCAAAAAATGCATACTAGTACGAGGGCGGTTCGGAAACTTCTTAGCCTATCAATGAAAGAGAATAGTTAGTTTTACAAAAATATTTTTATTTTTCAATATAATCTCCTGAAACTTCAATTCACTTAGTCCATCGCTTTTCTAGCAATTATATCCCTTGATTAAAATAGTTTTCCTCAAGGTCTTCAAAATAGTGGTTTACAACTGTAATTGCATCTTCATTTGAGGTAAAACGCTTGCCAGCAAGGAAATTTTTTTAGATTTGGGAACAAGTAAAAGTCACTGGGAGCTAAATCAGGAGAATAAGGTATGTGGTCAACCAACTCGTACTTTAATTCGTTGATTTTAGCCATTGTTAAAACACTCTTGTGCGCTGGTGTGTTGTCTTGATGAAAAATTATTTTTTTTTTTGTTGTAAGCCAGGACGTTTTTCTCGAATTTGTACATTTAATTGATCCAAAAGGTTGCAATAGTACTCTGAATTTATTGTTTTACCCTTTTGCAGATAGTCAATCAATAAAATACATTTGAAGTCCCAAAAAACCGTTGCCATAACCTTACCAGCCGATTGAATTGTTTTTGCCTTCTTTGGGGCACTTCCTCCAGCTTCAGTCCATTGCCAGTCTCAGGCCGACATTACTGTCATACAGGAAATACGATGGATTGGGAAAGGCCTCACAACAACACCTAAAGGTGACGCACTGCATCATAGCTGCCATGACACAAAGCATGCGATTGGTTGCGGATTTGTAGTCGGTCGGGGGCTTAAACATCTGGTCTCCAGCTTCACCCCAGTAAATGAAAGACTCGCTGCAATTCGATTAAAAGGAAAATTCTTCAACATCAGCTTTATTTGCGCTCATGCTCCCACTGAAGACAAGGACGAACAGACCAAAGATGTATTTTACGAGCGCTTAGGAGAAAATTATACTAGGCGATTTTAATGCCAAAATTGGAAAGGAGAATATCTTTGGCGCAACAGTCGGGAAATTCAGTCTCCACAGTGAAACATCTGACAATGGTATGAGACTTTGCATCTGCAAAAAACATGGTAGTTAGCAGTACCAGATTTAAGCATATCGATATTCATAAGTGCACCTGGCTGTCTTCAGATCAAAGAACAAGTAATAAAATTGATCATGTTGTGATAGATGGAAGACATTCATCAAGCGTCTTGGATGTACGATCGTTCCTAGGAGCAAACATAGATTCGGATTACTACCTTGTTGCAGCAAAGGTACGTACCCGTCTAAACGTTGCAAATGAAGCACGAACAGATACAACGCGGAAGTTGGACATCGGTAAGCTGCAAACACAACAGATAGCCCCAGCATACTCCACTCAATTAGCCCAATTACTTTATCAAAGCACTCCTCGTCACGATAACATGTCAGCACAATGGCAAAATATTGCCCACTCCATGCAAACAGCCGCAAAATCAGTAATTGGATATCAGAGACCTTCGCCAAGGAATCCATGGTGTGACCAGGAGTGTCGTGCTGCTACCGAAGAGAAAGTGCGGCATATAGGGCTACTCTTCAATCAGTAGCAACGCCTAGCGCACTAGAGAGGTATCGGGAGAAAAGGAGAGAGGAGTAACGTCTTTTCCGCAGGAAAAAGAGAGAGAGAGATGGAAAAGCGGGAGTGTGAAAAAATCGAGATGAATCAAGTCCGAAAGTTCTACCAAAGAGTGAAACATCAAACTGATGGCTTTGGTACAGGCACATCCTACTGTAGAGACCAGCAAGGTAATTTGGTAACTGATACATATAGTGTGCTCAGGATATGGAAAGAACATTTCTCCAAACTGTTGGTATCCAATGTCAGAAGATGGTATTGAATGTATACCGCCCACCTAATATGAGGTAAAGACAGCAATAAGTCGGCGGAAGAATAATAAGGCAGCCGGAGCTTACCAGCCGAGCTGTTCAAAACCGGAGGCGACACGCTGATAAGGTGTATTCATCAGCTAGTTAGCACCATCTGGCAGGAAGAACGAGTATCCGACGATTGGAACCTGAGCATCCTGTGCCCTGTCCACAAGAAAGGAGATACGACTGTATGCTCTAACTATAGGGGCATAAGCCTTCTCCCTATTTCCTACAAGATAGTGTCAGGGATAATGTGCGAACGACTAAAGCCTATGGTCAATGAAATAATTGGGTCATACCAATGCGGCTTTAGACCTGACAAATCCACACTAGACCAGATATTTACCCTGCGGCAAATCCTGGAGAAGACCCAAGAGATACAGATCGACACCTACCACCCTTTTGTCGTTTATAAAGCAGCCTTCGACAGCCCGCTGCGTTCAAAGGTATTCCAAGCCATATCTGAATTTGGTATCCCCGCAAAGCTTATTCGGCTTTGTAAAATGACTCTAACTGACACAAGATCTTCAGTTCAAATAGGAAAGAACCTCTCGGAAGAGTTTTGTACCAAAAGAGGTTTCAGGCAAGGAGACAGCCTTGCGCGTGATCTTTTCATCATGCTGCTAGAAAAGGTTATATGAGAGGCAAAAGTCAAAAAAGTGGCACAATCTACACTTGCTTATGCTGATGATATAGGCATCATGGGACGATCAGTAAAATAAGTAACGGATACCTTTATGAAGGTGGAAGGAGAATCTGCTAAAGTGGGTCTGGCGGTAAACGGCGAGAAGACGAAGTTGATGGTGTCGACGCGCAATGCGTCCATTGAGCTCGGATCAACTGTTGAAGTTGGTTACTATAATTTTGAGAGAGTAAAAGACTTTGTATACCTCGGCACCTCCGTAAACACTACAAACGACATCAGTAGTGGGATTCTGTAACTCATTTTTGCTTTTATCGATAATTGTCGGTAAAATTAAAATGCTTATAATTTCGATAATTAACGAAATTTTTCGGTAAGTTAACGATGAATGAAAAGTAGTCGCTAGCCTCTACCGACACAAACAGTGATGCCAACTTTTCTTTACGTTTTTAGTCATAATTTTGCGATTTAATTTTACCGATTTTTGTCGGTAACAGCAAAAATGAGTTACAGAATCCCACTACAGTTGTGAATAAAAAGAAGAATTGTATTGGCCAACAGACAAAGCTACAACTCGTCAAACAAAAATAACGCTTTACAAAACACTGATACTACCCGTGCTGATGTATGGTTCCGAAGCCTGGGTACTTGCGCAAGCAGATAAGGCAGTGCTTGGCGTGTTTGAAGGAAAAATTCTTCGAAAGATCTACGGATCAATCTGCGTTGACGGTGAATATCGACGTCGTATGAACCACGAGCTCTATCTGCTATACAACGACATCAATATAGTTAAGGCAGTGCTTGGCGTGTTTGAAGGAAAAATTCTTCGAAAGATCTACGGATCAATCTGCGTTGACGGTGAATATCGACGTCGTATGAACCACGAGCTCTATCTGCTATACAACGACATCAATATAGTTAAACGTATCGAGATGCAGAGAGTGCGTTGGCTAGGCCATATAATGAGAATAAGCGATAATGAACCCGCTAAAAAGGCGTATAAATTGGAGCCACATGGCGGTGCACGCAGAATTGGCAGGCCAAAGAATAGATGGCGCAAAAAAGTGGATGAAGAGATGACAAGGCGCGGTATTCCAGATAGCGAAGCACTAAATCAATAGAATTGGAGATCTTTTCTTAGTTTGGGCTATGGAACAAATGTTCTGTAATGGGCCAGCGAAACAAACAAACAATCAAACTACAAAAGATACAAACTACAAAGAAAGAAAGATACCGATTTTTGTGAAAATCGTTAAAGCTACTCGGGGGCCTAGGAAAATCACACATGTTAAATTTTAAGGCTATTCGATCAAAATTGACCGAGTTATAGCAAAATCGGGGAAAGATATATGTATATGGAGGCTATATCCAAATCGGATAAGAAACGGACCAAAGTTATAATTCTTCATTCCTATGCCCTCCTTCTATTTTTATCCATTTTTGTATGGAAGC
This sequence comes from Musca autumnalis, assembly GCF_047663935.1. Taxonomy (NCBI): domain Eukaryota; kingdom Metazoa; phylum Arthropoda; class Insecta; order Diptera; family Muscidae; genus Musca; species Musca autumnalis. The sequence continues at coordinate 202,841,989 of NW_027411644.1, read as the reverse complement.
GGCAACACTGTGTGGTGTTCCTACCAAAACATTTTGTATCCACATTTCGGTCCGAAACAATAGATAAGAACCCACGAAATACAAATAATCGGGCGGTATATAGACAATTATCTGTAGAATTGATTGATACTCCTAGAGAAGGGTAAATACCAAATTTCATATATACGGCTATACCCTTTATTGGAGAGATATGACCTTTCGACTTGATCGAACTTTTTAAGGAATATTAAACTTTGTCTTCGTATTAAAACCTGCCGGCAAATATTTCCGCGGTTCTCTTCTAAAAACTGGTGTTACGTATTCTATATATAGCGGTTCCAGTAAATATGCTCCCAGCATACTGTTAAACATCGGGTACCACCGTGGTGCAATGGGTGGGTTCGATTCCACGGCCAGTAGGCCTATTCTGTAACTTTTAACGATTGAAAAGTTGTTAAAATTTCTTTTGTTTTTGTAACAACTACAAAACAAACAAATGAAATTTTTGTAAAATAAACAATGAGTAAAGTTGATAAAAAGTTACAGAATAGGGGGGCTGGAAATTAAAAACACTTTTCAACGGCGGCAAAATACCCCTCAGTAATGTTGGCGACATTTCCTGAGTATTTCAGCCATGAAAAACTTCTCTACAAAGGTGGTGTCTTAGACACGCCGTTCGGACTCAGCGATAAACTGTAGGTCCCATATCATTGAGCTAATATGAATCGGGCTGCACTCATTGATATGAGAGAAGTCTCCCTTGTCCCTTATGGGATGTTTGTGGAACAATTATTATTATATACTGTTAAACATACACAACTGTCTTGTCCATTTCAGATTCCACGTTGGTGTGGTAAGTATTGTTAAACAACGTCAATACTCTGATATTATTATTTTATGTTGTCTCTTTTTGTTAAGTAGAAAAACATGAAAGTAGAACATAAGAAAATTTTAAACAAAATTACAAGAAAAGCTGTTCATGTCAGTTTTTGTAATAAAATAATTGGCTCTCATGTACCAAACATGTTAACCAGAAAAAAACCGATGACTCCTTGTTAGCAAGTTTTTACTTGTACAATTTATTATGTCACTCAATGATGGTGACATTAAATTATTTTGTAGTTAATTTCTTTTTAAAAACAAATCTCTGTTAACGTTAACAACAGATGATCAAATTTTGTTACGTTGTTTTTGTGGATAAGTTTTCAATTAAAATGTCAATATCGCCAAATAAAAAAAAACTTTGAGTTGGATTTGTTAAGAAGGTTTGCAGCAATAAGTTGTGTGGGTGTTTGTGTCTTATGTACCAGGCCGGGGCGATTTGTGTGGAAGGAAAAAAAACCTTAATAGACCCTTCGCGATTCTGATTCCTGGGATTGAACTGAGCAAAAAAGTCTACTGGACCATATGACTACGATGCAAATCGAGCCTCCCGATTTTGACTTTAAGTTTTTTATCTACGTCTTTTTGACATCTTCGTATATAACAGCCAAACCATTGAGATTTTCGTGCCAACTGTCTTGGCTACAATTTTTGTCTTTGCGTTGGCTCGAAAATCTCAATGGTTTGGCTGTTATATGCGAAGATGTCAAAAAACGTAGATAAAAAACTTAAAGTCAAAATCGGGAGGCTCGATTTTCATCGTAGACATATGGTTCAGTAGACTTTTTTGCTCAGTTCAATCCCAGGAATCAGAATTGCGAAGGGCCCATTAAGGTTTTCAAATCGCCCCGGCATATTATGTACATTATATTTCCAGAAAACTTGAAATTTTTTCTAATAGAAGCATGAAAACTTGGAAAGATTTAAGTAAACGCGTCCAACTATACTGGTATATCAGGATAACTTTCCAAAATCGGCGTTTCCATATAAATTATTAAAAAATGATACTACATCAATGATTTCTACACCCCCCACCGTAATGTATATAGTATAAATAACTTTCATACCGTTTGTAACACATCGAAATATTCATAAAATATCCGCCTGTGGATCCGTCAGTCTATTGAAATCAAGATACAGCTCGAAATATTCGAAATAGATAATTTGGTACAGAAGTTTCTATTACACCAAGGATATTTGGTAGTGAAAATAGGCTATTGGTTCGCTTTTTGATATAGCCCCCATTGAATGGTATCTCCTGATTTTCGTTTCCCTAGAAATTGTTAACTATATGTCCTTTTTGATATAGCTACCATAGAACGGTACCTCTCGATTATGGTTATTTTGATGGTTGATGTATATGGTAAATTTCAAATTTCCTTTACAATTCCATCGAAAAAAAATTAAAAAAATTTTGTACAAGCACATTCACGATTTTTGGTACATGGGTTAAGAAAAAAATCGTGGTTTCAAATCTGTTCGCGTTCACAAAATCGGATGCTGCGCCCAAAAGTTAGGGGGGATTTTATTCCCTTATAAAGAAAAAATTTTTAAAAATTCCCTTTGTGTTGTAATAAGAAAATTTATATATAAAGCGTTAACAGCATTTAATATCTATCCGTAGATGCCTAAATATTTACTAAATATATTTCTATTTTCGCGGAAAATCAAGAAATACTGAAAAAATCTTGGAGTAAATTTAATTTATTCTAATTTAGAGTCCAAATAAAACTCGAAAAAATAAATTAAAAATACGTACAGATTCTGGACAACGCGTAGAAAAATATGAGACCAAAATTTTAAAGATAGGATTTATAACTGCCATATTACAGCAACAACAAAAGACGAAAACTTATTGTTGGAATATTATTTCAAAAATATATTTTTTGTTCAATACGAAAAATAGAAAAAACATTTTTGGGAGTTATTCTACTACTTCGCTAAATTTCGATGCAAGGACTGACGGACTTTGCTGAAACTTTTTCAGGGAAAATGCGATGATAAACCCGAAAGTGTATTTGCTTACTTTGATAAACAATAGGATTATGAAATAGTAAGTGATATTGAAATTACATCCAAAGAAAAAACATAAAAGTTAAAAAACGTATAATTCGCGAATTCGTTAAAATCAGTTAAGGCGCATGCGCTTTTCAGATACAGCTAGTGCATCTCTGTCAATATGTAGCGATTTTTCCACTTTTCATTCAGCGGCCAAAGTGTGCTGTCAGCTGCATCTTACTGTTCAAAAAACCTTAATGTGGGTAAAAATTGCGCGATCTACATAAGATTATAAGGCGCATCTGATTTCAGTGACCGCCTATAAAAATACGTCATTATAACAAATTTTAAACAAATTCTTCAAGAACCGCGGATGTGCTACCAAATTCTATTTTATATGAAATACGAATATTACTCCAGAATCTCGGTAATTTATGCCCCACGGTTTTGGAAAATAATATCATCGCGAATAAAAGGTTCCATTTATGTAAAAATAACCAAAGAAAATCGCGGTTCAATGCGCGGAATCATCAAAATATAATTTTGCAGAATTTCCTACTTTCAAGGTATCTATAACCGCCGTTTTAGTGGATGGATTTGAAAGCGGAAGGGTTCATTAGATCCGGCGCGTAAAAAAACTAAAGTCACGCGGGGTTCAATGGTACCTAAGTCACAGTTGTAAATTTTGAAACCAACAAATAGGTTTTTAAAGAAAATTTACACACCAAAATCTCGACTTTGGACTTCTATTACTAGGAAGCTGTATGAAGCACATTCATGAGATATACATCAAACGACGTGGAATCACGAGTTCTACAATCCAGTAAATAGTTTGGGTAATTATCTGGTTGCGCCCTCCAATTGTAAGAAAAATTCAAAAAACCCAGATTTCAAAACTTCAAAATGTCAGCATCGATTTTAGGGGGATACAGTGTATATATCGAAAAGTCATACATTAGAACCATGTTGCCCGAGGGGTATTCCTCAATTCTTTCTTTTAGCTTATGTCTGAATTTTCCGTGGTTTGACCAGAAATCAAGAAAGAACACAAAAAAACTTGTAAACTTCAACACATTTTTACCCATTTTTTAATATTACCACCAACGCAGCTTCCACGAAAATTATTTGTTATGGTCCATATTATGAGATCGTGGCTAAAACACTTCAATTAATATAAATATATTCATACTGTTTAAAATATATTGACAGTTCGCGACTTATTAAATGGCGAACCTCAACTTCAACGATTGTAAAACATTTTTGAATATTACCATATGACTTAATACCAAATTTCAGATATTTCTGTTAGATAATGTAGCTAAACATTATCTAACAGAAATGGCTGAAATTTCGTAGTGTTATGGTATAAGTTCTACCATGTAGGCAATGATAATGAATGTTGTGATGTCGCACTGAAATGCAAATGTCCCTTGTCTTATACGTTATTTCTCTGCGAGTGAATAGTAATGACGTATTGTAGGTTTGTTATTGAATGACTGGTTCTGTATGGTAAGGGTAGTAGTCGTTGTAGTATTATCTACGTGAACATTTTGGCACGTTAAAATTTTGAAGGAGGAGGTAATAGGTTTTTTTAATGTGTGGTTTGGCGTGTTGTGGTATTCCAGTTAGCTGTAGGTTTTCTTAGTGTATTTAGTAATGCCAATTTGATTATATACATAGATTTGACCTATTGTCTTAGTCATGACGCCCACCACTGCCCACCTCGGAAATAACATTTCAATGTTGGTCATGGGTTTAAGATTATCCAGTATTAATATGAGCTGTCATCTATATCTTTTTCAGATGTAATTCGAATTATTTTAAGTGTAATTTGAGAATTATATTTGTAATTCGTGACATTTCATTTGTAATTCGAGAATTCGAATTATTCCACTTGTAGTTCGAATTATTCCATTTGTTATTCGTATTATTCCATTTGTAATTTAAATTATTCCATTTGTATATATATATTATAATTGTTCCACAAACATCCCATACGGGACAAGGGAGACTTCTCTCATATCAATGAGTGCACCCCGATTCATATTAGCTCAACGATATGGGACCTACTGTTTATCGCCGAGTCCGAACGGCGTGTCTTAAGACACCACTTTGTAGAGAAGTTTTACATGGCTGAAATACTCAGGAAATGTCGCCAACATTACTGAGGGGTATTTTGCCACCGTTGAAAATTTTGATGTTGACTGGCCGGGGAATCCAACCCACGACCTTCAGCGTGCAAGGCGGGTGTGCATACCATTGCACCACGGTGGCACCCATTATTCCATTGTAATACAAATTATTTTATTTGAAATTCGAATTATTATATTAGTAATTCGAACCATTTTATTTGTAATTTGAAAAAGTCAAATATAAAATCCATAAAAAAATATTTTGTATTTTTTTTACAAATTACAAATGGAATGATTCGAATTACAAATTTAAAAATTCGAATTAAAAATGGAATAATTCGAATTAAAAATGGAATAATTCGAATTACAAATAGAATAATTGGAATTACTAATAGAATAATTCGAATTAAAAATGGAATAATTCGAATTACAAATGGAATAATTAAAATTACAAGTGGAATTATTCGAATTTCAAATGGAATTATCTAATTACAAAGTAAATGTTACGAATTACAACTAAAATGTTTCGAATTACATCTGAAACGATGTAAGATGTAAAATCGTGGCCGCAGACTAAAGCTGTCCTAGAGTATGGTTTCTATGGAAATATTAGGGTATAACTCTGTTATCTGACCGCGTACATAAACATATTTGGCTCCACCATTTTTTTTAGACATTTTTTGTATACTTTATTCACAAAACTTCAAATTTTGGCGGTACGTGTCTTCCAGGACGAACACAAAAAGGTCTATATTAAACTTTTTACCAATTTTCCTACAACAATATTGGTCTATTTTACCCGCTAAATTGGTTTGTTTTTTGTTGTCTTGTGCAACATTTTGAAGGTAATCTTGTGCAAACAATTTGAGCTGAGGATTTTTTGAAAGTACAGACCCAAACGACAAAAACCCTAATTGGGTTTTGTTGTGTCAGATCCAGCTTGGATTTTATGGCCCCATCTAAACATGGTTAAATATTGACTTTTAAAAGCAATTCTGGGCTATATATCTGTAACCTATTTGAATCTTCATCTGCTCTCTGAAGCAAATTTGTTAATAAGGGTAAGAATAAAATATTTGGAGAAATAATGAAGTCGAAAAACTACATTTACTGCCTTAAATTTTATATAATATCGAAAATTTCCATAATTTGCATACATATCGCACCATATCTCCAAAACTGTTAATTTTTTCTTAATGTTTTCTTTGGATAAATATTCGCTGGAATGTAATACAGAACTTTTCAGAACATGCCATTGTTGTAAAATGCCTCTATCACGTTGTTTTTAGTATATTTTTCAACGACCATTTAATAAATATGTCAATAATGTGGTGTAATCCGAAATGCGAGAATAAACCGTTGGTGTGAACTGTGTTTGAAATACGTCTTGCAAAAGATATTATGCAATATGCCGCTGAAACAACATGAATTAAGCATTTTATAGTTTCAGAATGTTCTGAAGAAGTGCTTAAAGCTTTATTTGGAAAATTTTTGTAAAAGGTTACTTGGTTCAACTCCCAATAGTTTAGCTGATACTGACCATAATTTCTGCAATTATGTAAAATTTTCTATATTTTATCTATTTTGATGCCCTAGATGAAGTTTTTCTTATGTGGTCTGTTCATATTATAAACTCTACTAGTTTAGGGCTTCAATATTACCAAAGGCAGCAAGGCCAAATTCCTAATCGTAGTTTTAGCCCGTTTTGGATGAGGCCATAAAATCCGAACTGGATCTGACAGGACAAACCCCGACTAAGGTTTTTGTAGCCTCAATATGTACTTTAAAAAAATGCATACAAGAAGTTGTTTGCATTTTCAGTGTTGCGTAGTGTAATTAGAGCACACAGTCTTATCTCGTTTCTTCTGTACGGACATAGGATACTCAGATTTCAGTCATCGACCACGCGTTCTTCCTTCCAGAGCTAACTAGCTGATGTCGCCTCCGGTTTAATATAGCTCAACTGGTCAGCCATTGGCTCCTGCTGCCTTATTATCCTTTAGCCGGTTTATTGCTGTATTTACCTCATCTTGGCTGGGCGGCATAAATTCAATATTGGATATCAACAGTTTGGAAAAATGAATTTTCCATATCCTGAGTACACTATATGTATCCGCTACCATATTATTTTGCTGGTCTCTACAGGAGGATATACCTGTTCCAGAGTCTTCACTTTGATGTTTCACTTTTTGGTAGAACTTTTGGACTTCATTCTAGCTACTGCACATCTCGATTTTTTCACACTCCTGCTTTTCCATTTCTTTATTTTGCCTGCAGAAAAGACGTTCCTCCTCTCTCCTTTTCTCCCGAAAATTCTCTCGAGCACTACGCGTTGCTACTGATTATAGAGTAGCCTTATAAGTCACGACACTCCTGGTCATGCCATGGGTTCCATATCGAAGGTCTATGGTATCCAAATACGAATTTTTCGGTTGTTTGCTTTGCCACTGTGCTGATTAGGGTTATGACTTTTTTACAACCTCATATCCCTGTATCATAGCGTGATGAGTTTTGCCATAAGATTACATAAAATCTTAATTATAAGGTGATTCGGTGAAAAAACCTCACGCACAAAATGATTTTAAAATTTGAATTTATCAAAATTATGGACAATTTTTTTAAGTCACTGAAAACAGATATATAATTGAAAATAAACTTTAGAGACACATGAGATAATTAAAATGACATAAAATTTATTTCTCACTATTTTTCTTCAATTCTGAGAATCGTAAAAATGTCGTAAACGCTTTTATTCAAAACTATTATTTTTTAACAAAAAACAAAAAATTTAAAATTTTTTCAAAGTGACTTTTTTCGCGACTTTTTTAATATTTGAATGAAATAAACGTTATTATAGTCATTAGTAGGCTTATATTTATTCATTGGCGCAACAAAAAAAAAATTGAAAAAAAAATTTTTTTTCATTTCTTATATTTTTTCAAAAAATTATTTTTTTAAAATCGAATTGTGCGTGAACTTTTTTATATTTCAATGGAATAAACGATAGCATAGTGATTAATAGGCAAAAGTTCATTCATCCCTGCAACAGGAAATCATTTTTGAGGAAAAATGTCAAAAAGTCATAACCCTAGTGCTGATATGTTATCGGAACGAGGAGTGCTTTGATTAAGTTATTGGACCAGTTGGGTGGAATATGCTGTTGCTATATCGTCGGTGTCATGCTTAAGTTTTCCATACGCCATTTTCCCGTTTTGAGATAATCACATTTTTTTGTTTGCGTCACAACTGTTTGTATCTGACTGAAGAAAATATGTATATTACTAACTATTAAACATCTTTGCCAAAACTTAGAGGAATATCTGTTGGAATATAAAAGTTATAGAGAATTTTTTAAACAGAATTTTAGTCGTTTTGTTCCATATCCACACTTATGACACAAATGCAAAATTTTGTAAACCACATGGAACAAAGTGACAAACATTTTTTTCATATATTTGCCGCAGTAAATTCAAACCTTCTAAATCGAAAATTATAGTTCTGATTTTTGGAATGTGTTTTTAATTTTGTAAGTTATTAACATATTAATTTCATACCAGAAAAGAACATACGATTTTGGGCGGAAACGTGGATATCTCGAAAACTAGTGCAGATAGGAAAAAACCGACCAAAAATTCAGAAATAGCTAAAGTCAAAAATGGCGTATGGAACACTTAGGCAAGACACCGACGATGTTGTTATTGCAGCTAACCAATGTTCAACTTCCGTGTTGTGTCTCTTCGTACTTTATATGCTACGTTTAGAAGGTAGCCACGGATGTTCTAGATTTCAAAGGTTTAGTCCCCTTATCCTACGGAAGTGAGTGACATTTTGTATTTAATCATCGTTGGCCCTACAACACTTCCCGCAGAAATTTGTTAGTACATGTCCACGTTTTTGTATAGCCCCCAAAGAACGGTACCTTCCAATTTCCTGCATTTTAAAAATATTAGCCTCATTATCTCATCGAAATGACTGAAATTTGATATTTTGGTCTTCGTTGGTACTATAAAATTTATCTCCACTAATATTTCGGTAAAGCTCTACGTTTCGATATATCCCCCATAGAAAGGTACCCCCCGATTTTCGGAATTTGTAAGGGTTTATCCTCATTATTCCCTAGAATGACACTTCCCGATTTTGAGAATTTTAAAAGTTTTAGATTCATTATCCCATCGAAATGGCCTAAATTTGGTATTTAATCTTCGTTGGAGATACAAAACCTTTCGCCAATAAATTGTCGGTAAAGGTCCACGTTTTGATATAGTCCTCATAGAACAGTACTTCCGGTATTTCAAAGGTTTTACAGCGTGTTTTTGTAAAAATGCTTGCCTGTCACACGAACCGTTCGAATTAAAACGTATACGTTCAAAATTTGGTTCTTGTAAAATTTTACGAACCATTCGTTTTTATCTAAAAGCTTTCGTCTATTTCGGAAAAGCTTTTATATCTCAGGGCTTCCATAATTCTTATTTTTTACAAAATTTTTTACAAAAACACGCTGTTAGTCTCATTATCTTGCCGAAATGGATGTAATTTTGTATTTAATTGTCGTTGGGGCTACAAAACTTTCCCCTGAAATTTGATCCACGTTTTGATATAACCTCCATAGAACGGTACCTCCCGTTTTTAGATATTTTAAGGGAATTAGCCTCATTATAAAACGTTTCTTCAGTAAGTTTTCAGTCTAGGTCCATGTTTTGTAATAGCCCCCATGGAACGGTGTGTCCCGATTTCGGAAATTGCCATGGTTTTAGCAGCATTATCCAGCTGAAGTAGCTGAAATTTTTGAACTTAACTCGGTTTTCACTTCTTTTATTATACCCTCCACCATAGGATGGACGTATATTAAGTTTGTCACTACGTTTGTAACTACTCGAAATAATCATTGTAGACCCCACAAACTATATATATTCTTGATCAGCGTGCAATTATACATCGATATAGCCATGTCCGTCCGTCTGTGGAAATCACTCTAGCGTCCGAACGGATTTACGTAGGTGGATGCAATTTTGGGAAAATCTATTATATGTACGTAGGACTTTTAGTATTGAAAGCGGGCTATGTAGGTCCATGCTTTCGTATAGCCCCCATACAAAATGACGCGTGACGCGTCGTCGTTTTAAGGAATTTTTAAGATATTTGTCCCATCTTACCACCGAATTGTAATTTAGTATTTTGTGTCTCCAGAGGCCAAAAAACATTCCTACCAAAGTTGGTTTATATAGGTCCACGTTTTGGTATAGCCCCCATATAACACCCTATATAAAGTACGCGTCATTTTAATATATTTTGAATGTATTAGTCCCATTTGACAACAGAATCGGTTGTAACTTTGTATTTTGTGTTTCCAGAGGCTAAGAAACATTTCTACCATAAAATGTTTATATAGGTCCACGTTTTGATATATCCCCCATAGGACGATATCTCCCGATTTTCGGTATTATGAAGGTTTTGGCCTCATTATCACACCGAGATGGCTGAAATTTGTTATTTAGTCTTCGTTGGGGGTATAAAACTTTCCCCCAGAAATTTGTAGGTATAGGTCCACGCCATCATATAGCCCCCATAGAACGGTACTTTCCGATTTTCGGTATTTTGAAGGTTGTGGCCACATTAATCCACCGAAATGGCTGAAATTTGTGGTGGAGGGTATAAAAAGTTCGGCCCGACCGAACTTAACTCTTTTCCCACTTGTTTTTCAATTTAGACGGTATCGTCCGACCTTAATCCATGCCTTACTTTTTCCGTTCATAAAACTCATTTGTGCCATACCACGAAAAAGATGAAGTCGCGTTTCTTTAAAAAATCATTATGAATTATAAGTTGTTGTTAAATTGCCATGTAGCAAACCAACATTTGTGTAAATTCCAACGTCAAAATAACCATTGGTTCTTTCTTTTATTTGCTTTTCTATACATACAATATAGCAAATATCGCTATATCTGAAATATTTATAAATTTGTGGATGTTAATGGCCAGAATTCTTGGAAGCACTGTCACGTATTTCTATGATTTGTACACGGTGCACATTAGTGCATACACAAAACGAGAGGGTATTGGTGGTTGCTGCCAGTCATACAAAGTTTTAACACCAATCACGAACATCCATCCATACGTTCACACAGCAGTCCTAGCAATTGTTAATGTGTGTAAGTGTGTGTGTGAATGAGTATGGGACTAAAAGTCAAAAGTAACACGTTCGATATTGGTTCAATTTTTATTACTCATGCGTTCTGTTGGTAAACAATCATTTGTTTCGTTGCAATGAAAATAAAAACGATAAAATAAAACAACAAAAAAAAATCTTTTAATACAATTTCTTGTTTTCTTAAGTTTTGTTTATAACTTTAGCTAGCCATGGTCAAGAGAAGAGATAAACATAAATTTATGTTTTGACTGCAAACTTAATTAAAGTGAATTATTTTCATTTTTGCTACAAGAGTTTGCTAAGGTAAAGGAATAATATTGGTGCATGTCTAAAGCGGATGCCACTGTGATGCATAGTAATCATATCCGAATTGTACAGTGAATGCAAACAACATTGCATTTTCAACGGTGGCAAAAATAACCCTCAGCGAAATGATATTTTCTAACTATTATATGGCTGAAATCTTTCCTGACTCTATCCTCTCTCTTAAGGTACACCGTTCGGACTTGGCTATTGATCATGGATAGAGTTGGCTGAGAGCATTGAGCTGGCTATGAGCGTTGAGCTGGGAGCGTGCTAAGAGCTTGCTAAGAGTTTAGAGAGTGCTGAGCGCTGGTTGCTTGCTAATAACTGTAAGCTTGCTAAGAGCTTTAAGCGTGTTGGGCGCTAGAAGCTTGCTAGGAGTTGGAAGCATGCTAAGAGCGTGGAGCTTGCTAAGAGCTGGGAGCGTGGGTTGTCTACGGTCGTAAAGTTGTAAACGTCGGAAACGTCACGTACCTGTATGAAACGTATAAAAAGTCGCTTACGTCATAAACCTACAAATGTCTATGTTCTATATATAATTTCTAATTTAAATTATTGTTACACATTCATTACCTCTACTACGAGTATATGGGTTATTTAGTGTTATATTTGCACATTTTAATTATATTTTACACTTTTTATACCCTCAGCATTTATGCTAACGAGCGTATATACAATTTCATACGGAAAAATATGCCTCATTGAAATAATGGTTTTAGACCCCAAGTATGTTTGGACGAAATCCGTTGCAGACAATTTGGAGTTGATCCGTCACTCTGTCTGTCTGACTGAAACGTACGATAACTCTTGAACGGATCAACCGATTCCGTCCAAAATTTGGCTTTCGTAAGAAGGGTTATATCGGTCCAATCCACAGTGGATCCACCCATTGGCCAAAAATAAAAACGAATGTCAAAATTTTGGTTCAACATCTGGAAACTCTGACAGCTATGACATGGACCTTTTTAAAAATATGTATATTATTTTTTGTTTCATTCGATCGCGATCTTCTTAAGAATAGCTTCAAAAGTTGCAACATTTGACTAATATTTTTGGTTGTGAGTACAACCTATATTTTAAGTGCAGGTGAATATATTCAAAACATTGCGATACTAACACGTATAGCAAAATATTACAGTGGATTTTGAAGGAGAAGGTAATAGCTTAATTTTCATTAACGTGTTGTGGAATTCTAGTTAGCTGCATATTTTCTTAGTGTATTTTTTAATGCCAATTCGATCATATACTTAAACTTGACCTAAGATTTTAGTCATGATGCCCACCTCGGGAATAATTTTCTAAAGTAGGTCATGGGTTTAAGATTATTCAGTATTAAAATCAGATGCCATCTAGTGCCAGACTATAAATGGTGGATCGCTGACTAAAGTTGCCCTAGAATAGGGTTTCTATGGATATATTAGCGTATAACTCTGTTATCTGACCACGTACATTAACATAATTGGTATCAGTGGCGAGATGAAGAAATCTTCTTCCAAATTTGCCTTATGGTAGCTGTACGTGCCTTCCAGGAAGAACGCTATAAGATCTATATTAAAAATGTTACAAATTTTCAGACAAAAATATTGATTTTTTTAATCCGCTAAATTGGTTAGATTTTATGTAATTTTGGAGATGGTTTTGTTTCCCCAAGCCTATTATTGCATCATAAGATAATCGTGACCTTTGCTAATGTCATTTTGTATTAACAGCATAAAACAATTCTTACCGTATACCCCCTCCAGAGGGGAAAGGGAGGAAAATGTTACGCTCGTGGTTTCTTAAAACACTCTTCGCAGCAGCACAAAGCTTTAACCGGCGCATTGGCTTGATTTTTACACTCTAAATATTTTTGGCCACTTTCTCCATACAAGTGGATCCACTGTGCAATCTTCCGGAAATGTTCAGTTAAGGACCACCACTTGAATCGCTTTGATTTTTGTTGTAACAATGTGTATTCACTGTCCCGTATACGATGGTCCAAAATTTGGCTTTCGTAGTATTTTGCCGAAACTTAGTTTAAGTTCGAAGATGGTACCTCCCCCACAGAAGTTCGGAAATGTTGGGAAAATTTGTGCGCACGATAACTCCTAAAGGAAATAACCCATTTGGTTCATACCTTGCACATCGTGAAATTTTCACATGACTTAGATGAGGTTCCAATATGGACCCAATCGGTCTACTTCTTCGGGTACCTCCCACACAAAATTTTGAAAAAGTTCAGTTTAGGACCTGCTCTCGAATCGCTTTGATTTTTGTTGTAGCAACTTATATTCACTGCCCCCCATACGACGGTACAAGTTTCATCAGGGGCAAGTCCATACTTCCTGAGAAAATAGCCTGAAAGTTGCAAAAAAAAACCCTATGACACAGTGTGTAGTGGTTGGAGCATAAGATAACTCTCGAACGGATCTGCCGTTTCGGTCCAAAATGTGGCCTTCGTAATATTTTGTGGAAACTTAGTTTAAGTTCGAAGATAAGCCAAGTCGGTCCACTCCTTCAGGTACCTCCCCCACAAAGGTTAAAAAATGTTCGGAAAAATTGTGTTCACGATAACTCTTGGAGGGTGTACACAATTTGGTCCATAGCTTACACATCCTAATATATAATATATCTTCCATATATACATAGATCAAGATCGACTATGGATTATATTTGTCCACTCCTTCGGTTACCTCCCATACAAAATTTCGGATAGGCTCACTTTAAGACCTGCTCTCGAATCACTTTGATTTTTGTTGAAGCAACTTGCATTCGATGTCTCGGCAAAGCCGACTGATACTTTTTCACTTGCTAGTAAATATTTTGCTATGCAAGATTTTTAGCATTTGTCAGTTGCAATTTACTGCAGTGGTTGTACAAAAAATTGGGCATTTTTTAATATGAAATTAAATTTGTAAAATAATTCCCACCCGTTGTTATAAATGTATTGTGTCCTATACATATGAATATTAAAATTAACAAATATATATTTAATTATATTACAAGAATATTCAAAAGTTTGAAATTTAACGATTCCATTTTCGTTCAACGCACAGTGCGAAATATGGACACTTTAGTGGAACTTTACTCATAACTTTTGATGCAAAGGACGTAGGTTACTAAAATTTTCCAAAAATGTTTCTTATATTTGTGGGTCGTATGTGGATAAATATGGACCACATAGCTCCGCGGTTTCCTATAGCCCCCATGTATCGGTGGTGACCATTTTTAGATATTTGGTTCATTTTTCAGCCGATACTGCTGAAAATTGGTATATTGGGGTTTCAGTGGACGGGGAACATGTGTACAAAATGTTGTCAATATCTGTTCGCGTTTTGGTTTAGCCCCCATTGAAGAGCAGCCCCCCAAATGACATATTTTTAAGGTTTCAGTCACTTTTTTCTTATGTATATAAATGTACTTAAGCATTTTATGTCGATAGTGGATAGAAAACTTCTGTGTAAAATATTATGGACGTGGAGCCACATTGCGGTGCTCCTAGATATGACGGACACACAAATTTGAGGTATATAGAACGTTCAAAACAACATTTTCTACAGATGTATATACATGTATATATATCAGTAGAAAATGTTGTTTAGAACGTTCTATATAATGAAAAACATGAAAACATCTTCCCAACAATTTTTCGACATCACTTTTAAGTTCAGCATCTCTCCAAAACACATTTAGTAGGGAGTAAAAGTCAACAACAAATTATGTATTATTTTTTTTCAAATATTATTAACTTATGTTTTAATTTTGATGTAGCCACCAAATTTGGGGTAGTTTAAAAGGTTTAGATAATTATTTTCAACGTTTGGCGGTGTACTTCAACATTTTCCACCTTCAGTTAAAAAAGTTACATGTTACATTTTACATATTTTATAGGTATTTATTTTTGTTGTGGAACCATTCAAATAACATACAATATCTCTACTCAATACTTAATTGGCTGCTTTCGTTTTAAGATATGTTATTATTATGCGTCTCTGCAAATGAGTCCAACAATTGTAAGCTATCTGGTGTAATTTCACTATGATTCGATTTAGGTGATTTACGAAGACTTGTGATGTAGGGATCCGATGAAATCAAGAGTCGATGAAATAAGTCCATATTTGTATCAATTCGCGAAGTTTTTCTTGAAAAAAGTTCGCGATATGTTCTACTGTCTTTATTTCTTGCTTCCTGGGCTTCTTCAGAAAGCTCTCCGATTGGAAGAATGCAGTAGTTTATGATATCCTTCCATTGCACAGTACTTTATGTACAGTCACAGGCATTGGGTACCAGTAATATTCTTTAACATATATGTTAAGTGTTTCTTTGGCGTATTCTTCGAATTTTTCGGGATTAATTTTACGACCGCTATTTACACATTCTAATATGACATGAAAATGCTGGATCAATTGCAAATTAACTCCCGTAATTTCTGAAGACTTTTATGCATTTCTAAAAAATATTCTCGCAGTGTTGCCATTATTAGTGTTTCCGGTCTGCTGCTGTGGGAAATCTATAAGCAAGCCAAAATCCTCCTTAAACCTTCGTTGAATATATTTTTTCCTCTCTGCAACTTTGTTTTTATTTTCAATTCCTCGAGCTTGCCATGTCTGAATATTCTGCTTGTATGATATATGCAATATACATTCAAAAAATCGTATCCATGTATGGAGGGGTGATAGTCCAAGGGATAAATGGGATTCATTTATAGTTTTTTGACATATTTTGCTTATGTTGCTCATTTCGCTTGGCTTAGCTCCACATAAATAGCACGTTTGTGAAGATGTACATCCCGAAATCGCATTTGCAACTTTACCGTCTATCATACAGAATATCATGTTTGCTGTAACTTGGAAAGCCTTACCATCAACAAGTATAGTGGTAGGATTAAGTTGATTTATTTGTGTTTTCACTTTGTTTACCTCTGAGGTAATTACACTGATTGTTTCCTTAGCAAACATAAACTTTATTGGTCTACAATATCGTGTGGATGAAGGAGCAGGATTCTTCCAAATTACTGCGTGGCTTTCTCCATTATCATTTACGGCGCATAATTGGATTGGTACCATTGATAAACTGAACATACTGTCATCGGAATTTTGTGTGTCCGTAAACTTTTGGCGATAGTTAATTTGTTCTGACGTCTAATTTGTTTATTAACGTCTGATAAAGAAAAAAGAATGTGTTCTAGCCCTGAACATAGTCTCGCAACAGTATGGTCTAGAAGGGACTGGACTGATACTTCAGCTGAAACTTCTGTTACAGTAATGTCCATAGGATAGCATAACCGCTTTGCCTCCCTTACTAAATAATACGGTGGATACAAAGTGCAACCGTGATTTTCAGCTTGATCTCTAACAGTGTTATATTGGTTTGATGATAAGTTGGCATCGATGAGTAGCGCCAGAGCCTCGTCTGGTGTTAATTTTGGTGAACATTTTGATAAAGATTTCCGAGTCGTTTTTATTGAGCTGCCCCTTTCTGGAGAAGCAAATGCTAGTTCCCTTACTAAAGCTGCAGAGTTTCGTTTTCCAGATTGGTATAGGTTTGTAGAAGTTGCTTTAGCTAACTCCTCGTAGCTAGTTGTCTGAACAATGTGTTTTACTTTTCTGGTTTGAACTTTTGGATGATAATGTTTAAATTCTTTTATAGGTTTGCATGCATTTGTACGACTAAGAAATCCATCATTTACCGCCTTCGAGAATTTAACGTTACATCCAAGCCATTTAGCATTTTTATTGCTAAAAGAAGTCAAATTTCGACCACATTTCTTCCATTTTTTCTTTATAGTATCAATTACAACAGCAAGAGTAGTTTTCAGACTACTAAGAGCATCATTTGTTAGAACTGGCGAACCCATTTTTCCACAACAAAACCAACAATAGCTTCCAATGTCGGTTCTTCTCTCCACTTTTGAAAAATACTGTTATTTGATATTTTCGGGGTCATACTGAAAATCATGGCATATTACTAAGAATCGCAAATAATGGCAGCTAATTTTTTAATTTTCCAATAGAGGAAGTTCCTACCTTTCAAATGATATAAATTTTAGTACGCTGGTCCACGCTGGGTATAAAGAAATCTTCCAAAGAATATATATATTTTTTTCTCAAGAACTTATTAAAAAGCAATTTTTTGCGGACGAATAACAAAAAAACTAAATCATATTTTGCAATTCTGTAAACACCAAAAAATCACAATTTCCTCCAAAATACAAAAAGAACGAAAAGTCATAGCCTACTGGATTAACATTTGTTACTATCGCTTTATAAACTTAAGTAAATCGATGTGCTATTTATAAATAAAAAAAATAATGAATAAAAAGCTCAAATTTTACGATCATTTCTGGTTGTTTCGCGGGGAAAATTGCAAAATTAAGTATGAGGTATTTATGGTGGGATACATACCTATGGATTTTCATATGAATATCATGATTTGTACGTACTTCAAAATTTGAGTAAAGTTCCACTAAAGTGCTCATATTTCGCACTGTGCAACGCCTAGAACGATACAGCCCAATTCAAACTCCATCTTTCATATCATGTGAACATTATATTACAGAAATATGAAATGTTAATATTTTTTCTATTTCAAGGAATAAAAGACACTTTCAATGGAAGCAAAATCAATTAAATTAATATCTTTTAAATTGGTTGTTCTTTTTGTTGAAATAAAATAAGATCTCAAGAAAATCTAAAATGTTATTGAATTGGATTAAAAACAGATATTATTGAAATTATAAATGCTTTAATTCAGTCGTAAACCTATATTTTTTGGGTAGGTTTACGACGTTTCTGACGTATGTATTATACGTCGGAAATGTATGTCATATACGTCACAGTTTCCGACAGACCACCTCTGCTCGTAGCTAACTGGTACCAATACGTCGAACTAGCCTGAACGCCATTTCGTACTTTGTCGGCTGATGAACGACATCTTCGACAAATAAAACCAGAATACATATTTGGGCAATAATGCCAAGTGAATGAGAATTATTGTTGAATTTGTCCTCTATGCTGACCGACCGGTGTTGAGTGCATTGAGAGTTGATGACAATGATAGAGTGTAAGAATCTATCACGTTACAGGGTTGCACATGATCGTTTCTCTTGGATGAGACCATCTCCCCATAATTGTCTCCATCAACAGACCGCCCGATTTCATCATCTTTGAAAGCAGAGCTTTTGTAAGTCATGGAAACACCTAAACACACCTTCAGAGATCTGTTCAACACTTCTAATGTTCGAGCAGCAGAAAGGACGTTACGAAAAATCATCGCTCGCCATATACCTGCTGGTCGAATACACGAAGTGAGACCAACTTCCCCGCAAAGGCGACGGAACCAGCAAATGAGTGTGATGAGCTTCGTCGTGCCAACCCCCAGAGACCCGAAAGTCAATGGTTGGTGAGCATAAACGGAAAAAGTGGTTAAATCGTCTGAGGAGTTGCAACATTGGAGCCTGAATAAGTGAATTGTGGGCAATGGATAAGTCACTCATTATCCCTGGAAAAAAGAAAGATAGGACGTCAGTCACGTTTGGTGACGATATGCTGACTGATCCGAAGAGGTGCGCAAATTATTCCAACCGACAGTTGATGGTGGCGCGTGAATTTAAAAAGATTCAAAAGCCTTTGAAAGTTTAAAGAACTCCACGCTGTTCGAGTGCATCGATCAGACAACTCTCCGGCTATGTTTGGAACGTTGGATAATTCAATTCAATGGAATTCAGCAATAAGAAGCTCAAGCCCCGTAGAGCAAAACGGGGAGTTCCCCAAGGAGGGATGATATCTCCGGAACTGTTTAATCTCTAGCTCTTCCGTATTCCACCATCCCCAGAAGGCATAGAGACCGTAACGTATGGGGATTATTGTACGATTTTGGCGTTAGGTACCTTCCCTTATGTCACTTGTGAAAGCCTGAACTCTTATGTGCCTGATCTTAAAACCTTTTTCCACGAGAGGAATATGTCACTATGTTTACCATATCGATTTGAATATCATGACGATGGTAGCAGAATTCCTATCACCAACTACACCAAGATTCTAGGGGTTACATTTGACAGCATGTTTACGTATAAAAATATATTTCCAACTGCCTTTCCGTAGTGCCTTTCCGTAGTGCTGAACAACAACAAAGGGTTGTTAGAAGCTGCTTTTGTTGTTTAGAGAAAGACTGTTTTCCGACGACGACGATGAATCCGACAACAAATTTGTAGACACGCTGGCTAAGACCAGAGCCGCCTCGGAAATTCATCCATTGCATGTCACCGATGTTGATATATGGTGGATGCGGATTTGACTAATAGAACAGATCCAAGGCCCGGCGTTCCTCTCTGTCCCGGCATGGACCAAATGAGTTCGACCACCCATTCCTGGTTATATAGCAGTACCCATGGTTATTCCAATCCTCGAAACATGCACTTTTTGGTATAGCCACGTTCGAATTTTCTTTTATCTCCTCAATCGAAGCAAAAAGCTTTCTTAAGTTTTGGGTAGAGTAAAATGTCAGAGCGGACCAAGTCCGATAAATACGGTAGTTGAAAAATGATAACGGTTTTGTTTATGAACAACAACTTTCGCACAAGCATCGATGTGTGAGCTGGCGCGTTATCTTGGCTCAAACTCCATGATTCGGGTTTCCACAATTCTTTCTGTCTCTGATATTGGCTGATATTACTTACATGTATAACAGACATGTGTACCGTCATAACAGAAAACAAGTAAGAACGGGCTTTAAGTTCGGCCAGGCCAAACTTGTTATGCCCTCCGCCATGAGTTGTATTGAAGTAAAATAATCCTTTCGTTTATAAAGAAGACTAAATACCAATTTTTAGCAAGTCCGGTAAAGCAATGTGGGGTATATCAACACGTCGATCTGTACCTACAAATTTCTAGCGGAAAGTTTTTAGACTCAAAAAAGACTAAATACCAAATTTCCGATATTTCGGTAAAACCTTTAATATACCGAAAATCGAGAGGTACGCTTCTAGGGGGGATATAGGAACACTAGGACCTATACTGATAATTCTCTTCTGGAATATTTTATAACCCCATGGGTAGACTAAAGAACAAAATTCAGTCTTTCGGTGGGATATTGAGGTCACAACCTTCAGAATTACAAAAATCGGAAGGTACCGTTCTATAGGGGCTATATCGAAACCTGGACCTATACCGACGAATTTCAGTCAGAAAGGCTTTTACCTCCAATAAAGACTAAATACCAAATTTCAGCCATTTCGGTGGGTTGCCGTGGCCACAACCTTCAAAATACCGGAAATCGGAAGGTATCGTTCTATGGGGGTTATATGCGGGCGAGGACCTATAACGACAAATTTCAGCCATTTCCGTGTGATAATGAGGCTAAAAACTTCAAAATTCCGAAAATTGGGTACCGTTGTATTGGGGCTATACTAAGGCGTGAAGCTGTACCGAAAAGTTTCTGGGGGAAAGTTTATCCCCCAACGAAAACTAAATACCAAAATTCAGACATGTCCGATGAATATTGAGTCCACAACTTTCAAAACACCGAAAATCTGGAGGTACGTTCTATGGGGGTTATATGAAGGCGTCGACAAAGTACAAAATTTCAGCCATTTATGTGTGTAACGAGGCTAAAACTTTCAAAATATCGAAAATCGGGTTGTACCGTTCTATGGGGGCTATATTATAACGTGGACCGATACAGACCATTGCGAGCTGAACATTGATTTCAACAGACGGACGGACGGAGACACGGGCGTGGTTATATCGACTTAGAATTTTACCCTGATCAAGAATATATGCACTTTATAGGTTCTCCGATGAATATTTCGATGTGTTACAAACGGAATGACAAATTTAATTATACCCTCCATAGTATGGTGGAGGGTATAAAAGTTCAAGAATCATTACGTATGACTCACGAAAATTTAAAATAACGGTTATTTTTTCTCAGACCTCAGACCAAAAACTTGTGTGTGAAAACACTGAAAAATTTCAATACCCAAGCCTATATCTTCGTTGCTGGTAGACAAATTTCGGCCAACAAAGTTGTATTTGAAAGAGGAATACTTGACCTGATGTTTCAATTATTTAGAGCACATTCTTGTATTTAAAAAAAAAATTAAAAATTTATTTTTCCAGTTGCTGCTATTTCTGACCATGCCTTTAATATTCGAATTTGCCTTAGAACCTTTTTAGGTTCGTGTATTATTGTCGTTATTATCCAATGCGTAGCATCGATTCTCAAGAACAACATTAAATTGGCTATGAATTCTAAACCCCTCCCAAAACGAACGCACACTTTCATTCTAACACAACAAGTTAATGGCTTTTCTTGTTTAATCCTTGTTTGGCAAAAGATTTAGCCAAAACAATAGCATAGCACCACCATCGCATCGTCTGCTACGGAAATTGAAACTGTATTCTAGCAACAAATTGCAGTCTCTTGTTAAATAGAAGATTTTCCAGCTTAATCACGTTATTATCGAAGAATGAAAAATGTTCTCAGTCAGCCAGCCATTGAACAAATGAACGAACGAACAACTTAAGCTCTGGAAAATACCCAAAATACAATAAACTCAATATTTATACGTTATTTACTACAGGAAATGAGCATTTATTGTTGTTAATCAATTTCGAATGTTTCTTTGTGAAGAATACGGCAATACACGCAATCATTATGGCGGTTATGTGAAACAATGGCGTACATACGAGTAATGGTATTAAACATAGTCACATATTTTGGATATACGAGTATGTTCGTATCTTCGTATCGGATGTGAGAAAATAGAAAAAATAATGGATGTTTAAACAAATATATACATACGAAGAAAATCTCAACATGTTAATTAGGTTTATTACAATAAAAGTATAAAAATATGTATATATAAAATATCGGTAGGTGACAGAGAAATGTTCTTTGAATCTTTATAATAACTTTAATATCCATGCACATCCATTGTCCTCTTTTTTTTTGAGGAAGTTGAGAGAAGCATGCTTTAGGTGTCTATTGCGATCTAATAATAAAGGTTAAAAAAAGGTTAAGTCAAATTCTCCCGCTTATTGAGACGTACATATGTATATGTTTTTAGTTTTGCATGGCTGATGGACCTTTAAACTTCACCAATTAAGGAAATTTGTAAATATGTCGTTTTTCTTAATAGGGGAGATTCCGCCTTGCCGCCTTCGAAATGCATGCCTACATGTACCACGGCACATTCCACAAAATTTCGTGGAAATCGCTTAGCTAGTTTTCGATATATAACATACATAAAAACTGGTCGGGACTTCGGGCACCAAGAAAACATTTGATCTGGGGCGAAACCGCTGTTGTATCGAAAATTAATTTACACACCGACGCATTCATAAGTTTAGCAAATATAGCTTTTATAAAACTACAGGCATCTGACATTCATCAACGTTATATAGCATTTTGTACCACGGGACATTCCTCAACATTTGGCGTGGTCATCAGTTTTCAAGACATAACATATTTAAAAAAGTGGCTCCAAATTTGTACCTAAGGTCATAGACACAACCCCATTTTCTCCCAAAATTAATGCTGAAACCGGTTTAATCATAAGTTTGGCATGTACATATAGCGTTTGAAAGAAATGCGTGGGAAGGTGGGGTCACCTCCTATGAAATTCATAAAGTACACATTGCCATGGCAGACCTTGAGCATTTGCTGCAAATTTCATGGAAATCGGATCAGTATTTTGGAGATATAATATATTTAAAAAAGCAGACGTGGTCGGGTCTCTAGGTCCAAAATAAGTACCTATATTCTAAATTAATTCGTAAATTTTCAAATCGATACATTCATTATTATTGCTAATGTAGGATTTTTTAAACATCAAACAAAATATGTACATCCCTGAAAATTTCAGTTAAATCGGTTCCGTATTACAACATATTGTAAGAAGTGGGCGTTGTCAAGTCCTTGGGTCCGAAATAAGTACGTAAGGTTGGAGACACAACCACAATTGTCTTGCAAATTAGTTTCCAAACCGATACATTCGCAATTATTGTAAATATAGCATTTAAAAAAATGGTATAGGGGAAGTACCCCGCCCCCTCCGAAATTCAACTAAATTTGTAGCCTATTTTAACCGGAAATTATCTAAATCGGTCCAGCCGTTATCAACTGATGCCATTACGAACGAACGACATTTGTTTTTTATTTATATTTTATTTTAACTGGGGGCCATCCCTGTACATTCTCTGACAATTTCAGAAAAATAGGTTCAGTAGTTTTTGTAGAAAAGATAAAAATTGAAAATTGAAAAAAGTGTGCGTAAACGTGGACGTGGTCAAATTTTCTTTGCATAAAAACCTATGTCGGGTTATGGCGAACATTTCACAAAAATAATTATTCAAATCGGCCCAGCTGTTCTCAACTGATGCCATTACCAAAGAACGACATTTGATTTTTATACCCTCAGCATTTATGCTAACGAGGGTATATATCCGTTTCAGACAATTTGGAGTCGATTTAGCAATGTCCGTCCGTCTATCTGTCTGCCTGGCTCTCTGGTGGCCACGATAACTCTCGAACGGATCAACCGATTCGAACCACATTTTGGGTGTCGTAATATTTTACCTAAACTTAGTTTACGTTCGAAGATGGGAAGATCGGTCCACTCCTTGGGGTACCTCCCTCACAAAAGTTCGAAAATGTTGGGAAAATTTGGGCGTACGATAACTCTTAAAGGGAGTAACCGACTTAGTCCATACTATGCACATCCTGAAATTTCTACCAGACTTAGATGAGGTTCCAATATGGACTCGATCAGTTCACTCCTTCGGGTATCTCCCACACAAAATTTCGGAGAAGTTCAGTTTAGGACCAGCTCTCGAATCGCTTTGATTTTTGCTGTAACAACTTGCATACGACGGTACAAGTTTTATCAGGGGCAAACCCATACTTCCTGACAAAATAGCCTGAAAGTTACAAAAAAACCCCTATGACACCGTGTGTAGTTGTTGGATCGCAAGATAACCCTCGAACAGTTCTGCCGATTCGGTCCAACATTTGGCCTTACTAATATATTTCCAAACTTACTTGAAATTCGATTATAAGCCATACCGGTCCACTCCTTCAGGTACCTCCCACACAAAAGTTCAAAAATGTTCCGAAAAATTGTGCGCACGATAACTCTTGAAGGGAGTGACCGATTTGATCCATACTTTACACATCCTAATTTATCTACCAGGTATAGATCAGGTTCTAATATGGACTATATTTGTCCACTAATTAGAGTACCTCCCACACAAAATTTCGGATAAGTTCACTTTAAGACCTGCTCTCGAATCACTTTGATATCTGTTGAAGCAACTTGCATTCACTGACTCCCTTTACGATGGTACAAGTTTTTTCAGGGGAAGTAAATACTTCCTGATAAAATAGCGCACTTTAGCACTCGAATTGGTCAACCGATTTGGTCCGAAATTTAGCCTTCGTCATATTTTGGCCAAACTTACTTTCAGATGATGGGCAGTACCGGTCCACATCTTCCAGTTCTTCCCAGCAAAATATGCACGATACACTTTCCTGAACGGGTCGATTATAAGCCATACCGGTCCACTCCTTCAGGTACCTCCCACACAAAAGTTCAAAAATGTTCCGAAAAATTGTGCGCACGATATCTCTTGAAGGGAGTGACCGATTTGATCCATACTTTACACATCCTAATTTATCTACCAGGTATAGATCAGGTTCTAATATGGACTATATTTGTCCACTAATTAGAGTACCTCCCACACAAAATTTCGGATAAGTTCACTTTAAGACCTGCTCTCGAATCACTTTGATATCTGTTGAAGCAACTTGCATTCACTGACTCCCTTTACGATGGTACAAGTTTTTTCAGGGGAAGTAAATACTTCCTGATAAAATAGCGCACTTTAGCACTCGAATTGGTCAACCGATTTGGTCCGAAATTTAGCCTTCGTCATATTTTGGCCAAACTTACTTTCAGATGATGGGCAGTACCGGTCCACATCTTCCAGTTCTTCCCAGCAAAATATGCACGATACACTTTCCTGAACGGGTTAACCAATTTGGTCCAAACTTTGGATCTTCTAATATTTGTTGAAATTTAATTTATCTTCTAAAATGGCCCATATTGGTCATCTCTTTAAGGTTCAACATTTTTGTTTAAGTGCAGTTTAGGGTCTGTTCGAAGATCCTTTGGAAATGTACATCTATCGATGCTATTCGTTGTGGCCCTGTTTACAGCGATATTATTTTTTCCGTGGACAAGTTCATGCTTCCTGGCATACTAGTCCAAATGTTATGCGATGTTATACGAAATGACTAGTGAGGGTGATACTCGTATCTATCGAAAAGTACGACTCCCAAAATATACATTCAATTTGTCCGAAAATGAAAGTTTCAGTAGACTGAAAGTATATCTCTGTCGGCTAAGTCGACTGATATTTATACCCTCAGCCTTTAGGCTAAAGAGGGCATTTACACTTTGATACGACCAAAAATGTGCCTCATCGAAATAATGGTTTTAGACCCCAAGTATGTTTGTACGATATCCGTTTCAGACAATTTTGAGTCGATCTAGCAATGTCCGTCCGTCTGTCTGTCTGTCTGGCAGGCTGGTGCGCACGATAACTCTCGAACGGATCAATCGATTCGGTTCAAATTTTGGGTATCGAAATATTTTGTCCAGATTCGATTTAAGTTCAAAGATGGGCTATATAGGTCCACTCCTTCAGGTACCTCCCCCACAAATGTTCAAAAATTGTCGCAAAACTTGTGCGCACGATAACTCTTGTAGGGAATAACCGATTTGATCCATACTTTGCACATCGTGTAATTTCTACCAGACTTAGATGAGGTTCCAATTTGGACTCAATCGGTCCACTCCTTCGGGTACCTCCCACACAAAATTTTGGAAAAGTTCAGTTTAGGACCTGGTCTCGAATCGCTTTGATTTTTGTTTACGCAAGTTGTATTTGCTGTCCTCTATACGACGCTGTAAATTTCATTAGGGGCAAGTCCATACTTCCTGAGAAAATAGCCTGAAAGGTACAAAAAACCCTATGACACCGTGTGTAGTGGTTGGAGCGCAAGATAACTCTCGAACGGATCCGTCGATTCGGTCCAAAAATTTGGCCTTCGTAATATTTTATCAAAACATAGTTTAAATTCGGAGATGGACTATATAGGTCCACTCCTTCAGGTACCTCCCCCACAAAACTTCAAAAATGTTCGGAAAAATTTTGCGCACTATAACTCTTGAAGGGAGTGACCGATGTAATCTATACTTTGCACATCCTAATCTATCTACCAGATATAGATCAGGTTCGAATATTAACTATATTTGTATACCCCTTCTGGTACCTCTCACACAAAATTTCGGATAAGTTCACTTTAAGACCTGCTCTCGAATCAATTTGATTTTTGTTGAAGCTATTTGCATTCGCTACCTCCATTACGGTAAAAGTTTTTCAGGGAAAAGTCCATATTTCTTGGGAAAACAGCCCGAAAGGTGTAAAAAACCCTTATGTCAACATATGTGTCGGTCGGAGAGCACGATAACTCTCGAACTGTTCAACCGATTTGGTCCTACATTTGGTCTTCGTCATATTATATCCAAACTTAGTGTCATGGGCAATATCAGTACACAACATTCGGTACATCTCCCCAATATTTGAAAAAATTTCACTAAAATTCTAGGACGATATCACTTGAATGGGGCAACCAATTTGGTCCAAACTTTGGATCTCCTAATATTTGATCAAAATTGAGTTTAACTTCTAAAATGGCCCATATCGGTCCTCCCTAAGGGTACCTGCCCCACAAAAGTTCAACATTTGTGTCTTAGTGCAGTTAATTCGTAATCCACATTTTTGTCGGCAAGTTCAAATGTCCAAAAAGGGCCACAAAATTCTGAAGAGACCTTAAATACATTCGATCTGTCCGGAGGTGAAAGTTTCGCTTCACATTGGCTGAGGGTATATATCTGTCGGCAAAGCCGACTGACACTTTTTTACTTGTTTTTACATGTTATTTATAAAGACTGTACTCTTCATTTTTATTTTAAATTTTTTTTTTTTTACTAAAATACTGTTAATTACGAAAATTGTAAGTCCAATTTGGTAGTGGGATTTGAATAATTACTATTTTTTTTACATTTTTTAAAATTTGTCAATAAAGTTTTTTCTATATACTTACTTACTTATTTACCTGGCCCATTACAGAACATTTATTCCATAGACCGAACTAAGAAAAGATCTCCAATTCACTCTGTTCAGTGCTTCGCTTTCTGGAATACCGCGCCTTGTCATCTCTTCATCCACTTGTTTGCGCCATTTATTCTTTGGGCTGCCAATTTTGCATGCACCGCCATGTGGCCCGAATTTATACGCCTTTTTAGCGGGTTCATCATCGCTCATTCTTATTAAATTGCCTAGCCAACGCAATCGCTGCATCTCGTTACGTTTATTTATACTGATGTCGTTTTAAAGCTGATACAGCTCGTGGTTTATGGGACGACGATATTCACCGTTAACACAAATTGGTCCGTAGATCTTTCGAAGAATTTTTCTCACAAACACACCAAGCACTGCTTTATCTGCTTGCGCAAGTACCCAGGCTTCGGAAACATACATCAGCACGGGTAATATCAGTGTTTTGTAGAGCGTTAGTTTTGTTGGACGAGTTGTGGCTTTGTTTTTAAAGTGCTTACTTAAGCCAATGTAGCATCTGTTGGCCAATACAATTCTTCTTTTTATTTCAGAACTGATATCGCTTCTTGTGTTTACGGCGGTGCCGAGGTATACGAAGTCTTTTACTACCTCAAAATTATAGGAACCAACTTCAGCTGTTGGTCCGAGTTCAATGGACGACACGCGTCGACACCATCAACTTGGTCTTCTCGCCGTTTACCGCCAGACCCACTTTATCAGATTCTCCTTCGACCTTCATAAAGGTATCGATTACTTCCTTTACCAATCGTCCCATGATGTCTTTATCATCAGCATAAGCAAGTAACATGTGGCTATTGGTGTATTTTCTAGCAGGGTGTTGAAAATATCACACGAAAGGCTGTCTCTTTGCCTGAAACCTCTTTTGGTATAAAACTCTTCGTAGAGGTTATTTTCTATTTTAACGGAAAATCTTGTGTCAGTTAGAGTAATTTTTCAAAGCCGAATTGGCTTTGCGGGGATACCAAACTCAGACATGGCTTGGAATACCTTTGAACGTAGCGGGCTGTCGAAGGCTGCTGTATAATCGACAAAAAGGTGGTAGCTGTCGATCTGGATCTCTTGAGTCTTCTCCAGGATTTGCCGCAGGGTAAATATCTGGTCGATGGTGGACTTGCCAGGTCTAAAGCCGCATGGGTAAGGTCCAATTATTTCGTTGACCATGGGCTTTAGTCGTTCGCACAATATCCCTGACACTATCTCCTTTCTTATGGACGGGACACAGGATGCTCAGGTTCCAATCGTCGGGTACGCGTTCTTCCTGCCAGATGTAGCTCTTTGGTGGAGGTTTCTGGTATCCAAGTACTGATTTTTCGGCTGTTTGAATGGAGTGGGCGATGTTTTGCCATTGTCCTGATATGTTATCGGGACGTGTAGTGCTTTGATTAAGCAATTGGGCCAGTTGAGTGGAATATTCTGTGGCTATCTGTTGTGATTGCAGCGTAATTATACCCTACACCACTATGTGGGAGGGTATTATAAGT
Source organism: Musca autumnalis (assembly GCF_047663935.1). Taxonomy (NCBI): domain Eukaryota; kingdom Metazoa; phylum Arthropoda; class Insecta; order Diptera; family Muscidae; genus Musca; species Musca autumnalis. The sequence goes on along the minus strand of NW_027411644.1, from coordinate 202,812,882 downwards.
TGGTTTTGGCCAAAAAGTTTGTAACGCATCGAAATAATGGTCGTAGACCCATACTTATATATACCAAAATGAATGTCTCGACGAGCTGAGTCGATTTGGCTATATGTGTCCGTCCGTCAGTCCGTCCGTCCGTCCGTCTGTCCGTCTGTCCGTCTGTCCATCTAAACCTTGTAATCACGCTACAGGTCGCAATTTTGATCGGATCGTCACGAAATTTTGTATGTTGATGGGGGTTCCGGAGGGGAAGAAGCCTATTGATTTTGGGGATGGTCGGATAATATTTAGGGGTCGGAATGAGCAAAAAACTTATGTGGATAAAAAGACAACGTTTTTTTCCAAAGCGAATATCTCAGCTTCTATACGGGATATACCAAAAGCAAAACCTGAAAATAAAAGTAGAAAATATCACCTTTCTAATGATGTAAAGTAGGTTCTCGTAGGTGATCAAACAACGAAGATATCACAATAGTCGCAAATAAAACCCAAATTTTCATTTTTGCGATTTTAATTATAATGAGGAATATCACAGCTTTGGTTGGGGACTTTCCAAAAGCAAAGCCTGGCTATGAAAATTGAAGATCCCATCTTTACAATGATGTAAACTAGGTCGGCGCAGGTGACCAAATAACGGAGATATCGCAATAGTCGGTAATACATCCCATTTTTCCACTTTTTTGGAAATCACGCTACAGATCGCAATTTTGATCGGATCGTCAGGAATTTTGAGGGTTAATGGGAGTCACACAGATGAAGAAGCCCATTGGTTTTGGTGATGGTCGGATAATATTTAGGGGTTGTAATGGGCAAAAAAACTTATTTGGAGAAAAAGACAACGTTTTTTCCTAAGCGAATATCTCAGCTTCAATATGGGGTATACCAAAAGTAGAACCTGGCCATGAAAGTAGAAAATATTGCCTTTCTAATGATGTAAAGTAGGTTCTCGTAGGTGATCAAACAACGAATATATCGCAATAGCCGCTAATAGAACCCAACTTTTTATTTTTGCGATTTTAATAATAATGACGAATATCACAGCTTCGGTTGGGGATTTTCCAAAAAAAAAGTCCGACTATGAAAGTAGAAAATCCCATCTTTATAGTGATGCAAAGTAGGTTGGCGTAGGTGGCCACATAACGGAGATATCACAATAGTCGGCAATACATCCCATTTTTTATTTTTTGTTTGTAATCACGCTACATGTCGCAATTTTGATCGGATCGTCACGAAATTTTAGAGAAATAAGCCTATTGATTTTGGTGATGGTCGGATATTATTCAGGGGTCGGAATGGGCAAAAAACTTATTTGGAGAAAAAGTCAACGTTTTATTTCAAAGCGAATATCTCCGCTTCTAAAAGGGGTATATCAAAAGCAAAACCTGCTAATGAAAGTAGAAAATATCACCTTTGCAACGATGTTACGTAGGTTGTCGTAGGTGGTCAAACAACGAAGATATCGCAATAGCCGCTAATATAACACAACTTTTCATTTTTGCGACTTTAATAATAATGACGAATGGTTCGGGACCGTCCAAAAGCAAAGTCTGACAATGAAAGTAAAAAATCCCATCATTACAATGATGCAAAGCAGGTTGACGTAGGTATCCAAATAACGGAGATATCGCAATAGTCGGTAATACATCCCATTTTTCCACTTTTTTAGAAATCACGCTACAGGTCGCAATTTTAATTGGATCGTCACGAAATTTTGGGTGTTATTGGGGGTCCCACAGAGGAAAAAACCTTTTGATTTTTGATAATGGTCGGATATTATTCAGGGGTCGGAATGTGAAAAAAATATTTTGAAAAAAGACCAACGTTTTATTTTAAAAGTTCTTTAGGAGGTATATCGAAAGCAAAACCTGGCAAGGAAAGTAGAAAATATCACCTTTACAACTATGGGAAGTAGGTTGTCATAGGTGGTCAAACAACAGACATATCGCAATAGTCGGTAATGCATCCCTTTTTCCATTTTTGTGCAATCACTCTACGAAATTTTGATCGGATCCTCACGAAATTTTGGGGGTTGACGGGGGTCTAACAGAGAAAGAAGCCTATTGATGGTTGGCATACATCCCACTTTTCCATTTTTTATTTGGGTTGTACTGTCGATGCACTTAAATGCGTTTCCAAAAAATTGACCTGTGTTCATGAAGACATTCAGAGCAAAGGCGCTAAGCTATCCCAATTTTGATATTTTGAATTTTATTAGTCAAAAGCTTATGAACAGGGGTAGTGGTGTAGGGTATCACATAGTCGGCCCCGACCCGACTATAGCCTTGGCGCACTTGTTTTTAGGTGTTGTTGTGACGCCTTTCTTAATCCATCGAATTCCCTGTATAGCCGTAATGGCGGCCTTGTACTTTTCAAATACCGGGTTTGTCAACTTTAGAGGGATTTGTTTTTCTTGTCTTCCCTTTTTTCATAGTAGGCTGATTTTTTCTAGGGGAGGGTTACTAACCCGGCGCCCAAACCCAAGTTTTTATGGGTGAACACGAGGCACATGGGTAAACACGAGGCACATTTTAACGGGTGTTAACGGCAGCTACCCCAGCTGACACCACATGGAGGTCAGTGTCCACTTGTGATGAGAGAGAAACCAAGATAAATCCTGGACTTTGTCCCCTACCTCACCCATTACTATTACACATATAAAATAATCAGTACACATATTTTAATTCATGAGCATATTTCTCAAACCAGGACATCCAATTAAAATGCATACATTTTCTACTTTCGTCCAAATTCCACAATAATCCATCGTCTTAGATTTTATTACTTGCCGCACTTGAATAATGTTATCCCCAATTCAATTACCTTAAAAGTGTTGTCCTGGTCCTTATCGACGACAACGACAATTTCGATTTTTTCAATAAGCCAGAAATACCAAGGACACGAACATAAGACATTTATTATATCTAGATTCGAGTACGATAGCTGTAGGTGTGTAACATCGTAGCTTACCTAAGCTTAGTTCACTGGCTGGTTGGTAATGGTGTTGCTACTGCCACTCCTGTCATTCCATAAGGACAACAAGAAATCTATTAAGTCAGGAGAACTGTTCGATGCTTTATGCAAAAAAAGAGAAAAACTTGTGACAGTCTGGTTGCTACATTTGCCCAGATTACCTCAATTTGATTTCACTTACATTTTCGATACGATTGTTCGAAAGTAGCTGTTGCATATCTGCTATTCTATTCAGATTTATTGGCCCTGACGCTACGAATGACATACACGTTTGTGTAATAAAAAATGTATTGCTAATTTTACTTTATCGGCATTGGCAAATGTGCTGTTGCGGTTTAAAGTAAAATAATTGAAATGGTATTGCGTGTTGTGTAGAATATTGTTTTATAATTCATAAGATGATAAATGATTGGTAGGTATGGGCTAGGATAGTGTGTTGTGTGATAATAATTTTTCAAATAATAGTTTTTTTATCCCTATTTTGACATTAAAATGTGGGGGCACCTGCACTCAAAATAACCATGGTAATCATATACAAATTAAGGTAACCAGCAAATTAGGTAAAAACATTCGAAACATTCTGCTAAAGACGTTTTTTTAGTTTTGAATAAAAAATATAATTTTTGTAAATTTCTTCATGAAAAATATTCGTTTCTCAGAAACTAAAGATGTGGTATATCGATTCTCGTTTTAGAACCGCTCTTTATAACGGTACTTCATTATTTAGAGTCTTTTGAGAATTTTAGCAAAATTTTATGACTACATTTTACATTTAAGGTCCTTAGTGGTCAGAAAACCTCTCCACCAAAAAACTTTCGAGATGGTTTGATTAGGTTGAGAAGGTGGGCGATACAAGATCGCCACATATCCATATGGACATACACTTAAGCCAGAGTAGGCCTGTTTCGCGGAGTCGGGAGGAGGTAATATTTCGATGATATTATTTAACTTTGGAAATGTTGTGTTATTGACATCATTTCTTAAGTTTTTTAAACTCGTTTTGAGTCGTTTCCCAGTAGATGGGTTCTCAGAGTTGCGAAAGGTGGGCAGTGACAGAGATAGTGTTCCACATATTCATCGTGGTCTCCGCATACACTACATTCATTGTTTTTTGCACAACCTATTTTGTGCAGGTGCGTTTGTAGCAATAATTGTCCTGCGAAAATGCGTCTTAGTCTACTAACGGCTTTTTACTCACTAACAGTACTTTCTTTGTTTTGTCCTCGTCTAAGTTCCCCCATAGGATTTTTGTTTTTTTTTTTTACCCTCAGCATTTATTCCAACGAGGGTATATAAACTTTCATACGGGTAAAATGTGCCTTATCGAAATAATGGTTTTAGACCCCATTTATGTTTTACAAAATCGGTTCCCGGATTAAACGGGTTGGTCCAAAAATTCGATTTAGAAATAAGTATGCCAAATTATATCGAAATCGATTCAAATTTATATATAGCTCCCGTATATATTTTCACCCGATTCCAGGTATTTGCTGCACCAAACACGCTGTATATGTTTGATTTCGATGGAGCTCGCGACAACTCTCAAACGGATTAAACGGGTTGGTCCAAAAATTGCTGCACCAATCACGCTATATATGTACGTCCGCTTTCGATGAAATTTGGAATGTGTGACTGAACTCGGTATAGAAATAAGTGTGTCGAATTATATCGAAATCGGTTCAGATTTGGATATAGCTCACATATACATATATTTTCGCCCGATTTGACGTATATGCAGCACCAAACACCCTATATTGTATGTTTGATTTCGATGAAATATGGAATGTGTGACTGAATTCGGTCTTAAAATAAATGTGCCAAATTACATCGAAATCGGTTAAGATTTGGATACAGCTCCCATATATATTTTCGGCCGATTTGACGCATTTCCTACACCAAACACGCTATATACGTCCGATTTTCATGAAATTTGGATTGTATGACTGAACTCTGTCCATAAATAAGTGTGCCAAATTATATCATTTGTCCATAATTGATGTCCTTTATGACAAGAGCTACAACTTTGCCTCCATGATCAAATTAAAATTCTTCGCGGTTTAGGAGATATGCGTCTGCGAAAATGCTCACTTTTGGTTTAATTTTTCAAGGATATTTTTAATGTCCTTTTTATACTGGAATTCAATAATTTATAATTATTATATAAAGCCTATACTCTCTTCTTTAATATGACACCAATACCAGCATCGTACGACGAGTACAAGTATTTAAAATATTTTTTTGAAAAATGTGAAATTTGTTTAACCTCCAAAAGGTCTAAACGATGAGAAAACGAAAAATTAAAAATACCATTATACTCCATTTTTCCTATACTTTCAAACGTATATAGTCCGGTTCAAGTGTAACAAAATTTTTTGAAAATTGTCGGGCGGTGTTTTGTTTGTCATTCCGTTTGTAATACAACGAAATTTATGTCGAAGACCTAAAATCTCGATAATCCGAACACCACATGTTTCGGCGGTGTCCGAATTATCGAATTGTGTGGATATCGGGTAGTTACAAAAACATATAATTTTGTAAGTTTATTAGATAATAATTTGACACCTAAGGCAAACACCGCTGGAGCGGCTGCAACCATAAATGGAAAACTACAAACCCTTCAGTAGGGAATGGGAAACCACAGAAGTAAAATCCCTTGCAAACCATATATAATTAATATGGAAACAACAGAAGAAACACGGCCCTCAGTCTCCGGAAAGAAGAGGGTGCTAAGAATCCCCGGAGGTAAAACAAAAAAGGTATTCAAAATAGGAACGTGGAATGTTAGAAGCTTATACGAAGCTGGAAAGCTCAATAACACTATAAGCGAAATGAACAGACTAAATATAGACATTCTCGGAATAAGTGAAACATGGTGGACTGAAAGCGGAGATTTTAGATCGGAAAATACTCAAGTATTTCACTCAGGAAATCAAGAAGGAAAGCACAGAAAGGGTGTGGCAATAATAGTAAAGAGTTATATTGCAGAATATGTTACAGGATTCATCCCACATTCTGACAGAACAATGATGATAAAAATTAATACAAAACCTATTAATATGAACATTATTCAAGTTTACGCTCCCACATCGGACTCAGAAATCGAAGAGTTACTCAAAAACACCAAATCTCATGAAATTACTATTAAACAAGGAGATTTTAATGCAAAGGTGGGAAGATATACAGTAAATAGAGTCACTGGAAAATATGGACTAGGACAACGCAATGATAGAGGGGATAGATTGGTACAATTCTGCCAAGAACATAAAATTAAAGTTACAAATACAATGTTTCAATTACATCCCAGAAGACTTTATACGTCGAGATCTCCTCATGATAACCCAGCAAACATCATATGAAATCAAATTGATTACATAATTATCAACAAACGATACTCTTCATGTGTGATGAAGAGCTCAACTTGCCCCAGTGCGGACGTCCCATCTGACCATAACCTGCTACTTTCTAAAATCAGGATCAAATTAGCAATTACCCGAAAAAAGAAGAGGACACCCAGACTAAATCTGCACATGATGAAAGATCCAACTATTAAATGCGAAATTAAAACAGAGATTAACTCCAAACTTGAAGGAGTAAACAAGGAGGATGTGGAAAATATATGGCATAACCTCAAAACAAAGATAAACTCCACCACGAATATGTGCCTACAAAACTCTAGTGCATCGACAGATGATGAATGGATCACTGAGGAAATAAAACAAAATAGAAATTTCGAAAGATACTGGGAGATAAATAAGGAAATCAGAACCTTGACAAGAGCAGCAAAAAATAATTTACTTAATAAGAAATGTCAAGAAATTGAAACTCTACAGAGCCTACACGATGACTTCAACCTTCTTAAGAAGATAAAGGAAGCAGCAGGAGTATATAAAAAACAGCGCCAGCCACTCTGTTAGATGAAAATAACAAAGCTATATTTGAATTAGCGGAGAAAAAACGAATATGGAAAGAACATGTAGCAAAATTATTCACTGATGCCGAAAGAACCCCTTACGAAGAAACAGAAGACAATCTGACTTGAAACCCAATAACAAAGTGCGAAGTAGAGCAGGCAATAAAAACACTCAAAGATATGAAAACAACAGGACCTGACGATATTCCAGCTGAAGTATTAAAACTTATAGAGGATGAAAATGTCGGACTACTCGTAATACTCTTTAACCACGTATATGACACGGGGAAATATCCACCAGACTGGCTCATTTCAAAATTCATACCGATACCAAAGGAAAATTTGAAGAATATAGACTGATTAGTATCATGATTCATGCATTAAAACTTTTTCTAAGAGTAACCCATAGCCGAATATATCCACAATGTGAAAAGTATATGGGCACATCACAGTTCGGATTTAAACAAGGAATGGGGACTCGAGAAGCACTGCTTAGCTTACAGGTGCTAGTTCAGAAATGCCGAGAAGTACAAAAGGATATATTTATATGTTTCGTTGACTACGAAAAAGCTTTCGACACAGTTCGTCACGATAAACTAATAGAAATTTTGAAGTCGATTAACATAGCCGACAAGGAAATACGATGTATACGAAATCTATATTGGAAACAGGCGGCATACATCGATATAAACGGAGAAATTACGGAAGAAGTAACGATTTCAAAGGGGGTACGACAAGGATGTATCCTTTCGCCGTTGTTATTTAATATATACTCCCAACGAATATTTATGGAGGCTATAGAGGACCAAAGAATAGGAGTACAAATACATGGTATGATTATCAGCAATATCAGATACGCGGACGATACAACAATATTCGCTAGCACCATATCCGTCTACAAAAACTTATTGAAAAACTCACAGATTTAAGTGAATCGTATGGATTGAAAATCAACAAAAAGAAAACAAAATACATGACCATCAGCCGAAAAAATACGTATAATAACAGTACGTTGAAAATACAAAACACTGTTATAGAAAAAGAAAAAACTATAAATTGTATTTAGGAGTTACCATAAATGAACAATGGGATGTTTCGAAAGAAATAACTTGTCTTATAGAAATGGCAAGGGATGCATTTTACAGATACAGATACTGACAAGTCTTCACATCGGTATAAAAATTAAAACCAGATTCATCAAATGCTACATCTGGTCTGTTTTATTATATGCATCAGGAACATGGACAATAAAGGCGATAGATGAAAGAAAACTGGAATCATTTAAAATTTGGATATACCGAAAAATACTTAAAATACCGTGGACAGATCGCATAAGAAATGACGAGGTACTAAGAAGAATGAATCAGGATCGCCAACTCCTTAAAACAGTTAAAACCAGAAAAGTGTCAAACCTGGGACATATCATGAGAAATGATAAATATAATAAATATATGCAAAAAATTATCAAAGGATCAGTTGATGGAGGACCATGCAGAGGAACAAAAGAAGTTTCTTGGCTGAAAAATATTCTGACATGGAACGGACATCAAAATGAAAGAAGTTTATTGAATGCCGCCAAAAACAGATATCCTTATTTATAAAAATCCATTATTGTTAAACATAAGGAAAATTGTAAATCAACAAATAATCTGTAATTATTATATGATCGCATATATCCGAAACACGGATGTGCAAATAAAGAAGAGGAAGGCAAACGAATTCATTATAAACAAATGTGACCAGACTGGGAGTAGCTTTCCTGGCTGTTTATTTCCTATATTCCTCCAGCGTAATTTAGGTGACGTACTCAGGATACGTTTATCGCCTAAAACTTGCCTGCAAGTGATGCATATTTTTTCATAGTTTTTGTCAAGAAAGAGCCCACGTTTTAATATAGCCACCATAAACGGTACTTACCGATGTTCGGTATTTCGAAGATTTTAGCTACATTATACTACCGAAATGGATGAAATTTTGTATGTAGTATTATCATATTGAATATAAAACATGCCTACAGATAATTGTGACCATAGATGCACGTCTTAATATAGCAACATAGAAGAGGTATTGCGCGTTCTCAGATTGGAAGGTACTACGATACCGTTCGATGTGAAGACTTTTAAAGGATAACTTGGTATTTCCGATTCTCAGTAGGTAGAAAAACTCCACGAAGAAAATGATCAATATAGGTTTAACTTTTGGTATATGAATATTTGAACGTACCTCTAGATTTAACCCATATCGTACCGAGACAATTTTTTTAGTTTTTAAAAACAAAGCACTTTTTTAGGGTAATTAGGACCCACTGATGTCAAAAATTAACTCAAAAAGTTTTTCCGATTTTTCGTTTTCCCGGAAAGTGGTGTTCGAACACTGGCGCTTAAGCTATATGTACAGAAGTAAAATAAAATTGATTTATTAGCCGTTTCATTGATTTATTTCACAATTTTTGTATGAAAAAATGGTTGAAAATTGGTATTGAGACTTCTTTGGACCTACAAAACTTTTTCCCGAAATGTGTCAGCACTGGTCCACGTTTTGGATTGCCCCCATAGAAAGGAACCGCCCGATTTTCGGGAGATTTCCAGCATTTAGCTGCATTATCCTACAGAAATGGCTGTAAATTAATACATATTTAGTCTTTTTTGAGGCTACTTAACTTTCCACCAGAAATTTGTCAGCATAGGTCCAGGTTTTATATAGCCTCCGTTGAATGGTATTTAACGATTTTAGGATATTTCAAGATTTTAGCCGCACTATCCTTTAGAAATGGCTGAAATTTAGTAGTTAGTCTTATATGATGCTATAATGCTGATGCTTTTTCCCGCAATTTGTCAGTAAATTTCCACGTTTTGATATAGGTTAAGTACCAGCGTTCGAAATTTCGAACAGTCAACTTTGCACATCTGTAAAGTCGCGCTTGCGCATGTAAATCATGTTCTCTATATTTTGTGAAACGGCTACATATATTGGCAATAATTCCGCATGATTATTTTTTTTTAATTTCATTTTCTTATAATTTTTTAAAATTAATTTAAAAAGTATCCAAAAATCTACCCTTAACATCGTGTGGGAGGAGGGATTTCAAGGGAACATTTTTTTTATTTGCTGATATACATATACATATACCAAAACTTGCCTTAAATTTAACCTTTTTCATCCATAAATGTTTTTCTGAAAAAAGTGATTTTACTGTTCGAAAAATCGAACACTAAGTACGAAATGGGTTAATGTATTTTGATAGTCGTACATACATCGTCCCTGACATGACTGGCTATTCTGAATGTGTAGAAAAATCGATGTCTCATTGGTATTAAGCCCTGTTTGAAAGAAAGCGTTACTGTACAGTTAGCTTGGCGGAAGAGCTTAGTACTTTCATAAACGAAAGAAATTATTTGTTCCATTTTATTTGAATACAACTCGTGAAGAGGGTATTAAAGATTCCGCCCGACAGAACATAACGCCGTTCTTACTTGTTTTTCAGTAACAGATTGAGCTTTTTACTTGTTTTAGTTTTGCTAAATGTTTTAGTTTCTTAAATGTTGATCCACCATAACTTTTGCCTACTTGTTGCATGTATTTGTCTTTTGAACGGCTCTTCACTCAATCTGTTTGACTTCATTTCTATTAGCATTAACATTGAAGTTTTAATCAATATGAAATAAAGTCATAAAGTAAAGGCATAAAAATGCGGGACAAATTTGAAAATACAAAAATTCTAATTACCTACTAAAAGTATAACCTATTTATTCTGCCCGAGAAACAAGTAGAAAATCTTTAAAAAATATTTGCATGATTACAATCAATTCACCCGTATTTCCTTTCATTCATATTACCTGTTTAGTTCTTATATCGTTGAAAAAATAGTTCAGTACATTGTTGGCCTTGCATCCGGAGTATACCTATTGCTAATGTAAACAAAAAGGTTTACCTTTTTTGCAATGTCAGTGATGTTGTTTTGAAACCCGAATAATTTTTCCAGCAAAAATAATCCTCCCAAAATAAAAGTTTTATAAGGCATTTTTTGGCAGCCGTAACTACTTTTAAAAGAAAGAAAACCTTAGTTTAAGATAATTTGAAAACAAGTACTGAATTGTCTCATAGCAATTGTACATTAGAATAAGTGAAGTGAATTTAATAAACAAACAAATAAGAACATCTTAACCAAAATTTGTGTGTTATTGCATTTTATGTCCCTGTTGGGAAATAGCCAAATAACTAGAAAGTGTTGTGATAAACATATCTGCTCCAATGAGGCTTTCGAAGCATATTGTTATTCCTTGTCATATCTCTGTCCCATTGAGGCTTGCAAGCAGTTTCAGCCCCAGTGAATCTTGTTACCTTGTTGCCCCAGAGAGGCTGTCGGAAAATAGTGTTATGCCACCGAAGCAGTAAGTCGAGCGGTCCATTGTTTTTGGGACTAACAAATTGATTGTAAGATACGTTGCGTTTTGGTGTGAATATCTAAGTAGCCCGAGGTTAGTAAAAAGACATTAACATATTAAACTATACCTGTTGCAACTATTAGAATTGCAATACTAAAATAGTTTGCCCACCACTGCATACATGAACACCCCTGTTAACCCATTATTTTAACAAGGACATGTCGCACTGAATTGCTAGTTATTTTATGACCACTAGAATAACTAGTTATTCTATGACCACTGTAAGTTGAAAAAAAGCTATAAGCTAAAAAAAATTTGTCTATTTTTAGAACAGTTGAGGTGGAATTTGTTTTCAATTTAAACACACTTCATATTTTTTATTTTATGTTTTTAGTTCGCCCCCTGCTGGATTTGATCTTGCGAACTTCTGATTTGAAGCCGAACTCACTACACTAGGCCACGCACACGAACATTAAGGGTTGCTTAAACGCTTGCATGTGCACCACCAACTGTTCTTTTTTTTTTGAAAAAAAGTACTCGGCCGGCGATGAACGTTGAACGCACAATCCTCTGCTTTGTAGTCGGACACACACGTTCTGTGTCACCGTACTCATAACTTAGTAAGGGGTAATATAAGTACATAGTTATTTTTGTTTACATCACTTTGTAATGGGTTACATAAAGACTAACGGATCCGAATTTTTGCTGGGTTGTAGATTGGATATACGTAAATTATAATATTATTCTTATTTACCGAAAATTTGAGGATTTCTTGCACAATTATGTGAAAAAAAAAGATTTTACTAAATTTTGATTTTTTAGACGTTTGATAATTCGTAAGAAATTTTATATTGTAGGGTATGGTATAAATAGCGAACATTTCCGTAGGTACAAGGAGAGATCCCTCATTTTCGAACATGGACATTCAGTGTGCAAGGTATCCACACTCAACATTAGGAAACAGTCTGAGCACGACACTAAATCATAATATCTCACTAATATTTTAGTCCTTATAATATCTTTCAAAAACTGAGATACCCAAAAATTGTAACCGGTTATATGTATGTTCCTCCGTCCTGCACATAAAATCTTCACTACCCTCACAAACAAAGTAAAGATATCGTCGGCTTTATTGCCAAAATTACCAACATATTTTCAAAAATGCTTGTACTTTTTTTGCATTTGTTTTTCCTGTTGCTTCTCTGTTTATACCTTTTAACTTTTGATGAACAACTCCTGAGCTCCTGAGTCGGTAAATTGAAGCAGTTTCCACCACCATTATGGTTTACCCGCAGCCAAAAACAACACACACCCTCAAACATAAATTTTTTGCCAAACTTACAACCAAAATTCATTGTTAACAAGCTTTTGAAGATACACTTAACATCATATACAATCACAATAACAAGAAGGAGAAAAGCAACAACAACATAAATATCCACCCACTTCAAAGCGATGACATGGGTGTGTGTTGTTGTTTTGTTTTTCTCTATTCTTTTCGTTTATGCCACTGCAACAAAGCAAGCAACAGGAATAATAGAAACATGTGGCAGGTAAAACAAATCCCTTTTCAATTTCCCCTGAGGGTTTTCCGATCAAACAGGATGTTCTTAGGCAGTTCAAAACATTTTACATTCCATCATCAAAAGTAAGAACGTAAATAATGTGCGAGGGTATCGTCAAATCCCACTGGTATCAGTGTTCAATTAATTTCCATATCATAAACTTTGACGTTTTAAACGTTCTTTTTAAATGTTTTTTTTTTATAAAAACAATTGTTTTCTTGTGGAGGTTAGAAAATTAACCTAAAGGAACACTTAAAAAATATTGTAATGTAAAATGAATTTGAATATGTATGATAAAGGGGATGAAATGATATAGCAGACAATACAATCTGTTTCTCAGCTCTACCACAAGTATTCACGCCATTTTGAGATGAAAAATATGTTATCGACCAACACATACTTCTTTTTAAACATAACTTTCGCCAATAATGCCGATAACGCCACTAATACCGATAAATTCTTCCCTACTAAGAAAAATCGAAGAAACATAGGCAGATAATTTTGACGACGTAGCACAGTGCGAAATATGAGAACTTTAGCGGAACTTTACTAATAACTTTTAAAGGAAATGGAGTAGATTCCTAAAATTTTTGCAAAAATGTTTCTTACGAGTAGATATATTTTATGAGCGCTTAGAAGAAACTTATGACCGTTGCCCTGCCCATCACATTAAAATTATTCTAGGCGATTTTAATGCCAAAATTGGAAAGGAGAATATCTTTGGCCCAACAGTCGGGAAATTCAGTCTCCACAGTGAAACATCTGACAATGGTATTAGGCTGATAGACTTTGCAGCTGCAAAAAAATGGTAGTTAGCAGTACCAGATTTAAGCATCTCGATATTCATAAGGGCACCTGGCTCCCTCCAGATCGAAGAACAAGTAATCAAATTGATCATGTTGTGATAGATGGAAGACATTCATCGAGCGTGTTGGATGTACGATCGTTCCGAGGAGCAAACATAGATTCTGACCACTACCTTGTTGCAGCAAAGGTGCGTACCCGTCTAAACGTTGCAAATAAAGCACGAAGAGTTACGAAGCGGAATTTGGACATCGGTAAGTTGCAAAAACAACAGATAGCCACAGCATATTCCACTCAACTGGCCCAATTGCTTAATCAAAGCACTCTTCGTCCCGATAACATATAAGGGCAATGGCAAAATATTGTCCACTCCATGCAAACAGCCGCAGTATCCATACTTGGATACCAGAGATCTCCCCAAGGAATCCATGGTATGAGCAGGAGTGTCGTGAGTGAGGCGGGAGTGTGAAAAAATCGAGATGTACAGCAGCCAGAATGAAGTTCGAAAGTTCTACCAAGGAGTGAAATACCGGCAGCTGACACAGATAGAGTGCTCAGGATGTGGAAAGAACATTTCTCCAAACTGTTGGTATCCGATAGTAGCGAAGACGGCGAAGATACCACAGATCAAATTCCCGAAGATGGTATTGGATGTATACCGCCCAGCCAAGATGAGATAAAGACAGCAATAAGTCGGCTGAAGAATAATAAGGCAGCAGGAGTCGATGGCTTACCCGCCGAGCTGTTCAAAACCGGAGGCGACACGCTGATAAAGTGTATTCATCAGCTAGTTAGCACAATCTGGCAGGAAGAACGAGTACCCGACGAGTGGAACTTGAGCATCCTGTGTCCTGTCCACAAGAAAGGAGATAAGACTGTATGCTCTAACTATAGGGCATAAGTCTTCTCCCTATTGCCTACAAGATTGTGTCAGGGATAATGTGCGAACGACTAAAGCCTATGGTCAATGAAATAATTGGGCCATATCAATGCGGCTTTAGACCTGGCAAATCCACCATTGACCAGATATTTACGGCGAGAAGACAAAGTTAATGGTGTCGTCGCGCAATGCGTCCATTGTGATCGGGCCAACTGTTGACGTTGGTTCCTACAATTTTGAGGTAGTAAAGGATTTCGTCAACAACAACATCAGTTGTGAAATACGAAGAAGAATAGTGTTAGCAAACGAATGCTGCTTCGGGCTGAGTAAACAGTTTAGGAATAAATCCACATCTCGTCAAACAAAAACAACGCTTTACAAAACACTGATACTACCCGTGCTGGTTCAGAAGCCTGGGTACTTGCGCCAGCAGACAAGGCAGTGCTTGATGTGTTGAGAGAAAAATTCTTCGAAAGATCGAGATGCAACGATTGCGTTGGCTAGGCCTTATCATAAGAATGAGGGATGATGAACTCGCTGAAAAGGCGTATAAATTCGAGCCGCATGGTGGTGCACGCAGAATTGGCAGGCCGAAGAATAGATGGCGCAAACAAGTGGACGAAGAGATTACAAGGCGCGGTATTCCGGAAAGCGAAGCACTAAACAGAGAGAGTTGGAGATCTTTTCTTAGTTCGGCTTATGGAACAAATGTTCTGTAATGGGCCAGCTAAGGAAGTATGTATGTATGTATGTAAGAATAAATATTGTCATATTACGGAGAATAACATTTTGTGTGAGAAGTTTTGTATTTGTCTTACACGGTGCATTTTGACCACAGAATCAACCCCTTATGAATCATATACATTAGACGTACCTTAAACCTTTGGGGACCAAAACTGAAAAGA
Organism: Musca autumnalis; assembly: GCF_047663935.1. Taxonomy (NCBI): domain Eukaryota; kingdom Metazoa; phylum Arthropoda; class Insecta; order Diptera; family Muscidae; genus Musca; species Musca autumnalis. The sequence goes on along the minus strand of NW_027411644.1, from coordinate 202,797,469 downwards.
CTATTTTTTGTCTACAGAACTGAAGGCATAGACGATCGGTAACACTGTGCAACAGTTTTAAGGTAATCTTTTGCAAACAATTTGTGCTGAGGATTTTTGAAAGTACAGATCCAAACGACAAAAACCCCAGTTGGGTTTTGTTGTGTCAGATCCAGTTTGGATTCTATTTGCATCTAAACATACTTATTACATATTGACTTTTTAAAGCAGTTCTAGGCTATATCTCTGATACCTATGTGAATCTTCATCTGACCTCTGAAGCAAATTTGTAGATAAGGCCAATAATAAAATGTTTGTAGAAATAATGAACTCGAAAAACTACTTTAATTGCCTCAAATTTTATAAAATATCGAAAATGTCCATAATTTGTATACATTTCGCACCAAATCGCGAAAACCGTTAATTATACCCTACACCACTATGTGGAAAGGATATTTATTATAAGTTTGTTTTAGTAAAAATGCAGATAACACCGCGAAATATTCGCTGGAGACCACCAATCTTCATATTTCGACGAGATAAAGCGATTTTGAGACGTGTGTCCGTCCGTCCGTCTCTCCATTATAAATTGTAATCAAACTCCAGGCAGCAATTATGGACCGATTTTCACAAAATTTTGCATGGAGGTCGGGTTAAGACCAGAATAGATCTCTATTTTTGTTGGAAATGATCGTGAAATGGTGAAATGGACCAAAAACGTAATTTTTATCCTATTTTTTAGCGGCTCTGTAGGTCGCAATAATAGTCCGATCAACGCAAAATTCCATGAAATAAATATGGTAAAGTATATGACAAAGAAGTAGCTTGCAATTTGAGATGCCGATCAGATAATATTTAGAGGGTTCAATGGACCAGAACTTTCGTGTGAAAATTGTGAACAATTTTAATATACAGCTTATATCTTTGATCCTGAAAGACACATTCTTCCCTCGTGAGTTATACACTCCGGTTCATCTAATTTTGCCTAGAAATACCGTTATATCTAACGATAGGATAGGAATTGAAAATTATATTTTTGTGGACATGTATAGAAGCCGATATTTTCAAAACCTTACATGTTTCTCGTATGCGTTATAACCGTACTTTTTACTTGATAGCTTTATAAGTCCGAATCAGAAGAAATATGGTAAAGATATTTCAAATTTCTGCCTTTCCAATTCAATGATTGATATTTTATTTGAGGAAAATGAATGAAAATCGATGGGTTCAACTCAATTTCGTTGGCTGTGGACATCTACAGCTCCGAAAAATATCAACATTTTTTGTAAAAGTTTTCTACACCTGACCATAGGATTTATGCAAATTCTTATGGTGGTTCTATCCTGGTGAATCATTAAAACATGCCAATATTTTGACTTTTTTTATAAAGTGAGTAAAAAGTACCGTTATATCGCATATGTGAAACATGTTAGGTATAGAAAATATCGGCTACTATATACTCTACTTGTCCACAAAAATAAAAATTTCAATTCCTCTCCTATCGTTAGATATAACGGTATTTGTAGGCAAAATTGGTTGGTTTTATTCAGATAAAGCGGAAGACGATCTCTTGACTTTTGCACTGATGTCGATTACGTTGATGTACGTAATCAGATAACAGAGCTACAGCCTGATATATCCAGTTTTTTGTTTGTAGTGTAGTCATTAACATGCTAGAGGTCGCAATTATAACTCAATAGTCACGAAATTTTGCACGAGGTAAGAGTTTAGGTTGAAGAAAATGCAAATTATATACAAATATTGCAGCATGGGGTCGCCTCGCCACCTATTGTATACCTCAGGATTTAGGGTAAAGGGGATAGAAACAAAATACGACCAAAGATGTGTCTCATCGAAATATTGGTTTTAGACCCTAAGTATGTTTGGTCGAAATTCGCTTCAGACTATTTGGAGCCTATTTAGCCCTGTCCGTTCATCTGTCTCTCTTAATGTCTAGATGGCTGGTGCGCACGATAACTCTCGAACGGATCTACCGATTAGAACCAAATTGTATACTTCGTAATATTTTGCCCAAACTTTGGTTAAGTTCGAATGTAGGCTTTGTCGGTCTATACCTCCCCCAAACAAGTTCAAAATTGTTTTCGACAAATTGTGTGAACGATAACTGGCGAAGTGAGCAATCGATTTGCTCCAAACTTTCCATATATTATTCCTTCCGTTGGACGAAACTAGTCTTCTCTGCCCTTCGCTAAAGTAAATCAATTTTAAATACACCCACTTTTAAAAACTTGTGGTTTTTAAAATTTGAAAACAACAAATCTGTGATTAAGCTGGGCTCACTTTAAAAATAAAAATTATTCCTTCCAGATATAGATCGGATAAGACTATATCGATCCACACCTTAGGGTAACTCCCACACAAAATTCGGAAAAGAGAAATTTAAGAGTCTTTTCGAATCGTTTTGAATTTTTTTTTTCAGCATATTGTACTTGCGCCGCAAATCCGCAAGATAGGTCGAAACTTTACACATCGTATTACTTCATCCAGTCATGTATCAGGTTGGAATATGGACTATATCGGTCCGTCTTTCGAGTACCTCCCACACAAAATTTGGAAAAAGTGCAGTTTGAGAACCCGTATCGGATCTATTTGATTATTTTTTCTTGAAGAAGGTTCTTTTCACTGTCCCTATTCTGGTCCCTGGGGGCCACCGTGGTGCAATGGTTAGCACGTCCGCCTTGCACTCAGAAGGTCTGCGGTTCGAATCCCAGGCCAAGCAACATCAAATTTTCAACGGTGGAAAAATTCCCCCTCAGTAATGCTGGCGACATTTCCTGAGTATTTAAGCCATGAAAAACTTCTCTACAAGTGGTGTCGTAAGACACGCCGTTCGGACTCGGCAATCAAAAGTAGGTCCCATATCATTGGTCCCATGAATTGGCGTGCACTCATTGATATGAGAGAAGTCTCCCTTGTCCCATCTGGGATGTTTGTGGAACAATTATATATTATTCTGGTCCCTTTTCCGGGTAAGTCATACTTCCTGAGACTAAACTAAAATTACAAATCTGAAAAAATAATTGTCAAACTTTTCCAAAACTCAGAAGTTAGTGTACTAAAATTGATTTGGTATAGCCCCATATTACGATACCTACAGATTCCATGTATTTTGAAGCAAACAAAATAAATATATTTTTTACAAAATAAATATATTTTTATACAGCAGAGGCTGAGGGTATATCACCGTTGGAGCAGGTGACTTATACTATCTTCTTTGGCGTACAATTGAATATGAATAATTTTGGGATTTATAAATTAGTTTGCATGCAAAATTTTTGAATTTCTATTCATTGTTAGCTATTTCAACCGGTATAAAATATATTTTTGATATCACAATATATAGCCACAATGAACTTTTTTCGAAGTATATGTGAGGTACAAATGCACAATTTTTGGACGATAAACTCGCGATTATCAAATATACCAAATTGCATGGTATATACATATATTTATTTATTTTAGGTGTATTCCAAAAAGGAACCTGATATTCAAAGACAATTTGAAGAGGAGGGGCTAGTCAATGTTAATTTTCAAATTTTCGAATATGTTTTAGGAGAGTATAATTTATATATTTTTCCACAAACATCCCAGTAAAGACAAGGGAGGCTTCTTTTATATCAATGGATTCATATAAGGTTCTTGATATGTGACCTAGTTTTTATCGTTGCCACTTGTAGAGACTTTTTTCATGGCGGAAATACTCAGGAGATATCGCCAACATTACTAAGGGGTATTTTGTCACCGTTGACAATTTGATAGGAATCGAACCCGGACATTCAGCGTGCAAGGCGGTTGCACATAGCTAATTCCTACAGGTTATGGTGTAGGGCATCACATGGTCGGCCCTGTCTGACTATAGCCTTTGCTTACATGGTTTTCTTAATGTTTTCTTTTGGAAAAATATTCGTTGTGATGTAATACACAACTCTTCAGAAATGCCATTGTTGCAAAATTACTTTATCACGTTGTTTTCAGTATATTATTAAAGGACAAAATGCGAGAATAAACTGTTGGTGTGAACTGTGTTTGAAATACGTCTTGTAAAAGATATGGTGCAAAATACCGCTGAAACAACATGAAGTAAGCATTTTAGAGTTTCAGAAAGTTCTGAAGAATTGCTGAGAACTTTATTTGGAAGATTTTTGAAAAATGTTATTTGGTTCAATTCCCAATAGTTTATATGATACTGACCAGAATTTCAGCAATTATGTAAAATTTTCATTATTTTATCGATTTTGATGCCCTAGATGGTGTTTTTATACCCTACACCACTATGTGGAAAGGGTATTATAAGTTTGTTTTGGTGAAAATTCATGTAACACCGCGAAATACTCGTCGGAGACCCCCAATGTGGTATACCAATCTTCATATCTCGGCGAGATAAATCGATTTTGAGATGTGTGTCCGTCCGTCCGTCCGTGTGTCCGTCTGTCCATTATAAATTGTAATCAAACTCCAGGCCGCAATTATGGACCGATCATCACTAAATTTGGTATGGAGGTCGGTTTCACATCAGAATAGATCGCTATTTTAATTGGTGATGATCGTGAAATATTTAGCGGGTAAAATGGACCAAAAACAAAATCGCAATAATAGTCCGATCGCTGCGAAATTTTTAATAAGGTAAGAGAATATGACAAAGAAGAAGCTTGCAATTTGAGATGGCGATCTGATATTATTTAGATGGTTAAATAACCACAACTTTTGTGTGAAAATTGTGAAAATTTTTAATAAACAGCTTATATCTTTGTTCCTGAAAGACACCTTCCCCACTCGTGAGTTATATTTGGAAGACGATCCCTTGACCTTTCAATAATGTCAATTATGTTGATGTACGTGACCAGATAACAGAGTTACAGCCTAATATATCCAGTTTTTTGTTTGTTATGTAATCATAAACCCGCTAGAGGTCGCAATTATAGCTCAATAGTCACGAAATTTTGCACGAAGTAAGAGTTTAGATTGAAGAAAATGTCTATAATTTTGCATGATTATCTGATATTATTTAGCGGTTGACTTAGGCCATTACATTTGTATGAAAAATATACAAATTTTATTTTTGGTTCATATTTTCATTCCTGGAGGGCATATACCGGCAAAATAGCCTACATATGGAAAATAACTACTGATCATAATGTGTCTGCTAGATAACGCACCTACTGCCTGATATATAATGTGTTTTGTGTAGAGAACCACAACCACAGAGAAATTTTCAATTCAGTTGTCAAATTGGATTTTTTATGCAAATATTGAAACATGGGGTCACATCGCCACCTATTTTATACCTTAGGATTTAGGGTAAAAGGGATACAAACAAGGTACGACCAAAGATGTGTCTCATCGCAATATTGGTTTTAGACCCCAAGTATATATGGACGAAATTCGTTTCAGACAATTTGGAGTCTATTTAGCGCTGTCCGTTTATCTGTCTCTCTTAATGTCTAGCTGGCCAATTGGAAACAAATTTTATACAACGTAACATTTTGCCTAAACTTTGTTTAAGTTCGAATGTAGGCTATGTCGGTCAAAACCTTCCCAAAAAAGTTCAAAATTGTTTCCGAAAAATTGTGTGAACGATAACTGGCGAAGTGAGCAATCGATTTCCTTCAAACTTTCCATATATAATTATTCCTTCCAGATATCGGATAAGACCATATGTGTCCTTAGGGTACCTCCCACACAAAATTCGGAAAAGGGAAATTTACGAGTCCTCTAGAATCGTTTTGAATTTTTTTTCAGCAGATTGTACTTGCGCTGCAAATCCGCAAGTTAACTCTCAAGGGGATTTTCTGATTGGTGGAAAGTTTTTACATCGTATTATTTCATCCAGTCATGTGTCAGGTCGGAATATGGACTATATCGGTCCGCCCTTCGAGTACCTCCCACACAAAATTTGGAAAAAGTGCAGTTTGAGGACCCGTATCAGATCTATTTGATTATTATTTTCTTTTTTTTTTTTGAAGAAGGTTCTTTTTACGGTCCGTATGCTAGTCCCTTTCCCGGGGTAAGTCATACTTCCAGAGATAATAGTCCAGAAGTTCAAAAAACCCCTGCAGGCTCCAACTAAAATTACAAATCTGAAAAAATAATTCTCAAATATTTCCAAAACTTAGAATTTAGCTTAAAAAAATTCATTTGGTATAGCCCCATATTACGATACCTACAGATTCCACGTATTTTGAAGCAAACTCGTGTTACAAAATAAATATATTTTTAGAGGCTGAAGGTATATCACCGTTAGCGCAGCTGACTTATACTATCTTCTTTGGTATGTAATTGAACATGAGGGGCTAATCAATGTGAATTTTCCAATTTTCGAATATTTTTTAGAAATGTATAATTTATATATTTTCCACAAACATCCCAGTAAGGACAAGGGAGGCTTTTCTTATATCAATGGATTCATTTTAAGTTATTGATATGTCAACTAGTTTTTATCGCCGAGTCCGAACAGCGTGTCCTAAGTTGCCACTTGTAGAGACGTTTTTCATGGCTCAAATACTCAGGAAATATCGCCAACATTACTAAGGGGTATATTGCCACCGTTGACAATTTGATGGGAATAGAACCCGGACATTCAGCGTGCAAGGCGATTGCACATAGCTAATTCCTACAGGTTGTGGTGTAGGGTATCACATGGTCGGCTCCGTCCCACTATAGCCTTTGCTTACTTGTTTTCTTATGTGGTATGTACAAAAGATAAGTTATACTAGTTTAGGGCTACAAGCCAGAAACAGCAAGGCCAGATTCCTTGTCGTTTCTGAGATAAATACCCGATACATGCAAAAAACTGGATCTGACAGGACAAAACCCTACTAGGGTTTTTGTAGTCTCAATATGTACTTTCAAAAAATGCATACTAGAAGTTGCTTGCATTTTCAGTGTTGCATAGTGTAACCTTACAAATTACACCATAGTCGAGGTTGCAAAGCCCTATTGGACCCTTTTATTTTCTTATGATGAGAGTTTAGCCCCTGTTTTGAATGGGGTCATGGAACATAATTTTGAGATATTGCAAACGCTGTTCTTGACTTAATATAACACTCATCTTAAAGACAAGAAGGATTAAAAAACGTATAGCGATAATAAATTTAGTTTTCACGAAGTCTACGCAAATACCATTACAAAGCGTGAAAAAATACTGCAATGGAAAATATCTATGAAAACTGTGTTAGAAGCCCTAGAAAATATTTTGTTATACCTGTAGCATACAACCAAAAAAAAACTTAACAGAAAATTTCAGCCGACGTAGCAATGATGTTGTTTTTGTTGATGGTTTGATACAAATGAAAAGTGGTGAAATGAAAGAAAACACTATTATATGTATTGTTGTGCCTGTTACCCCTGACTAGGCTGTTAGGCAAGCCTAAAGGTATGCTGTGCAATGGAAAACTTACTCCTTTGAAAGTATTTTGGCATGCCAAAGAATTTCAGTATTTGAATATTTGCCCTAAAGTTAACTGTGTTCTATCACAAACAATAACTTAGGAACAGGGCGGAAAGGGACATGGAAGACAAAACCTAATATTTCATGCTCTTGATGCTGAACCACATAAATATATTAATGAGAAGAAAATTAAGTTTCTCTTTTTTTACTTTTATGTTTCAAAATATGGTGGTAGGATGGCTAATAGAACATCGTAGTTGGGGTGGTAGTTTGTTGTTTCTTATTGTCTTGTAATGAAACATATTAAAATCATGGAACAAGAACAACAATCTTTGTCAGACTTGACAATGCTGGTATGTAAGTATGAATGTATATCGTAAATTATATGTTAGAGTTGCTTGGAAATGTAACACGACTGTGTTACATGGTGTGGTAAATTACACTGAAAAATTCAAAGCTTGTTATGTAAAGATAATTTATGGCAACGGCATAACTTTGTTTGTATAGCAACAGGTGAATTTTGTCTAACTAAACAAAAGAGTTGGACACTGGGTTTAGGAACCATAGATTGAATCTATGGTTTTATTTATTAACATGAGTTGCTACAAAAGAACCCGTTATTGTGAAGCCGAAAGTAAAATAGATTTCCATAGAAACGTCGGTCTCCTGTGGTACTTCAATTGACACCAAATTTTAAAATGATTTCCTTCACTTGAGCTTTCCGTAGATAATTTTGCCTCTACTGTTTAGCGCGAATTATCGGTTCATTCGTGTTCAAACCCATGTTAACTATATCAATAAAGTTGTGTAGCTCACTCAGTTCGAGGTTCATTGATCCATTGATCTCCATAATTATAAATTGGTTCATAGATTATTTAAAGTATTTTTTACTCAAACACTCCTTATAAAGAACACAACAGTACAATATCATACGCGACCACAAGGGGAAAATATTTCTTAATATTGTTTTTTTTTTTTGTGGATATATATGCCCTTTATTATTTGTTAAAGAAATGCAATACAAGAATAATGTGAACATATCTTAACAAACAAAGCTCATGTTGAACATAGGGCGGTAACAAATTCTCTCCATCTTCTTCCATCGTTAGCGAAACATTTGACCTGGTTCCATGTTTTGTTGAGGGCTTCGTATTATCTTTTCACACATCTAATCCATGTCATTCAGGTTCGACCTGGTCTTCGGTGGCCCTGTGGATTCCACTGCAGTGCCGATTTCGTGATATCATTATCGGGACTTCATAAGATGTGCCCAATGCAAGTCCATTTACGTTTCTTAATTTCTATCTCGACTGGGACATTATGCGTTATAGTGAGCAGCTCATTTGTTGATATAACGTTGGCCAATATATGTGGAGGATACGTCTGACGCACCGATTTATGAAAGTTTGGAGTCTTTTCAAATTCGCCTGTGTGGTACCCCATGTTGATGAGCCATAAAGCAACACTGATTTAACGCTGCTGTCGAAAATACGTTTTTTTTTTTTTTTTGATACTAATGTTGTTTGTACGCCATATTTTGTGTAGGGCTTGGAAAGCTGCCCTAGCTTTGTTTATACGGGCCAAAATGTCATCATCAGAACCACCATGTGCTGATATTACGCTTCCGAGGTAACAGAAAGTATCACCGTTTTCGATGTTAATGCCGTTCACTGTCAATGGTGTTGTAACATTGGTGCCAATGCGCATAAGTTTTGTCTTCTTGATGCTTATTTTAAGACCTATACTAGATGCGTTGATAATAAGCCTGTTCAGTATTGTTTGGATGTCTTCAAAACTGTTGGCCATGAGACATATATCATCTGCATAGTCAATATCATTGAGGCGATTGTTGAGGATCCACTGTATACCACATGGGTCTTCGGTGTTTGTTTTGTTCATGACATAGTCCAGCATTAGCAGAAATAAGGTTGGTGAGAGAATGCACCCTTGTTTCACTCCGGCTGTAGTCATGAAGGATAAACTTTCTGTTGTATTAAAACGAATGCGGCATGACGAGTTCCTGTAGAGTTCCCGGATGAGGAGTATTATTTTGTCCGGAATACCGTTTAGCGAGAGGATATCCCACAGTGCATCTCGTGATATGGTGTAGAAAGCTCTTTCAAAGTCGACGAATAGTAGGTAGAGATGAGAGTTGTACTCTTTCGACCTTCCGGTTCGAAACACTGCTGGTTCGCATCGCAGTATTGACAATACATCTGGACGTATTCTGTTTAGCAGTAGAGAGGCCATGAGTTTCGCAACACAGTTAAGTAATGTTATGCCTCGCAAATTCTTACATTCCTTCCGGCCACCTTTTTTCGACGTAAGAGCATCTACTAGTGATGAGGCACCATATTTAAGCAGTTCAGCTAGTATGTTATCAGGGCCACTGGACTTGCTTACTCTTAAAGATGTAAGTGCCGATTTTATTTCATCTCGAGTTGGTGGGGGTGTAGGAATGTCCCGTCTTTGATTTCGCCTTGAGGGCGTTTGGAGTGGATGATGGTGTTGAGATGTTGTCGAGTTTTCAGAAAAGAATTCACGCCACACAATGTCGCGAGTTCATATTAACTGTGGCCAAAAATAGAAGGAGTTGTCGTAGGTGCATCAATTTTGGTACACGTACAGCTCCCATACAACGGTACCTCCCGATAATCGGTATTTTGAAGATTTTAGCCTTATTATTACACCGAAATTGCTGAAATTTGGTATTTAGTCTTCGTAGGGGGCATTATACCTTCACCTTGCAATTTGTCTGCATAGGTCCACGACTTCATATAGCCCCCATAGGACGGTACCTCCCGATTTTCGGTATTTTGGAGGTTTTAGCCTGATTATCACACCGAAATGGCTGAAAATTATTAAATTGCATTAAATTGCATCAATTTTGGTAAACGTACCTATTATTGAATTACAATCTTCAGGACAAAAAATTGGGTTGGTCGGTCCACGTTTTGATATAGTCCCCATAGAACCGTACCTCCCGATTTTCGGTATTTTGAATGTTTTAGACACAATGACCAACCGAAAGTATTCAAATTTTGTGGTTAGTCTTCGGCAGAGGTATCAAACAATCCAACAGAGAATTGTGGGCTTAGGTCCACGTTTTGATATAGCTCCCATACAACGGTACCTCCCGATAATCGGTATTTTGAAGATTTTAGCCTTATTATTACACCGAAATTGCTGAAATTTGGTATTTAGTCTTCGTAGAGGGCATTATACCTTCACCTTGCAATTTGTCTGCATAGGTCCACGACTTCATATAGCCCCCATAGGACGGTACCTCCCGATTTTCGGTATTTTGGAGGTTTTAGCCTGATTATCACACCGAAATGGCTGAAAATTGGTATTAAGTCTCCGTTGGGGGACTTATAACCTTCCACCAGAAATATTTCGGTATAGGTCCTCGTCTTCCTATAGCCCCCATAGAACCGTGCCTCCTCATTTTCGGTATTTTGAGTGTTGTGGCCCCAATATCCACCCGATATGACTGAAATTTGGTGTTTAGTCTTCATATTGTGCATGTGAGCATATTGAATATATCAAACTCTTGTCTTTAAATATGAGAATTTTCCGTTAAAAATTTTTTTTGACCGATTAGTGGTCAAAAAACTTAGCGAGTTCATATTAACTGTGGCCAAAAATAGAAGGAGTTGTCGTAGGTGCATCAATTTTGGTACACGTACCTATTATTGAATTACAATCTTCAGGACTAAAAATTGGGTTGGTCGGTCCACGTTTTGATATAGTCCCCATAGAACCGTACCTCCCGATTTTCGGTATTTTGAATGTTTTAGACACAATGACCAACCGAAAGTATTCAAATTTTGTGGTTAGTCTTCGGAAGAGGTATCAAACAATCCAACAGAGAATTGTGGGCTTAGGTCCACGTTTTGATATAGCTCCCATACAACGGTACCTCCCGATAATCGGTATTTTGAAGATTTTAGCCTTATTATTACACCGAAATTGCTGAAATTTGGTATTTAGTCTTCGTAGGGGGCATTATACCTTCACCTTGCAATTTGTCTGCATAGGTCCACGACTTCATATAGCCCCCATAGGACGGTACCTCCCGATTTTCGGTATTTTGGAGGTTTTAGCCTGATTATCACACCGAAATGGCTGAAAATTGGTATTAAGTCTCCGTTGGGGGACTTATAACCTTCCACCAGAAATATTTCGGTATAGGTCCTCGTCTTCCTATAGCCCCCATAGAACCGTGCCTCCTCATTTTCGGTATTTTGAGTGTTGTGGCCCCAATATCCACCCGATATGACTGAAATTTGGTGTTTAGTCTTCATATTGTGCATGTGAGCATATTGAATATATCAAACTCTTGTCTTTACATATGAGAATTTTCCGTTAAAATTTTTTTTTGACCGATTAGTGGTCAAAAAACGGTCAATTTTTTGTAAAAAATCGAATTTTGATTTTCGCTGTTCACAATTTTTTTTAAAAATTGATATTTTTAAAATTCTCTCGTTTTAAAGCAAGATTATTAGGTACTTAATAAGCCCACAAAAATATATGATGATCGGTTCATTCGTTTTCGCGCTATAGCCAACACCGTAAAACGATTTGGTAAAAAAGGGGGTATCCTATCAGTGAGGTGGTCGCTGAAAAAGAGAATTGACACATTCGTCTGCAAACCTCTGCAGCTGGGACCTTTATATACTTGAAGTACTCACTTTTTACTACTCATACAGCAAAAAATATCGATATACACTTTTATACAATTTTTTTCCCACTCCACTCAATTTAAAATTTGCTTCAGAAAATTAATAAACTTAGTAATACATGTTTGGGTAAATGTAAACACCATATGATTAATATTTACATGCAAACAAAAGTGTAGCCAAGTTTATTACATCCTAAGAGAACTTAGGAACAATATTTGCAGCGACCGTTTCATTTAAATTTTAAATATTAACGCATAATATAATTTATTTATTTATAATTTATTAATTTTAGAAAAAAAAAAACACAAAAATACGTATTACCTAAAATTGTCGGATTTAAATCCTTATATAGCAAAAACTACTTCGCGTATCAGTACCAAAATTCAGATTCTTCTTAATTAATATGTTTTCTATCACTCCGCATCAATAAATTTGTTCAACGAAGTATTTAGTTTTTACCATTTTTGGCCACGGTCGTGACACTGTGCGCCATCGATTAAGTTGTTCATCTGGTGTTGTGAGTTCAGCTCCGTTTTTATCTCTGATCAATGCAGTGCTTCTTATGTTGTTACCACTCAGTGTTTTAATTTGATGCTTGTTCTGCTTCGTCCGCTATATTGCTGTAGTACATCTCTCGGTACATGCGCGCAAGTTTTTTGACATTGTTTGCTGTTGTCGTGTATTCCTTCTTGGCTGCGGCCTTTTCCTCGCTAGTCTTGGCAGTTTCAAATCGATGCTTTTGTCTCCTTCGTTTTCTATTATCCACGGCTTTCTTTTGTTTACCGAAATTTTATATATTCCTGTCTCGGCTAAAACCTTCAAAATACCGAAAATCGGGAGCTAAAGTTCTGCGGTAGCTATATCAAAATGTTTTTTCCTCAAGAGAGACGAAAGCAAATTTCAATCAGTTCGATGAGACAATATGTCCCAAACCTTTAAAATACCGAAAATCAGGTGGTACCGTTTTATGTGGGCTATATAAAAACGTGGACCTATACTGCTAAGCTTTCTAGGCAAAATTTGTTTAGTCCCAAAGATGTTGTTACAATTCTCAAAATACCTAGAATCGGAAGGTACCGTTGAATGGGGGCCATATCAAAAAGTGGACCTATACTGGTAATTCTCTTCTGGAATATTTTCCACCAAATAAAAACTTAATAACAATTTACATCCATTTTGGTGTTATATTGAGGCCGGTCGGGATTTAAAAATACCGACAATCGGGATATACACAGACATGGACCTACACCAACAAATTTCAGGTGGAATGTTTTATATTCCAACGAAAACAAAATACCAAATTTCAGTCATTTCGGTGCGATATTGAGACCTTCAAATAGCAGAAAATCGGGAGGTACCGTTCCAGGTACCGAAAACGGGGAGATACAGTTCCATGGAACCCAACGAAGACTAAATACCAAATTCTAGATATTTCTGTGTGGTATTGTGGCCTTCAAAATACCGAAAACGGGGAGATACGGTTCTATGGGAGCTACATGAAAGTGTGGACATATGCGACAAATTTCAGATGGAAAGTTTAGTACCCCCAACGAAGAGTAAATACCGATTTCTAGCCATTTCGGTGTTAAAACGAGGCTAAAACCTTCAAAAACGGGACCGATATAGCCCATTTTCAAGCCCAAACATGATAGGAGTAAAAGAAACTTCAATACATAATTATAAAGCTCTATCTTGAAAAGTGGGACCTTTATCTTGATTTCAAGGACAGACGGAGAAGGCTATTTCGTTTCCGACGAAAATTTAGATGTGTTACAAACGGAATGACAAATTTATTTATATCCTCCATATTATGGTCGAGTGTAAAATATTGGGCGTCTCCTGCTATTTTATTATTCTTCAGTTAATTTATTGCAGTTTTTACTTCATCTTGGAGGGCCGGGTTTCAATCAATACCACTTTCCGGGATTGAATATGCTGTACATTCGTAGTCTTCATTATTCCATACCAACAGTTTGAAAAAGTGTTCTTTCCATAACTTGAGCACACTATCTGCATCTGTAACCAAAATACTTTGCTCGTCTCTACAGTTGTTTCAGTTTTTGGAAAAGTTTTCGGACTTCATTTCGTTTTAATAGGCTAATGTTTCGGACAATTTGAAGTCGATTTAGCCATGTCGTCCGTCTAGCTGCGCACGATATCACGCGAACGAGGCAACCGATTGGGTCCAAAATTTGGCATTCGTTCAAAATTAGTTCAAGTTCGAAGATGTGTAACAAAAAAGTTCAAAATTGTTGGCTAAATTTGTACGCTCGATAACTCCTGATGGAGTACCCGATTTTGTCCATTCTTTGCGCATCATAATATTTTTACCAGACATCGAACGGGGTTTGAATATGGACTCTATCAGCCCTCTCCATAGGGTACCTCCCACACAGAAATTAAGATATTTTCAAGGATCCTTTGGTAATTTTTAGCGAAGTTACTTTTTGTAGTCTTATTTGCGGCGATATTTAGTCCTCGCTTCCTTACATAATGGCTCAAAAGCTCGAAATTAAAAGGTGACTGGTTGTCGCAATAACTATCGGAAGGAATGAAATCCAATATATGATTCACTTCCAAAATTGACAATTTCGGCCCATTCCTGCAAGTATCTTTTTTGGCAAAATCAAATCTTCAAAAATGGCCACAAAATTCGGAAAGTAGCATAAATACATAATTTTTGGGAAACGAATTATATTTGTGTAGCTGGTATTTTATCTGCCCATAGATTAAAGTTTCAATTCACATAGACTGAGGGTATATCTCTGTTGGCAAAGCCGAGTGATACTTTCTTACTTCTTTTTTCACATTCCCGCTTTTCAATATCTCTCTTCTTTCTGCGGAAAAGATATATATCCTCTCTCCTTACCCTATAGCACTTTTATGCGCTTCGTTATGCTACTGATAGATAGAGTATATTATATGTCGCTTCTTCGGTAGCAGTACGACACTCCGCGTTCCTTGCTGGAGGTCTCCGGTATCCAAGTCTGGATTTTACAGTTCTTTGCCAGGAGTGTGCAACATTTTAACACTAAGTGAATATGCTTTCGTTAGGCAATTGGGCGAGTTGAGTGGAATGTGCTGTGAATATCTGTTGGGATTACAGCTCAGTGATGTCCAACTTCCATGCTGTGTCTGATCGATAAGTGTCTTCCATCTATCACAAAGTGATCAACCGCTGCTCTATCTATCAGCCTCATTCTATTGTCACACGTTTCACTTTTGGACGAAAGATATTCTTCTTTCCAAGTTTGACTTTAAAATCTCCTAGAATAATTTAACAACGCCATATGTTCCTTCTAAACCATGATGCAATAAATAAGGTAAAACAGCTCTCCAGCAGCTATCCAGTTATCACCACGGGGAGGTCAATGACCGCTTGAGACGAAAGATGGATCGGTTGGGGCCCTTTGCTTGGCATATTTCATCCCCTGCCGCAAATATTTGGGAATCACTAATTTTCCTCAGTGTACAGTATAACACTATGCAACACTGAAAATGCAAACAACTTCTAATATGCATTTTTAGAAAGTACATATTTAGACTACAAAAACCCTAGTAGGGTTTTGTTCTGTCAGATCCAGTTCGGATTTTATGGCCTCATCTAAACCGGGCTAAATCTACACTTTTTTGCGTTTAGCTGGTCTTTATCTCAGAAACGAATAGGAAATTGGCCTTGCCGTCTTTCGCAATATTGTAGCCCTAAACTAGTAGAACTTATATTTTGAAGAAACCACACAAGAAAAACTCCATCTAGGGCATCAAAATCTATAAAATATAGAAAATTTTACATAATTGCTGAAATTCTGCTCAGTATCGGCTAAACTATTGGGAGTTGAACCAAGTAACCTTTTGCAGAAATCTTCCAAATAAAGTTCTCAATAATTCTGTAGAACATTCTGAAACTCTAAAGTGCTTACTAGATGTTGTTTCAGCGGTATTTTTCATCACATCTTTTACAACACGTATTTCAAACACAGTTCACACCAACAGTTTATTCTCGCATTTCGGATTTCACTACATTATTGACATTTTTATTAAATCGTCGTTGATTTAATAAATCAACGGTGCGAAATGTATAAAAACTGTGGAATTTTTGCATATATTTTGAAATTTGAGGCAATAAATGTTGTTTTTCGAGTTCATTATTTCTCCAAATATTTTATTCTTGTCCTTGTCTGCAAATTTGCTTCAGAGGTCAGAAGAAGATTCGCATTGGTTTCAGAGATATAGCCCCGAATTTCTTTAAAAACTCAATTTTTAACCATGTTTAGATGGGGCCATAAAATCCGAGCTGGATCTGACACAACAAAACCCAACTAGGGTTTCTTGTCGTTTGGGTCTGTACTTTCAAAAAATCCACAGTTCGAATTGTTTGCACAAGATCACCTTAAAAATGTTGCACAGTGTAATTCCATTCATCATAATTTTGAAACAATATGCAGCCATGTTTTTGCTCAGACACATCATTCAATCAATGTGTGTCCTCGTTTGTCCTGGTTTGCTTCAGTTTCATTTTTTTTACAACTACTACTGTAAAATTCATAACCTACAAGTAATAAAGACGAAAGTATTTCACCTTTGTCAGTTTACCCTCAAACACGTTACGTCTATCTCTAGTTTTCATACGCTGGCTGCCTGCCTGCCGTACGTTAAAAGTGCAAATTGAATTGCTAACAAAATATTAGATGCTTTGAATATTTTCAACATATTTTTTGAACAAATTCCGATCCCACAACAACAAGGACAGTAACGACAACAACAATAACAATAAATAAAATATACACAGCCATACTACCGCCATCCAGACAAACAACAATGAAAACAAAAGAAACTAATTTTGCAAATGTTTATACAACAGGGAAAGACAAGTTAGCTGAGAGGCGGGCTCATTCATTCAGGCAACAAATGCTGCTGTTGTCTGAAACAAGGTACACAAGAGGTATTATGGGGTCGTAGCTCCTGTTCAACATGAATTATGAGGTGGAAAACAACATTCATGTGAGGAATGGGGAGAAATCTGAACACACGCTAGAAACTTATTACAGACCATGTCCCCATTCCTTCGGGAGTATCAACAGTTACTGCCTTCTGCTGCTGGCAAATGCGTAGAACACTACAGCTCGCAAATGGGAGTGTGGTGGCATAAAGTTAACAAACCCGTAGTGATTGATAAATATTTAAAACACAGGCAACAACGAAAAATAATTGAAATAAGTGAAGCGTTCATTCAACATTGAATTACTATGAATTGGATATAACAAGAACAACAAAAACAACAACGGCCACAAGTAAAATATCCCATTCTCTAGCTTTACAATGTTTTTTTTCGTTATTTTGAACTTTATTCCAGCCATGTCGACCCAAACTCAAACGGAAGATTGTTTCACTTGTTTTACAGAAAGAAAAAAGAAACGGAGATACGATATTCCAAAGCATTTGGCGGGGTTTGTCTTGTCTGTTTGTAAGCAGAAAGTGTGCGTAATATTCAATTGCTCCCAAGATGACGTTCGCCAATAAGTCTTAACTTTGATGCTTCCTCCACTCGTACTTATATTGCCATTGTTGCCGTAATGTTTTGCTACTGTTGTGGAGGACAGTGGGTTTTTGAGACGACTTACCTGCATATTGGCAATGGTTAGGCTTCGCGTTAGGCTATATCAGACGACCACCTTACTCGTCTATAAAGACGACCTCCAGCTCGTCTATAAAGACGACCTCCAGCTCGTCTATAAAGACGACCTCCAGCTCGTCTATAAAGACGACCTCCAGCTCGTCTATAAAGACGACCTCCAGCTCGTCTATAAAGACGACCTCCAGCTCGTCTATAAAGACGACCTCCAGCTCGTCTATAAAGACGACCTCCAGCTCGTCTATAAAGACGACCTCCAGCTCGTCTATAAAGACGACCTCCAGCTCGTCTATAAAGACGACCTCCAGCTCGTCTATAAAGACGACCTCCAGCTCGTCTATAAAGACGACCTCCAGCTCGTCTATAAAGACGACCTCCAGCTCGTCTATGTCTCTAAAGACGACCTCCAGCTCGTCTATGTCTATAAAGACGACCTCCAGCTCGTCTATGTCTATAAAGACGACCTCCAGCTCGTCTATGTCTATAAAGACGACCTCCAGCTCGTCTATGTCTATAAAGACGACCTCCAGCTCGTCTATGTCTATAAAGACGACCTCCAGCTCGTCTATGTCTATAAAGACGACCTCCAGCTCGTCTATAAAGACGACCGCCAGCTCGTCTATAAAGACGACCGCCAGCTCGTCTATAAAGACGACCTCCAGCTCGTCTATAAAGACGACCGCCAGCTCGTCTATAAAGACGACCGCCAGCTCGTCTATAAAGACGACATCCAGCTCGTCTATAAAGACGACCGCCAGCTCGTCTATAAAGACGACCTCCAGCTCGTCTATAAAGATGACCTCCAGCTCGTCTATAAAGATGACCGCCAGCTCGTCTATAAAGACGACCTCCAGCTCGTCTATAAAGACGACCGCCAGCTCGTCTATAAAGACGACCTCCAGCTCGTCTATAAAGACGACCTCCAGCTCGTCTATAAAGACGACCGCCAGCTCGTCTATAAAGACGACCTCCAGCTCGTCTATAAAGACGACCTCCAGCTCGTCTATAAAGACGACCTCCAGCTCGTCTATAAAGACTACCTCCAGCTCGTCTACAAAGACGAGCTCTGGCTCGTCTATAAAGATGATCTCTGGCTCGTCTATAAAGACGATCTCTGGCTCGTCTATAAAGACGATATCTGGCTCGTCTATAAAGACGACCTCTGGCTCATCTATAAAGACGACCTCTGCCATGTTTATAAAGACGACCTCTGGCTCGTCTATAAAGATGATCCCTGGCTCGTCTATAAATATGATCTCTGGCTCGTCTATAAAGACGACCTCTGGCTCGTCTATAAGAGACAACCTTTGGATCGTCTATATATAAATTCGACCTGTGCTTGTTTGGAGCGCCCTTTAGGCATGTCTATAAAGATGACCTCTGGCTCGTCTATAAGGATGACCTCTGGCTCGTCTGTAAAGATGACCTCTGGCTCTTCTATAAAGGCGACCTCTGGCTCGTCTATAAAGACGACCTCCGGCTCGTCTATAAAGACGACCTCTGGCTCGTCTATAAAGACGACCTCTGGCTCGTCTATAAAGACGACCTCTGGCTCGTCTATAAAGACGACCTCTGGCTCGTCTATAAAGACGACCTCTGGCTCGTCTGTAAAGACGACCTCCGGATCGTCTATAAAGACGACCTCTGGCTCGTCTATAAAGACGACCTCGTCTATAAAGACGACCTCGTCTATAAAGACGACCTCCGGATCGTCTATAAAGACGACCTCCGGATCGTCTATAAAGACGACCTCCGGATCGTCTATAAAGACGACCTCCGGATCGTCTATAAAGACGACCTCCGGATCGTCTATAAAGACGACCTCCGGATCGTCTATAAAGACGACTTCCGGATCGTCTATAAAGACGACTTCTGGCTCGTCTATAAAGACGACTTATGGCTCGTCTATAAATACTACCTCTGGCTCGTTTATAAATACTACCTCTGGCTCGTTTATAAAGACGACCTCTGTCTCGTCCATAAAGACGACCTCTGTCTCGTCCATAAAGACGACCTTTAGCTCGTCTATTAAGACGACCTTTAGTTCGTCTATTAAGACGACCTTTAGGCATGTCTATAAAGACGACCTCTAAGGACGTCTATAAGAACGACCTCTAGCTCGCCTATAAAAAGATTTGCTTTAGCTTGTCTATATCACTCATATCTCCTCCTGGTGGAGGATTAAGTTAATATCGAGTATAGTTCATCTTGAATTGTGTGTTTGTTTCATTATTTGTTTAATTATTTCCCATTTGAATCCACTGTCTTCTTATAGACTATCACATTCTCTGCTGGCAATCCTCTACGCAGCTTTGATGTTATCAGCGATGCGTGAAAACGTCGATTTACGCTGTCTTTAGAAGATTGCCTGAAACTCATTCACCAGCGGTATCCAGCATATCTGTCTTCAAACGACGATTGAAGCGGCCACGTTAAAAGACAGAAAACAAAAATTATTTAACATTTCGCCTTTACTCTTTGTTAACAAAAAACAAGCTCCAATTCACGAATCTTATCCAATTTCTTTATGTAGCTTTATCGCAATTGTCATTGTCATACCGAAAATTTATATTGCTGGTGTGTTGCTTGTTTGTATGGGCAAACGACAAGTGTGTCCTTTATAATGCGTATGACATTCTGAATCACTTGAGATTTTAAAGATTTCCAAATATCATCGGAGCATCAATGCTAGCGGTAGTCACCACCACTACCGCTTCTGCCGCCCTTAACTTTTGTCATACCACTAAATTAATGAAAGAAACATTGTCATTAAGGGCTGACTTGCAGACGCTGCTATCTTAACAGCAAAATTAAAAGATGATGGCATTTGTTGGCATTGTTTTCGCTTCGTTTATTTGTTTTACTACAATTAAGCGTTGTTTACTGAAGACGACAAAAGGTGGTAAGGTGGGTTGTGGGCAACGTAATTGTCACTCGCCGCCTTATTTAAAAGGGTTGGTTTGTTAAATGAAACTTGTGAATTAATTATTTCCCTCTTTTTTAATTTGTAAAATGGCTGAATTAAAATTCTTGTGGGGAAACTGTAGTTTGATTTATTATATTTTCAGTGTCTTTTGATAAAGTAAATATTACCTTCAATTTTAAAACACATACTAGATTAAATCGAAATATTAATTAGGAAAAATAAAGTACGCTAACCCCCCTCTGGGACTGTCACCTTCATGAAGGGGCCCAGAAGTGCAATGACCTAAGAGCGATGTCGGCGGTAGAGTAGCTACTGGTAGGGCCTCGGTCGGCCTAGGGTCGGTATGTTTGAGGGTGAGCACTACATCTGAGAAGAGTTATCATCGTAGCGTCGGTATTTTAGTAGAGCGGCTATAATTGGCGTCTGTTTTCTCATTTTTAACATTCAATAAGCTAGCCCAACTAGAAAGAGAATTCTAGCGCCTACATCTTACTATTCTGGGTATATCTGAGGCAAGATGGACTAACTTCAGCGAGCAAAAACTAATTTCTTATATTTCTAATTTTTTCCGGAATGCGAGAAAAAAATTTGCCCCATGTCCCAATGCTATGCATATGGCATAGCTTTTTGAGCCCGTTGTCGAGAAAATCTTGCGTTGGGAGTGCATTTCCGCATAAGACCGACACAAATGGGTTTCGCCTGATGGTTCAACAAAGAACCACATCTACCGTTTTTGTATCAATCGCATGTGGATGTGGAGCATAATGGATATCAGAAGGATATCACCACCTCGTAATTGCAGAGTTGAGACTAAGATCCTTGAACAGTTAGAGCCCGCAAGTTTCACATTGGTAAACTGAAGGGCCTTTAAATAAGCAATATCTACATTGGGGTTATGACTTTTTTACAACCTCGTATCACTGTATGATATTTTGATGAGTTTTTACCTTAGATTGCATAAAATCTTAATTATAAAGTGAATCGATACAAAAGCTGTGTTTTATTTTTGTTTGGAGGTAAATAATGAGCATAGGGTGTTTACAATTACCCAAGTCTGTAGTAGTTAGTACATCGGTTTTGTGAACCAAATTTTAAAATTAGTGAAGTGGGAAAAATCTATATATATAAAAGAGCTTAGTGATGACTTAGTGAGCGAGTGACATGTATATCATCGCACAGACGAAACCGCTGAAGCTAGAAAGTTGAAATTTTGACTGTGGGTTGCAGTTGGTGTGTAGGGGTGGGTTTTTGGAAATTCGAACTAGAAGGGTACGAAAAGTACTAAAAGGTACTAAATATCCCTACCCTTTGTATTAGGCAAACGGAAAGAGCTACATTTCTGAAATTTGGAACGAGGGTAACAGATGGAGAGTTAGAAAGATGTACCGAAGGGTATTTGGAAATTCGACCTATAAGTGTACGAAAAGTACTAAATTTAGTACCAATTGTATATTTTGAACGGATTTAGCTAGAAACTTGGAATTTGTTATGGAAATGAAGGTTGGGAAGTGGTGTTTATAAATGGAAATAGTTGGTGAAATTCGTACTCATCTGTACGAAAAGTACTAAATGGTACTAAATTTAGTGCAATTTGGATTTGGGTGAAAGGATAGAGCTGGAAACCTGATATTTGGAATTAAGATTGCTGACGGAGTATAGGATTGAGATATGGGGGCAGAGCTACAATTTTGAAATTTGGAACTAGGGTAACTAATGTGTAGTTAGAAAGATGTACCAAAGGATTTCTGGAAAATCGACCTATACGTGTACGAAAAGTACCAAATTTAGAACCAATTGTATATTTTGAACGGATGTAGCTAGAAACTTGAAATTTGTTATGGAAATGAAGGTTGGGAAGTGGTGTTTATAAAAGCAAATCGTTTGTGAAATTCGTTCTCATGTGTACGAAAAGTACTAAATCGTACTAAATTTAGTACAATTTGAATTTGGGTGAAAGAATGGAGCTGGAAATCTGAAATTTAGAATTAAGATTACTGACTGATTAAGATTACTGATATGTAGATGGTTTACATATCCCGAAGGAACATACATTTCGGTGAGGGGTATTTTACCACAATTGCATATAGAGCGCGAAGAAAAAAGACGTTACGTTCGATCGGGCTGAATGAGGTTAAATCCACCAAAAATAGCGAAAATCGGGCGCCACCCTTCTATGGGAGCTATATCAAAACGAGGACGTATACTGAAAATTCTCTGCAAGACTGTTTACGACCCCCAAAAGTGACTATATCTCCAAACTATCGAAAATCGGGAGGTATCAAAACTTGAACCTATAACTGTTGCACACCGAGCGCAAATAAAAAGGCGTGTCTTTCGGTCGATACGAATATTTATGCTCTCCTCTTTAAATTACATTAAAACCAAATTTGAGCCATTTCGGTGTGATAATGATGTTAAATCCTCAAAAATAGCGAAAATCAGCCGTTACCGTTCTATGGGAGCTATATCAAAACGTGGACCTATACTGGCAATTCTCTGCAGTAATAATTACGACCCCAAACGAGACCAACAATCCAATATATAGCAATGTTAATTGACGTGCACCGATCATTATATGTGGGTCACAAAAGAGATTTTATATATTAAATTTGGGGGATACCATTACATGGAATTTATGTCAAAACATTGATTTATATTATGAAGTTTCTAGAGGGATGCCTAATTATGGCTGTATCAATGCTGGATAGATAACTAAAGTTTACACGGAGAACCCAAACAACGGGCCAGCAACGCGGACCGGGTCAGCTAGTAATTTATATTTATGGGCTTATTAGGTACCTACTAATATTGTCTTCAAACGAGGGAATTTTAAAAACATCCGTTTTAAAAGTGTGAACTGTCAAAGTCAAAATGCCAATTTTTAGTAAAAAATGAGTCGTTTTTGACCATTAATTGGTAAAAAAACCTATTTTTAATGAAAATTCTCTTAATTAAAAAACAGATTTTGATGTATTCAATATTCCCACAAAAATATATGAAGACTGAACGTCAAATGTCAGTCGTTACGGGTGGATAATGAGGCTGAAACCTTCTAATTACAAAAATTCAGCCAATTTGATCGAGAAACTTAGGTAAAATCTTCAAAGTACCGAAAATTGGGAGGTACCGTTATATGAAGGCTATATCGTAATGTGGACCTATGCTCATAATTTTTATCAGAACATTTTGTTTTCCTCTGGGAACCTCAATGCAAAAATTCATTCAAAACTTAGGTAACTTTTCAAAATATCGAAAATGGGGAGGTAAAGTCATATGGGGCCTATGTTAAAACGTTGACCGACCTTTTCAATTTTTTGCCCTCGACATTGTCAGCCAATAATAAGTACTAAGGGGTATACAACTTTCCACCTGAAAATTGTAGGTATAGGTCTACGCCTTCACATAGGCCCCATAGAGCGATACTTCCCAATTTTCGGTATTTTGAAGGTTGTGGCCTTATTATCTCACTAATATGGTATTCAGGCTTCGTTGGTCTTCCTGTAGCCCCCATGGAACGGTACCACCCGATTTTCGGCATTTTGAAGGCGAAGACCTCAATATCCCACCGAAGTGGCTAAAATTTGGTACTAAGTCATCGTTGTGGGTATAAAACTTTCCACCTGAAAATAGTCGGTAAGCTCCACGCCTTCATATAACCCTCGTAGAACGGTAGCTCAAGTTTTCGGCATGTTGAATGTTGTGGCTACAATATCCCACTGAAATTTGGTATTTATTCTTTGTTGGGGGTACACAACTTTCCACCTGAAATTTGTTGGTATAGGTTCACGTCTTCATATAGCCCCCATGTAAAGGTTCCACCCGATGTTGGGTATTTAAGGTTGTGGCCTCGATATCCCACCGAAATGGCTGAAATTTGGAACGTAGTCGTTGGGGGTATAAACCTTTCCACCAGAAATTGCTCGGCCTATTGTCCGATTTTCGGTATTTTGAAGGTTGTGGCCTCAACAGCCCACCGAAATGGCTGAAATTTGGTATTTATTTTTAGTTGGGGGTATACAACTTTCTACCTGAAATTTGTTGGTATAGATTGACGCCTTTATACAGCCCTAATGGAAAGGTGCCGCCTGATTTTCGGTATTTTTAAGATTGTTGTCCCAATATCCCACACAAAAGTGTTGAAATTTAATATTTTGCCTTCGTTGGAGGTAAATACTTCCCCATAGAACGGTCCCTACCGATTTTGTTATTTTGAAGGTTGCGGCATCAGCACCTCACCGAACGGTACTGTCGATTTTCTTTCCTAAACATACAAAACATTATTACAGATACGAAACATTCCTTGCAAAACATCAGATAGTATAGGTTCACGTTTTGGTATAGCACCCATATAAGAAGCCCCGTTAAATTTTTTGACGATTTTAGTTACTTTTTTATACCCTCAGCATTTATGCTAACGAGGGTATATACATTTTCATACGGGCAAAATGTGCCTTATCGAAATAATGGTTTTAGACCCCAAGTATGTTTGGACGAAATCAGTTTCAGACTATTTGGAGTCGATTTGGCAATGTCCGTCCATCTGTCTGTCGGTCTGGGACATATCGGTCCACTCCCTCATGTACCTCACCCACAAAAGTTCGAAAATGTTCGGAAAATTTGTGCGCACGATAACTCTTAAACGGAGTAACCGATTTAGTCCATACTTTGCACATCGTGATATTTCTGCCAGACTTAGATGAGGTACCAATATTAAATCAATCGGTCCACTACTTCGGGTACCTCCCACACAAAATTTCGGATAAGTTCACTTTAAAACCTGCTCTCGAATCACTTTGATTTTTGTTAAAGCAACTTGCATATACTGACCCCCTTTACGATAGCACAAGTTTTTTCAGGGACAATTAAATACTTCCGAAGAAAACAGGCCGAAAGTTGTAAAAATCCATATGGTACCATGTGTAGTGGCTGGAGCGCACTAAAGTACTCAAACTAGTCAACCAATTTGATCCGAAATTTAGCCTTCGTTAAATTTTGTATTTTCAGTTCGAAGCTGGGCAATACCGGTCCACAACTTCGAGTACTTCCCCACAAAACTTAAAAATGTCACTGAAATGGTATGCACGATACACTTTCTTAAACGGGGTAACCAAATTAGTCCAAACTTTGGATCTTCTAATATTTTGTCCAAATTTAGTTTAACTTCTAAAGTAGCCCATATGGGGCAGTTTAGGGTCTGTTCGAAGATCCTTTGGAAATGTATGCCGATGCTATTCGTTGTGGTCATTTTTACAGCGATATTCTGTTTTCCGTGGACAAGTTTATGTTTCCAAATGTTACACGATGACCCACTGAAATGACTAGTGGGTGCGATATCTATCGAAAAGATATGACTCCCAAAATAAGATCCATTTTCATAATGGACTATGTCGGTCCATTCCTTCATGTACCTACACCGCAACACTTTTGACTGATACTTTTTTACTTGTTCTACTGAAATAGTGGTTAATTGGAATTTTGTGTTCCCGGAAGATAGAAAACATACTAGAAAAAAGGCATCCATATATATCAAGGATTTTGTCTAACCCGTGTTGCCCAATTTCATGTATTTCGAGTACTTTTTGTCATGTTTTTAAACCGAGATTGCTATAATTTAATATTTTATGTTGCCAAAGGATACAAAAGCTAAATTCGGAAAATTGTAAATAATTGTCCATGTTTTGGAAAGAAAAATAATGACGGCCCATATCAGGGAGTATTATCAGTTAAGATATTCTTAACTTTTATAAACAAAAGAACGCTAATTGTCCGTTTTAGATCAATACAGTTCGTGGTGGATGGTATAAAAAGTTTGACCCGCACATAACGCTATTTTTACTAGTTCTCTAAATGTTCGATCGCAAATAGCTGTTATTTGACATTTATTGCCCCAAGTAGTCAGCAAATTTCTCTAATAACAAGTAAAAAAGTATCAATCGGCTTTGCCGACAGAGATATATCCTCAGCCTGTGTGGATTGAAATCCTTTTTTCCCAAAAAAACAACTTATGTATTTAGGACCCTTAACCACACAAAAATGTTGAACATTTGTATGGGTGGTACCATAAGGATTGGACAGATAAGACCCAATTTGAACATAAACTAAGTTTCGACAATATTTAGAGATCCAAAGTTTAGACCAAATCGGTTGCTACGTCTACGAGAAATAGCGCGTACCATTTTAGCGAATATTTTCGAACTTTTGTGGGGAGGTCCCGGAAGGAGTGGACCTATAAACACCACCTTCGAATTTCATCTAATATTCGAAGAGTGGACAAATATAGTCCATATTCGAACCTGATCTATATCTGGTAGATATATTAGGATGTGTAAAGTATGGACCAAATCGGTCACTCCCATCAAGAGTTATCGTTCGCACAATTTTTCAGAACATTTTTGAACTTTTTTGGGAAGGTACCTGAAGGAGTGGACCGATATGGCTTATCTTCGAACTTAAACTAAGTTTGCACAAAATATTACGAAGGCCACATTTTTGACCGAATCGGCAGATCCGTTCGAGAGTTATCTTGCACTCCAACCACTACACACGGTATCATAGAGGTTTTTTTTGTACCTTTCAGGCTATTTTCTCAGGAAGTATGGACTTGCCTCTGATAAAACTTATACCTTCGTATGGGGGGCAGTGAATACAACTTGGTAAGCGATGCGAGAGCAGGTCCTAAACTCAACTTTTCCGAAATTTTGTGTGGGAGGTACCCGAAGGAGTGGACCGATTGAGTCCATATTGGAACCTCATCTGAGTCTGGTAGAAATGTCACGATGTGCACAGTATGGAACAAATCGGTTACTTTCTTCAAGATTTATGGTGCGCACAAATTTTCCGAACTTTTTTGGGAGAGGAACCGGAAGGAGTGGACCGATATAACCCATCTTCGAACTTAAACTAAGTTTGGACAAAATATTACGAAAGCCAAAATTTGGACCGAATCGGTTGATCCGTTCGAGAGTTATCGTGCGCTCCAGCCAGCCAGACGGGCGGACATGGGTAAACCAACTCCAAATTGTCTGAAACACATTTACTCCAAACATACTTTGGGTCTAAAACCATTATTTCGATGAGGCACATTTTAGCCGTATGAAAGTGTATATACCCTCGTTAGCATAAATACTGAGGGTATAAAAATGGTACACACAAACATGTTTGTACCTATTAGTGAAATATTTGTTGCATAAGAAAATATGTAAAATGCATAAATTTTGCATATTATTTTTGCATATACAAAATTTATGCATTTTGCATATGCTATATGTTTCGATTGCAATTTAATCATAAGCCAAAAATATGCCCAGTCCCAAAATTTGACATGAATCGGACATAAAATTCCGCTGTCTGTAAATCACATATTGGATGTTCTATTTGTTTGCTCTAAAGTGGATTCCTGGTAGTCGTTCATCTTATAGCGGGAAGCCCTAGACAATACCTTTGATCCACATGAGTCATATTCATGACTCATATAAAAGTTAAATACCATATACATATAATTATCTGCAAGACTAAAAAATCACATAAAATAACAAAACAATTCAGAAAATTGTCCTCAGATTTGCTTTAAAGACTTTGTATTCATAAAATTTATCATTCTACAAATCTTTGCTATCCCCGCTCTTATTCTAGTAGAATGATACTTCTGTTTCTTAAGAATTTGTGGTGGTGTACCACATCATTCTTAGAAAATTTACAGAAAAAAGAATACGAAGAATGCCAGACAGACTTCTTAAGTTTCAGTGTTTATTTAGATTTTTAAGTAAGGATGTTATAAAGAAAAGACTTCTTAACGGTACTTTTTATTTGTATACTGTCATGACAAACCGGAAATACCATGCCTGCTACTACGGACTGCCTGCCTGAATAACCAGTTGAATGCCTGGCTTTGCTGTAAGTTCGTTTTTGTTTGTTGTCGCGACCTCATTAATTGTAATGAGTTAAACTGTTTCACGTTGTGAATGTGGTCGGTCGATTCGTTGAATGACTGCCTGGCTGCTTGACTGTTTGATTGTTCCCGACCTTTGTA
Organism: Musca autumnalis; assembly: GCF_047663935.1. Lineage (NCBI taxonomy): Eukaryota > Metazoa > Arthropoda > Insecta > Diptera > Muscidae > Musca > Musca autumnalis. Next base: position 202,768,810 of record NW_027411644.1, on the reverse strand, counting down.
TTAATTCACATTCTCATTTAATGAGATTTGCACCCTCCTCCTGGTTTTGTTTCTTTATTGCATCGCTTTAGTCATCGTGTTATCACATTTCAATCACTTAACACAAAAGGATTACAAAAAGGATTGTGGATGTTTTGTTAAAACAAAAGAGTCAGACTTTTATCTCTCGTGTAATTTCGTATTTATTTGTATTAACACGCATGAAAAGCGAATTCTTGTAAAAGGCAAAATAAATTACAGACATACAATAAGTTAATGTAAACAAATATTTAAATATACCCAGCTAGCATTTGGAAGACTGTTTTTTCAAAAATCACATTGAGGAGTCTTTTTAGAGTCCTTTTGGTGATCAAAAACTGATTAAGTCGCTTGTATGATCAGAAAGGGACTCGAAAGTGACTCCCTGTAGTGATTAAAAAGAGTTTAATTAAAAAAACAACAATAAATGTGTAGCAATCACAAATTAGCCATTGAAGTGTTTAAAATGTGACCATTTTTTGTTATTTATTGTCACATTTTGATCATCTGGAAGATTGAAAAGTGCTTAATTAAAAAAGGGTCATGCAGGTGTTTGAAAAGTGATTATAATTATGTACCTTCTGATCATATTTTGAACAGTTAGGTGATTAAAAACTGATTGCTTTGTTTTATTTTTATTTGGTTGTAAATAAAAAAATAAAATTCTCATATACACTTTCTACAAAATTTTGATATAAATGTAACGTATAATATTAAAGGTACAGACAAACACAACACAACAGGTTTTGCCAAGTGAAATGAAGAAGCAGTATACTAACCACCAAGCAACATAAAGGATAATTAAAAGACATAACGAAGCAGAAAAGACTATAAAACAAAGGAAAGAAACAAAGAAGAATAAAAAGAAAATTTTTTTAATTTATTTCGTCTAACAAAAAGACTCATAAATGACTCCCTAAAGACTCATAAATGATTATAAACATGTCTCTAAAAAGACTCGAAAAAGGGTCCCAAATTAATCAACAAAACACCAATAAATGATTGAAATACGACTCGAAAAAGACTCATTTGTGATTTGTTTAGAAGAGTCGCCTGAGGTTATGTTTTCCTACCGACAAAGGAGTCATTTATGATCAGAAAATGAGCTCATATTCTAGCTTTTTAATCGTGCAGTCGGATCAAAAAAGACTCGAATTTGATTAAAATTTTCGAAAAATGCTGACTGGGTACCTACAAATATGGGGTAATGCAATAAAAATTTAAAATATATTAAAAAATTGTAATGCTCAGAAGAAAAACCGCTGGACACATAGAATGCAAAAAATTAACAAAGGTGTTCTAATTCCTGTACGTTTTTATTTCGGAAAATTTATTGAAATTGAAAGGGAGTTTAATCTTATACCTGCGGAAGATTGTAGAAACATATTTAAGTTTTCACTTTATTGTGTTTTTAGGGCATAAAATGGAACTCAAATGACCGAAACAAAAGAACAAATCGACAGCGGGATTCCTTTACAGTTAGAAAACAAGTAAAAGAGGGCTATAGTCGGACGTGTCCGACCATGTGATACCTTACACCACTTCCCCTGGGCATTAATTTTCCGCGGAATTTATTAATATGACTGCGAAGTCCCCGTTTTTACTTCGGGTATGTTGGATGAATATATGTATATATGAATGATTACGACTCGTTATATATTATTTTAGTTATTTCGTAATGGACAGATGAACCATTTTGGCTACAAATCTATACATACATACACTCCACGTCAGTAGAATAGAACACCTAAATTTTTGTTAATGTTAGCTTATTTATCCCAAAACGAATGAATCTTCGTTTTTAATTTTGTGGGGATTTAAAGTCTATTATGTTCCGTATCAAACACAGAAAACATTATGTTTCTAGCTTTTCGCGAAATGATTTTCTGATCAATTTTCAGATAGTACTATGAAAAATAGACATTTATTTTTGGTCATCAGGATAGAACAGTCACTTTATTTTCGCGAATTTTTGAGATATTAACGCCGAAATTTCTTTCAGTCGATAAAACAAGGCTTTCTAATCATTTTCCATCAAAGAAAACCTATAAATTATTCCGCGGACACCGAAATAACAGCGTTAAAGGGTTAAAATTGACAGATATTTGAAACATCTCGGAATATCAATAGGAGTCGCGCAGTTATGTCATATTTCTTCACAATAAGATAGAATATGACACAGACAAGCTCGACGGATACAATCTAGTGATTCGGATGCTGATAAGATGGAACATTTTCAAAATAATTATGAAAAGCGTCAAAATTTCTCATAAAAACCATAACGTTTTGTTCAATAAAACGGGTTTTCCGCGAACAAGTCTGCCGTTCAACGGTTTGGAAATATGCTCCAGATTTGAAGGAAGATAATCTGATACGAAAACAACCGTTATTTTCATACATTGAGAGAAATTTAAGTACTTTTTAAAACAACATACGAAACCTAAAGCCTCAATTTCAATGACTGTGTTTTTCCGCGAAAACGGGTCTTTTACATTTGCGAGTTCAGTTAAAAAACTACTAAAATCCGGTATGGAGAGCATAACCTGGTCCATTTATATTGGAGCATAACACTGTTGAGAACAGTCGCGGACACCGAAATAAGAACGCATATAAAATTCAAAGTCCAAAGGGTGTGTTCAATTTGAAAATGAGCTAAAATTTCCCTCAGTGTATTATAATAGCGGTTGTTTTCATATCAGATTATTTTCCTCTTAATGTGGAGCATATTTCCAAATCTTTAAACGGCAGACTTGTTCGTGGAAAACCCGTTTTATTGATCAAAATATCATGGTTTTTATGAGAAATTTTTACGTTTTCATAATTATTTTGAAAATGTTCCCTCTTATCAGCATCCGAAGCACTCGATTGTATCCGTCGAGCTTGTCTGTTTCACATTCTATCTTATTGTGATGAAATATGACATAACTGCGCGAATCCTATTGATACTCCGAGATGTTTAAAATATCTGTCAATTTAAACCCTTTAACGCTGTTATTTCGGTGTCCGCGGAATAATTTATAGAAATGATTAGAAAGCCTTATTTTATCGACTGAAAGAAATTTCGGCGTTAATATTCGCGAAAATAAAGTGACTGTTCTATCCTGATGACCAAAAATAAATGTCTATTTTTCATAGTACTATCTGAAAATAGATCAGAAAATCATTTCGCGAAAAGCTAGAAACATAATTTTTTCTGTGTTTGATACCGAACATCATAGACTTTAAATCCCCACAAAATTAGGAACGAAGATTCATTCATTTTGGGATAAATAAGCGAACATTAACAAAAATGTAGGTGTTCTATTCTACTGACGTGGAGTGTATTTCTTGAAAATAATTAAAAAGAAAAAAATACGTATTTAGAAATAGCTTTTGGTGACTTTATCCGATTCGATCAATATTTTGAAGTATTACATTACTTCTAATCGAAGGTAGCATAAAAACTTTAAAACTCCGTACAGCATCGTATTGAATCAATTAAAAAACTTGGAATTCCTCTATTATGATTGTAATATCTTTCCTTGGCACTTCGAAATTTTACAAGCAAAAAATATGTTTTTTAATTAATTTTCGACTTTGGACTTCAATTACTAGGGTGCTGTATGAAACACACTCATGAGATATACACTTAACGATGTAAAATCACGAGTTCTATAATCCTATTATAAGTTTTGAATAATATCAAGCTGCGCGTCCGGATTATTAAAAATATTAAAAAAAAACCCCGAAATTCCGGCTTCAAAATGTCAGCATCAATTTTAGATGGATTCACCAGTATCATAATGCCCATGGAGTATTCTTTGAGTCTTTCTTAGGGCATAGATCTATAGAATGTATGTTTAAGCCATAAATCGGAAGGGAACATAAAAAAACTTGTTGGCTTCAACCCATTTTTCTACATTGATGCCAATAGAGCTTTCACGTAAATTAATTTTAATGGTCGACATTATGGGATCCGTCCTAAAACACATCATTTTAACGAATTGCAGTCATACTATATAGAATATGTTAACAGTTCGCGAATTCTGAAAAGGTGAAACTCGGATTCATCGATTGTAAAACATTTGTGGTTTTTACCATATACACTTGTTAATTTTTTTATTAAAGCAAACGCGTTTTAATTAATATTTGTAAATTCCACAGTTTTTTCTTTTCATTTTCGTACTTCATTCTGTCTCCTGTACCAAACATAAAACTGTCGTCCCACAAACAGCTCTTCGGCTTTTCCATTTCTCATTTTTCGTGGGGAAAATACGTTTGCCCCCCCTTTTCTCCACATACCTATCTTGTGTGCTACGCATTGCTTCTGATTGTAGAGTATCACCATTCTGCATTCTTCTCTTCCGTAGCAGCACGACACCCCTGATGAGTCTTCCTGGTTGACGCCTCTGGTATCCTAATATGTGTAATAATTCCCCTCTGAGCTTATATGGAACGAGGAAAGCTTTGGTCAAGCAATTTGGAATATTCTGTGGCTATCTGCTGTAATTGCAGCTTACTGATGTCCAACATACATGTTGTGTCTGTTCGTACTTTATTTGTTACGTTTAATCAGTACCTTTGCAACAAAGAAATGATCGTAGTCAATTTTTTTTTCTCCAACACTCTTGATAAAGTCCTGACATCTATGTAGGGTTTTGGGTTTTCCCGGTATATATCGTTCACGGGAAACGGGAATTACAAATTGCCATTACCGGGAATCCGGGATTTCCATTGAAATTTTTAAAGTACGAGGGTCGATCAATGTTTCCCTGATTTCCTATTTTCCACATAGTTATTTGAAAAACAAAACCAGTTGCATCCAGTACCATTTGTTAGAGACCCAGACTCAAATTTTAAGAGTTCTGTTCCGAGAAATTGCTTATGCTATTTCGCTTTATCCAGTAAAAACGAAAAAAAAAACAAGTAAGAACGGCATTAAGTTCGGCCGAGCTGAATACCCTCCCTGTTATACCCTCCACCCCGAGTTGTATTGAAGTAAAATGTAACAATTAGTTTCCTTTCGTTTATGAAATTTCGTCGATATATACCGACATATTTCTGCAGAAAGTTTTTAGACTCAAAGAAGACTAAATACCCAATTTACGATATTTCGGTAAGATAATGTGCTAAATCCAAAAAAAATACCAAAAGTCAAGAGGTATGCTTCTATGGGGGATATAGGAAGACGTGGAGCTATACTTATAATTCTTTTCTGAAATATGTTATAACCCCATGGAAGACTAAATTAAAAATTTCAGTCATTTCGGTGGGATTCTAACGTCACAACCTTCAGAATGGGGGCTATATAAAGGCGTGGACCCATACCTACAAATTTCATATGGAAAGTTTTCATATGGAAGACAAAACACCAAATTTCGGCGAGTTCGGTGGAATATTGAGGGAACAACCTTCAAAATACCGAAAACCGGGAGGTACCGTTCAATGGGGGCTATATGAAGGCGTTGACCTATACCAACAAAATTAGAGGGAAAAGTTAAATACCCCCACCGACCACCAAATACCAAAATTCAACCACTTGGATGGATTATTGTGGCCGTATCCTTCAAAATACCGTAAATCAGGATGTACTGTTCTATGGGGGCTATATTAAGGCGTGAATATGTATCGACAAATTTCTGGGTGAAAATTTTATACCCCAAAAGAAGACTAAATACCCAATTTCAGCAATTTCGGTGGAATATTGAGGCCACAACATTCAAAATGAAGAAAATCTGGAGGTACCGTTCTATGGGGGCTATATGAAGGCGTCGCCCCATACCAACAAAATTCTGGGGGATAGTTTTATACCCCAAATGAAGACTAAATACCAAATTTCAACGATTTCAGTGGAATATTCAGACCACAACCTTCAAAATACCGAAAATCGGGAGGTACAGTTCTATGGGGGCTAAATGAAGGCGTGGACCTATACCGACAATATTCAGAGGGAAAGTTTTATACCCAAAATGAAGACTAAATACCAAATTTCAACGATTTCAGTGGAATATTCAGATCACAACCTTCAAAATACCGAAAATCGGGAGGTACAATTCTATGGGGGCTAAATGAAGGCGTGGACCTATACCGACAATATTCAGAGGGAAAGTTGTATACCCCAAATTAAGACTAAATACCAAATTTCAACGATTTCATTGAAATATTTAGATCACAACCTTCAAAATACCGAAAATCGGGAGGTACAGTTCTTCAGGGGCTAAATGAAGGCGTGGACCTATACCGACAAAAATCAGTGGAAAAGTTTTATACCTCCAGTGAAGACCAAATACCAAATTTCCGTCATTTCGGAGGAATATTGAGGCCACAACCTTCAAAATACGAAAAGTCGGGAGGTACTGTTCTATGGGAACTATATAAAGACGTGGACCTATACCGACAAATTTCATATGGACAGTTTTATACCCCAAACGAAGACTAAATACATAATTTCATTCATTTCGGTGGAAAATTGAGGCCACAACCTTCAAAATTGGGAGGTGCCATTCTATGGGGGCTACATGAAATCGTGGACCTATACCGACACAATTCTGTGAGAAAGTTATATACCCCCAACGGAGACTAAGTACCAAATTTCAGTCATTTCGGTGTAGTAATGAAGCTAAAACCTTAAAAATACCGAAAATCGGGTTGCACCGTTATATGGGGGCTATATCAAAACGTGGACCGATATAGCCCATTTGCAATACCAAACATCCTAGGAGCACTAGAAAGTTTTATACCAAATTACAAAGCTCTATCTTAAAAAATGCGAGTAGTATCTTGATTTCAACAGACGGACGATCGGACGGACATGGTTATATCGACTTAGAATTTTACCCTGATCAAGAATATATATCAAATACATGAATTGGGTTACGAATTGACGCCTCAGCCACTATGTTCTCCCTATTTTAACCCGCAATGACCTTTTCCATTATTTAAAGCCAAAGAAATCGTTCGACGGAAAGAAATTTGGCTCAAACAATGTAGTTATTGATCAGAAGTACGTATCAAATAAATTATATGTATCCTTTAAGTCTTGTTGTGATGCCTATTTTAATAAAATTACAAAACACATAAGGCTGTAATATGCCAACCCTATACAGATGAACATTCTAACTTACATAAAACTAATATAGAAATGGTGATAACGATTCCTAAAAATACATAATTGGTCACACACAAGAGCTGCTTTCATTTATAATCTTTATAAACGAATGTAAAGTCCCATAATTTTCTCATATATGTTAAATTGTATATATGTATATGTAGATACTTACTATTCATTAATTCACTTACATACATATATACACACACATGTACCTGTGTTAGTAGTAACCGTATCCACAATTAAATCCTGTAATTGCTTGTTAATAATAAGTAGGCCAGAGACTGCCATGGAAAAGTGTACTTGTTGTTGTTGCTGGAACAGGCAATGGTGTTGTTTTTGTCTGCATTATTCATAGGTTTTTATGCGGTTTCATATAGAAAATTCTCTGTTAAAGCAAAAAAAAAGCTAACTACTAGTTAACTACATAGTTTGTGGATATGCGTTTGCATGTTGTTGTTGTTTTCTTTTTGTATATTTTGCAATGCAGATTAACTATAATTTAGCCACGAACAAAGTAACATTTTTATAAAACTGGGGTGTTTCCTACTACATGGTAAAACATTTAAAGATTAATTACAATGTAACACGAAATGTCTTTTTTTAAATTAGCCCACATGAATGTTTTAAGCTCGAGCTGAATTAAAATAATATTGGTGTTGTTTAAATTCTGTTAACTCAAAAGTCGAAAATTTAATGCAAATTGAAGTATTGCAATCGGTTATATACAATAGGAAAAACCCATTCTCAAGCTCAGATTTCGGTGTTCTAAGGTTTGGAGCTTCGGTTACATAGTTGATACCTAGCACAGAAATAGTTATCAAGTCCTCATCTATTTCCCCAATAATCTATCACGCAAAGATCTGACCATTCGTAAAGGGACGGACTGAACATTGTCCGTCCCCTTCCGAAACTACCGTCAAGTCAAATGTAGGCTAGGTTTCCCAGGCGTGGTTTTACCGTGGGCGTGTTTTCTTCGATTTTAACAGTTTTGAAGTTGTGAAGGACAGTCTGGCTGAACAAAGCCGACTACTTTTAGCCCTACCGGAGGCTAAGCCTCAGCCATGGTCGTGCTTCTGTTGAGTTCGGTGACAGTTTATCAGATGACGAACTCGATCCACTGTCAGCGACTGCAGTCGTCGATAATCTGGCCTCGGCCTCTGTGGAAGCAAACAACTCCTAGAAGCTAAGAAGCACGAAAGGCCTGAACATTGACCGAAGTCGATAGAACTGGATACTATTGAAGATGGAACTGCGACGAAAACTTTGTTTCACCAAGTTCAACTTCTCTCTTCCTCAAGAGAAATCCTGAACTAAATAAGCTTTCTCTCATCTCGATGACCGAAGAGGCAAAATCGAGATCAATGACAATATCGACTCCCAAAGGCCAAACCAGGAGCAATGTTGACTTGTATCTATAAACAATTTACTTCTTTCGACCATAGCATATTATCCAAAGGGAGGCCCTGATGCCAAGGATGCCGAGTAAAAGGAGACGAATCAAACATGAACCTGCCTCTGTACCTGGTGGCGTGGTTTCTACCAAAACCCTTTTAAATCAAAAACTATGGTGAAGATAGTTAGGTCAATGAAGAAACCACATCCCAAGACTCAGAAACTTAATCAAAGCCTTGAACCCAAACCTCTGCGACTGTCAAGTTAGCCTCACAAGTTAGTATGAGCCACAAGGCATCTTCCGGTTCCATTCTCACGGGTAATAGCGCTGAAAAGAAAACAAGTAGACTAATGGTACCAGAGGAGCTTCGACTGCAAGCAGGGAAGATGCCACTGACAAGTTAGCCTCACAAGTTAGTATGAGCCACAAGGCAACTTCCGGTTCCCTTCTCACGGGTTACAGCGCTGAAAAGGAAACAAGTAGACTAATGGTACTAGAGGAGCTTCGAGTAAAAGTCATCGGCAGTTCTGATCTTGATGATCAGTAGTGCGATTCTCTAACACATTTTTGTGAGTTACCGACAAATGTCGGAAAAATTAAAATGTTTATAATTTCGGCAATTAATGATATTATTCGGTAAGTTAGCGACCAATAACAAGTAGTAGTAAAGTTCTACCGTTAGCAACAGTGTTGTCAACATTTAGTTGAACATTTCATTCATAATTTTGCGTTTTAATGTTACCGATTTTTGTCGGTAACTCAAAAAATAAGTTAGAGAATCGCACTACAGATCGTCTTAATCGTCTGCGCGACATTGCGTTCTCGGGCGAAGAGGAATTTCCCAAACACACGCAATTTGGTAACGCTGCCCTCTACAGAGAAGGTAAGGTCATCTCTTGTAAAAATAAGGAGTTCATGAAATTTCTTACATAGAAGACCTTGGCGCATTCTGAGTAGGGTGCCAATAAACGGTTGTTAGCGCGAACAAGATGACCTCTAGATGGGTTTTGTCGGCATGGGTACCACCTCCCCCTGTGGACCAAGCACACATACTGAAAATACTTGCTTAGTAGAATCCCAATCTCTAGATCAGCACAGGGAAACTGGTTAGACACAGTCCGGAGAATGGAAGCCTTGTTATTAGGGTGTCGATAGAAACTCAGAACCAAGAACACCTACGATGATTAAGGTTTCATCTAGCAAAAACATAATGGAAGAATGGAAGCAGCAATCTCTTCGCATAATGCAGATTAATCTGCATCACTGCAAAGTGGCTCCTGCATCACTGCAAAGCGGCTGCATAATTCTGAAGTTAGCATTGTCTTAATCTAGGAGCTTTATTGGTACAAAAATAGGCTTGCTGGGATAGGGGATGGCAACTGTAGCATCTTCGGCACATCTAAGAGGATATGGTAAAAACGTGTATAGTTGCCAAAAGCAATCTTAAACTAACATTTCGAACTTCAGCGGAGGATATATTACGGCGGCAAGTATGGAAGACAGGTCTTACAGAGCCACCATCTTCCCATCCATGTCATTTAAAAGACCTCGTAAAATAAATGGGGAACACATACCTCATGTTTTTAGGGTGTGATACCAATGTTCTCCATTTCCACTGAGGTAGCAGCGACATAAATACATGAGATGAGTCTGTATTCGATTTTATATTAAAACACAATTTTAGTATATGCAATAAGAAAATGAGAACAAAACTACTGAATCGATTTTCTTGAACACTTCAGAGAATGTACAGGGATGACCGATGGTGAAAATAGGTCAATAGGGTCAACTCAAAGACCCACAAAGCCTTCTTTATTATCAACTCTTGGTGCTTAAAGTATGAGAAACATGTGGATATTTACGTGATATGGTGATATACTTAAATATGTTGATTGTTCGTCTCAGCTGGGTGGAATCTTATTGTGGGCACGCAGACAATCGTCTTCGGGTGACAGGAGAAATAGGTATGTTGATAAAGTTGTGGTAAAGGTTCGGCGATACTCGAACGGTAGTGGTTGATGTGTTGGTACTCGGCTGTAGTACTTGTACGAAGCTACTTGTCTCGTTGTATTCGGGTTGTTGATACTCGGCTTGGTGTAATCGTGTTAAAGCGACTCGGCTTGATGATACTCGGTTTAGTGTATTCGTGTTGTGACCCTCGGCTTGTTGTTCGCGTTGATGATACTTGGTTTAGTGTAGTCATATTGAAGCGACTCGGCTTGGTGTAGTCGTGTTGAAACGACTCGGCTTGTTGCATTCGGGTTAATGATACTCGGCTTGGTGTAGTCGTGTTGAAGAAAGTCGGCTTGATGATACTCGGCTTAGTGTATTCGTGTTGTGACCCTCGGCTTGTTCTATTCGGGTTGATGATACTCGGCTTAGTGTAGTCGTATTGAAACGACTCGGTTTGTAGTATTCGTGTTGATAGTACTAGGCTTGGTGTAGTCGTGTTGAAGGGACCCAGCTTGTTGTATTCGGGTTAATTCGACTCTGCTGGTTGTATTCGGAATGATGACAGTCGGCTTGGTGTATTCGGGTTGAAGCGACTCGGCTTAGTGTATTCGTTCGCCTAAGTGTCGTCGGCTTGGTGCGATCGTGTTTATGACCCTCGGCTCGGGCTTATGATGATCGCTGAGTGTCATCGGCTTGGTGTGATCATGTTGTGACCCTCGGCTGGTGTCTTTGGGTGTAGCAGTCGGGTATGTAATTCTCGTTGGGGCCCTTTGGTTTATTCAGTCTGAAATGAGAAGACTTTAATATGAAGAGGGAAGCGAACGAATCGCGGAAGCGAACGAGTCGCGGAAGCGAACGTATTGCGGAAGCAAACGAATCGCGGAAGTGAACGAATCGCGGATGCGAACGAATCGCGGAAGTGAACGAATCGCGGAAGCGAAGGAGTGGCGGAAGCCAACGAATGACAGGAAGCTTCGGCTATGTTGGGTACCAGGTCGACTGTGGTCTAACTTCACACTTCTGGTGTCGAAACCCGAAATACTTTCGGGGAAGCAAAAGGAAACGAATGAGATTTTTTTTCCCACACTTACGAATTGATTGTAATTGTTATACACTGAAGTAAAATAATTCCACTACAATGCATGTTATGAACTGATGGAATTTAATGAAGGTTGCAGAGTATGTAATAACCAATGGTAAATTCATAAATAGCGGGACTCATAGAAATATGTATGTATGTACATTAAGGTGGGACATCTAATGAGGCGGGTTGACCACAAAGTTAAATAAAAAGAAATAAATGTAATGGTCACGTTACGTTACGTTACAAGTTCTTTGGCGGTATGTTAAAAATGCATACCGACACCAACATTTCTGAAGATTTGTTATTTATAGTCAGTTGCAGATCCCGACTAAATATAATTGACTAAAGAAAATGTAACATAAAACTGTTTCAAGGGCCAGCAACGCGGACCGGGTCGACTAGTATCCTATAAATTGCGATTTGTATTTTGATTTTAACGGTGGACGGACGGGTAGAAAGTCAGACGGATATTTTTATATCGTAACTCTTTTCTTAGATATTTTGTTTGGAAAATAAATCATATATATATATATATATAGAAAACGCAAAACAATATTTTGTACGAAAAAATGCGTAAGAGGTCTACAGTTATAGTGTAATGAGAATATAGATGACACATAAGTCCCAACATCCATGAATTTGGCAAGGGTTGCGTTAGAACAGTTACTGATTTAACTCAGCGATATCACTCGGTGCCGCCTACTGTTGAAATGTTCCAAATTGTTGAAATGTTCCTTTGAGCATTTCCAATAACAACGACCTATAATGATATCGCTAATGTAATAACATTTATAAATTCGTTTGTCAATGTTGACAAGTTAACATTTCGCATCATCGGGCAACATATATATATATATATATTTTACGCAGTTATACAGTTTAAAAGTTTTGTTGATATTTTTTATTTTCAAAACAACAAAATAGGAAGCGGTAACAGTAAACAAATCTGATACTCTAATGGACATTAGAATGTAAACAGAATTGTCATATTTATGCTGGCGTAAAAAATACCTGTGAGCAGATTTAAAAGAAAAATAACATATAACTATAAAGATGTTCCCACCTGCAAGTAAGACGATGTGGACACACAGATCTCTTAGCTCATATTCAGAAAGCAAATATTCATGTTTTTGCGTAACCACGAAGAGCTATAATCAAATGACAATCACAACAAATGGAAAAAAAATGTACCAAGAGAAATGTGCGTAACGACAAATAGCAGAGGGTGGTAGTGATGTTGTGCCTTTTTCTAAATACAACCATAAATTTATTTATGAAACTACATTTAAGTGAATTTTACTTCAAATGCAAAGTAAAATGTGAAATCCACACTAGATGTTTTCTTTATAAGATTACAATGGTGGACAAAACTCGGACGATGAAAGATGGAAAATTTGCTACTAATTACATAAGCCGATATAAATTTGTTTTGATTCAATTTGAGTTCTGAGCATCACGTTTCGAGTTACATACATAATAACAACATTGTAATTTATTTATTTATCTATGTTCGAGTCTTTGGCGCTATTTGAACATCCAATTACACGTCTACCTTTGGTGGAGTTAAAAGTCAGATGTTAAGGAGGTGGGTCAGTAAACCACATTCAAAAATGCAAGAAAGAAAAGACTTTATGTTGGACCGGGCCAAACCTTTTATACCTCCACCACGGTTTGTATTGAAGTTAAATGGAATAATTATTTTCCTTTCGCTTATGACAGTATTAAGCTCATTCACCACGTCAATGAGACCTCGATGATTCCTATCCAATGAAATTCCGAAATTAAAGACATTCCAGTGTCAGAGCTTAAAAATAAGTTAAAGGGGCGTAATTTCATACCAAAATATGGACCAATATATCTTAATAAAAAATATTCCTGGCGAAGACTATTCAAAATTAAAGCCATTTGTGTTCGATAATGGGAAAAAAACTTCAAATTACCACAAATTTGGTCGGTATCTTTCTGTGAGGCAATATCAACCGTTGAGCTATACCGACATTTCTCAGGAGAAATTTTTAAAACATGGTAAAGCCCAGGAATTTTCTTGTTCCCTCTTTCTTTCAGTGGACACTGAACCGTTAAAGGTATTAAGCCAACATGAGCCGCGCGTTCGGCGGTAAGAACGTCACCAACTTGGGTGGGGCGCACAGTGCCACGACAGCGGAGTACAAATATGTGGATGGAGTCGATAGAAAACATTCCAATTTTAAGGGTTTTTAGTTTTGGTATTGATACTTCAAGTAGTTTTGTCTATTTGAGGGTTCAAATCCGATAATTGTTGGCAATGTGCATTTTCCTCCATATTTTCCCAAAATGAACAATATTTGTTTGCTTCAAACATTTGAATATTAAATGTAACGGTCGTTATAAACCGGATTTTTATACCCTCAGCCTTTAGGCTATGAAGGGTATATACACTTTCATACGGGCAAAATGTGCCTCATCGAAATAATGGTTTTATACCCCAAGTATGTTTGGACGAAATGTGTTTCAGACAATTTGGAGTCGATTGAGCAATGTCCGTCCGTCTGTCTGTCTGTCTGGCTGGCTGGCTGGAGCGCACGATAACTCTCGAAGGGATGAACCGATTCGGTTCAAATTTTGGCTTTCGTAATATTTTGTCCAAAGTTAGTTTAAGTTCGAAGATGAGCTATATCGGTCCACTCCTTCCGGTACCTCCCCCACAAAAGTTCGAAAATGTTCGGAAAATTTGTACGCACGATAACTCTTGAAGGTTGTAACCGATTTGGTCCATACTTGGCCCATCGTGGAGCGTGTACCAGACTTAGATCAGGTTTTAATATGGACTCAATCGGTCCACTCCGTCGGGTACCTCCCACACAAAATTTTGGAAAAGTTCAGTTTAGGAACATCTCTCGAATAGCTTTGATTTTTGCTTTAGCTACTTGTATTCACTGCCCTCCATACGACGGTATAAGTTTCATCAGGGGCAAGTCCATACTTCCTGAGAAAGGAGCCTGAAAGTTGCAAAAAACCCCTACGACACCGTGTGAGGAGGTTGGAGGGCAAAATAACTCTCGAACAGGTCTGCCGATTCGGTCCAAAGTTTGTCCTTAGTAATATTTTGTCCAAACATAGTTTAAGTTCGAAGATAAGCCATATCGGTCCACTCCTTCAGGTACCTCCCCCACAAAAGTCCAAAAATGTTCGGAAAAATTGTGCGTACGATAACTCTTGAAGAGAGTGGCCGAATTGGTCCATACTTTACACATCCTAATATATCTACCAGATATAGATCAGGTTCAAATATGGACTATATTTGTCCACTCCATCCGGTACCTCCCACTCAAAATTTCGGATACATGTTCACTTTAAGACCTGCTTTCGAATCACTTTGATTTTTGTTGAAGCAACTTGCATTGCTGCCTCAATGGCGATGGTAAAAGTTGTTTCAGGGGCAAGTTCATACTTCTTGAGCAAACATGCCTGAAGTTCTAAAAAACCCCTATGGTACCATATGTACTGGCTGGAGATCCATTCTTTTTAGTATCTCCTCCGCAAAACTTTTGATATTTAATCCTAATCAACATTTTTGTCAGTTCAAACGCCCAAAATTTTTAAAACTCCCTAAATACATGCGTTTTTTGGAAAAAAAAAATTGTTTCAATATACACAGGCTGAGGGTATATCTCTGTCGGCAAAGCCGACTGATACTTTTTTACTTGTTTAAATTGACTTGAATATAATAAACTTGGCTTAACTTTTATTTAAAGCAAATAGTGCTCATATGGTGTTTACAGTTACCCAGGCCTGTAGTTCTTACTTCATCAATTTTGTAAAGCAAATTTTAAAATTAGTGGAGTGGGAAAGAAAGTCTGTCTGGCTGGTGCGCACGATAACTCTCAAACGGATGAGCCGATTTGGTCCAAAATTTCGCTATCGTAATATTTTGTCCAAGCTTAGTTTAAGTTCGAAGATGGGCCATATCGGTTTACTCCTTCAGGTACCTCCCCCACAAGAGTTCGAAAATGCCCGAAAATTTGTGGACCGATTTGGTCCATACTTTGCACATAGTGAAATGTGTACCAGACTTAGATATGGTTACAATATGGACTCAATCGGTACTCTTCTTCGTGTACCTCCCACACAAAATTTCAGAAAAGTTCAGTTTAGGGCCTGCTCTCGAATCGCCTTGATTTTTGTTGTAGCGACTTATATTCACTGCCCCCATACGACGGTACAAGTTTCATCAGGGGCAAGTATATACTTCCTGAGAAAATAGCCTCTATGACACCGTGTGTAGTGGTTGGAACGCAATATTACTCTCGAACGGTCCAAAATTTGGCGTTCGTAATATTTTGTGCAAACTTAGTTTAAGTTTTAAGATAAGCCATATCGGTCCACTCCCTCAGGTACCACCCCACAAAAGTTAAAAAATGTTCGGAAAATTTGTGCGCACGATAACTCTTGATGGGAGTGACAGATTTGGTCCATACTTTACACATCCTAATATATCTACCAGGTATAGGTCAGGTTCGAATATGGACTAGATTTGTCCACTCCGTCGGGTACGTCCCACACATTTTTGGATAAATTCACTTTAAGACCTGCTCTCGGATCAGTTTGATTTTTGTTGAAGCAACTTGCTGCCTCAATTACGACAGTAAGTCCCAATTTACATTGGGCGAGTTTACTTGCGGCAATTGTCATTTTGTAGGAGAGAGAGGTGAGGCATATGGTAACCCTTTGACAAACTGACAATTGCCGCA
This sequence comes from Musca autumnalis, assembly GCF_047663935.1. NCBI lineage: Eukaryota > Metazoa > Arthropoda > Insecta > Diptera > Muscidae > Musca > Musca autumnalis. Next base: position 202,752,542 of record NW_027411644.1, on the reverse strand, counting down.
AGTAAACTCGCCTAATGTAAATTGGGACTAAAAGTTTTTTCAAGGGCAAATCCATACTTCTTGAGAAAAAAGCCCGAAAGTTGTAAAAACCCCCTATGGCACCATATGTTGTGACTGGAGAGCTCGAACCGAATACTGCGTTCGTCCACACTTTGGATATCGTAATATTTCTTCGAATATTAGATGAAATTCGAAGGTGGAAGGAGTGGACCTTCCGATACCTCTCCCACAAAAGTTTGAAAATATTCGCTTAAATGGTACTCCCCTCAAATTTTTGCGCTTTAATCCTATCCACATAGTTTTGAAAACCCCACTAAATACGTAAGTTTTGTTGGAAAAAAAGTATTTCAATCCACACAGGCTGAGGTTATATCTATGTCGGCAATGTCGACTGATACTTTTTTACTTGTTAAACAAAGCGATTTGCGGTGTCGACTAAAGCTCCAAATCGAATGAACCGATCATCATATTTTTTGAGGGCTTTTTCGGTACCTAATTATCCTGTTTTTAACAAGGGAATTTTAAAAATCTCAATTTAAACAAAAATGTAGACAGTCAATGTCGAAATTTCGATTTGTAACAAAAAAATGGACCGTGCTGTTGACCATTAATTGGTCAAAAAAAGTTTTTTTAAGGAAAATTCTCTTCTTTTAAGACAACATTTTAATATATTTAATAAGACCAGACGAAATACAAAATTTCTGTCATTTCGGGTGGATAATGTGGCTAAAACCTTCAAAATACCGAACACCGGGCGGTACCGTTCCATTGGGGCTGTATGAAAACGTGGACCAATACCCATAATTCTCATTAGGAATATTTCGCAGCCGTGGCGAAGGCTAAACACCAAACTATTTCGGTTGGATAATGTGGCCAAAACCTTAAAAATACCGAAAATCGGGAGGTACCGTTATAAGGGGGGCTATACCACAACGTGGACCAACCTTCCCAATTTTTGCTCCCGACATTGTCGGCCAACAATAAGCTTTTTAACCAAAATTTATCCACCTACGCCCACTGCTTCCAGTATTGGTCGCATTTTATATGAACTAGCGACATAGTGGGGCGTTGGGTTAGCAATCCATACCTCCAATAAGCAGCATACTATGGAACAACAAAAACAAAGTAACAGAAAAGCAACCCCTCTAAAGTTGACGACCCCCCAAACGTTTTATGGACCATGATCTGTGAATATACACCTGTAATGTACGGATTTTTTATAGATAAATTCCAGTTTACGCACTGGCAAAAGTACTTGCAAAGTACAAGGCCAATATTACTGTCATACAGAAAATTCAATGGATTAGGAAGGCCCTCGTAACAACATCTAAAAGTAATTAACTGTATTGTAGGTGCCATGACTTTAAGCATGAGTTTGGTTGCTGATTTGTAGTGAGTCGGAGGTTAAAACATCTGGACTCCATCTTTACCCGGTAAATGGAAGACTTGCTACAATTCGAATAAAAGCAAAAAATTTTCAATATGTTTTATTTGCGCTCATGCTTTCACTGAATAGAAGGACGGACAGATTAATGATGGCCGCTTAGAAGGAACATATGACCGTTGTCCTCCCCATGACATTAAAATTCTTCTAGATAAAAATTGGAAATGAGAATGTCTATGGCCCAACATTAGGGAAATTCAGTCTCCACAGTGAAACGTCTGACAATGGAATGAGGCTGACAGGCTTCGCAGCGACAAAATAATGGAAAATAGCAGTACTAGATTTAAACATCTCGATATTCATAAGCGCACCTGGCTTTCACCAGATTAAAAAAAAAACAAGAAATACAATTGATCACGTTATGGTAGATCGAAGACAATCTTCGAGCATGTTGGATGTACGATAATTCCGAGGAGCAAGCATAAGCTCGGACCACCACCTTGTTTCAACATATGTACGTGCCCGACTAAACGTAGCAAATAGAGTATGAGCAGACACAACACGGAAGTTGGACACCGTCACACAACAGGTAGATATTCACAGCATATTCCACTTAATTGATAATTGCTTAATATCGTCTCGATAACATATCAGTACAGTGGCAAAGTATTGGATACCAGATGCCTACACCAAGGAATCCATGCTATGACGACCAGTGCCGTTATGGTATCAAATATTTTCTGTTAAAAAAAATCGTCCATAGTTTTCCGACAAATGCCCTCCTACAAAGCACCACTGTAGTGCTAATACGAATAAACCGATCAGCATATATTTTTGTGGGATCATTACGAACCTAATAATCTTGTCCTCAAGCAAAAGTGAATTATTAAATATCTATTTAAAAAAAATGTGAACTTTTAAAATCAAAATTTCTGTTAACCAAACAAATTGATAGTTTTTTGCCTCGGCCAACAGTTTATTTAAAGTCTCTCGGTTATGCACAAGATTTATGTGTGTAATAGTCCCACAATACATATGAAGGTCGGTGCACAGTTTTTCGAGATACAGGGGGCACCGCTTTCAAAAGTGGCACTTCGAAGAAAAGACGTTTTTAGTTTCTATGCTATATACAAAACACAATAAATGTTTCCTTTCCAACACTCATATCTCAGTCAATTTTTGTCCGATCGACTCGAAATTTTGTACTTTAAAATGAGCCAATAAAATAAATTTAGATTTTTTAAAATTGTTGTTAGTAGATTTTATATGTAATATTGGTACAAATTATATAAATTCAATAGAGAAAGTTTACAATATTTAGGATACACTTTTAAATATTTAGAGAGTAGTATATTTAGAATTGAAAATAAGCAATATCGGGCCACGTTTGGTATAGTCGATATGTAAAATTTACGCCCCGTTTTCAGTATTTTGAAGTTTTTCATATGTTGTGGTATATCGCAGAATTTTCAACTACAAAGAATTGCCATTGTTTTTGCTATTGCAAGGTTTTCAGTATTTCGAAGATCTTAGCCTAATGTTTAAGAATACCGACTGTAATACTGATTTTGGGATTCCTTTTAGTTGAAGAACCTCCATACAGAACGTGCTTAATATATATTCACGTTTTAATCCAATCCCTATATAACTCTTTTCGCGAGTAGGTCGAATAAAGTCATACAGGGGTTTAATGTGTTGGAGGGTACAGTTCGACCCAAACATAACGCGACTTCTATGAATTAAATAACTCCAAAAAGAAGGATAACTCGAATCCGCGAGTGCCGATTGGACTTCTATATCCAGCTATTGTGTCGATAACTTAAGAATATAATATTTTTTATGTCATTAAAATGGTAAAAATTTACTTCTTTACCAATTAAAAACATCAGATATTTAAAAACGGACGATGCAGACTACGACTCATAGACTACGAATCCTTCTTGTAGTACTGTTTAAGACTACAAACTTAATGTTTGGGCTTTGCCAAATGGTGGAACTCAGAAACCAATCGGCAATCTCTGATCTAAAACCTGACAAAATGCTATAAGTCGGAAAAATTCTATTAATGTTGTTCCGTCTGTGTTCTCTACTAATGTTACAAAAGAAGCGTTTTTTTCTTAATTGTACGAATAGATGTTTTTGGACTCGATGACATTAAACACATTTTTGGGCTCAGCTCTTACAACTTATTGGAACTAGAATTTAAATATTTCCAAAGTTAAGCTCCCATATACTTTGTACCAATACGATCATAATTTTAGCGAAAAATTTTTAACTTTTATGGCGGAGGTACCGATACGAATTAAATTTAATTTGGGCAGAATTTTACGAGATCCAAAACGTGGACCAAATCGGTTGATCCGTTCGAGAGTTATAATTAGAGTTGTGTCGTTCATGAACGAACCGGCTCAAAGGAACGACTCGGTGAAAAGAACGAACGGATCCGTATCCAGCTCAATCGTTTATATCGTTCATTTAGATCTCTAATGGCCAGCAATGTCTGCTTACAAAACAAAACCACCACCATTAGCTTTGCACACACACAAGCAAGCAAGAAAAACAAATGCATATGGTTGCTGAGTTGTGTCGTTCTTTTACATCGTACGTTTAAGTTCTGAGCTGAATCATCTCGTTCAGTTGGCTTCGCTCGTTCTTTTTTGCTTATCTCGTTTTTTTACTGTTCTCGTTCTTAAAGCTCTTGTTTTTTCTAGTTTTTAAGTTGAACGTGTGTTAATTTTCGCTCTATCTACCCCTTACGATGAAAACATTTCGTTTTTTTTCTTGTTAACATCATTACGCGTTGGTGAATTAAAAAATAAATATCTTGTGTGTCGAATACAGTGTTTTTTTTTTAATTTATATGTATAAACTAAAAATATATTGAAATTATATTCAAATAAAAATTAGTTTTTCTATATTGAATGGAAAGAAACATTTTTGGCTGATTTTTAAGACTAATAAACCGACTATTGAATATTGATGCAGATAACTAACGATATTCACAAAAAATGATAGACTGAAATGTTTTATTGAACGAAAAAGAGCCAAAGAACGAAGTGAAAGATCCGGATCTTTTTGGTGAACGGAATAAAAAAGATCGATCCGCTCAACGAACGAGATTGCCCAACACTAGTTATAATGCGGCATATAGGGCTACTAATGTTTTTCCAAACTGTTGGTATCCAATAGTAGCAAAGACGGCGAAGAAGCCGCAGATCCTATCCCACAAGATGGTATTGAATGTATACCGCCCAGCCAAGATGAGGTAAAGGCAGCAATAAACTGGCTGAAGAATGATAAGGCATCAGGAGCCGATGGCTTACCAGCCGAGCTGTTCAAACCCGGAGGCGACACGCTGATAAAGTGTATGCATCAACTAGTTTGCACAATCGGCAGGAAGAACTCGTACTGGACGATTGGAACCTCAGCATTTGTGCCCTGTCCTCTTCCTACAAGGTAGTGTCATGGATATTGTGCGGACGACTAAAGCCTGTGGTCAACGAAGTAATTGGGCCATACCAATGCGGCTTTAGACCTGGCAAATCCTCCATTGACCAGATATTCATCCTGTGGCATATTCCAGAGATGACCCAAGAGATGCAGATCGACACCTACCAACTTTTTGTCGATTATAAAGCAGCCTTCAACAGCCCACACGTTCAATGGTATTTAAATCGGTCCTCAGTTGTAATAGGAAATAACCTCTCAGAAGAGTTTAGTACCAAAAGAGGTTTCAGACAAGGAGACAGCCTTTCGTGTAAAAAGGTTATTAGAGATGCAAATGTCAATAGAAATGAAACAATTTACAGCAACAGTCATATGTTAATTGCTTATGCTGACGACAGTAACATCATGGGACGATCAGTAAAGGAAGTACCTTATAACTTTAAAAAGGTCGGAGGAGAATCAGCAAAAGTGAGCCTGGCGGTAAACGGCGAAAAGAAACGGCTCGGACCAACAGTGGAAGATGGTTCCTATAATTCTGAGGTAGTAGAAGACTTAAGGCTTGCGTACATAAGCTTCCTTGCCTGCTTACCTTGCTTAATTCTGATAAAAGAATAAAAAAGAAAAGGGCAACCCAGTTCGAAATTTGCTCGGCCTTATTTATTCTTTTATTTTTATTATGTCAGAATTGAAGCAGGAAAGCAAGGCAACCAGGCGAAGCAGCTTATGTACCCAGGCCTTTAGTCTACCTCGGCACCTTCATAAACACAACAAACAACATCAGTTGTGAAATAAAGAGAAGTATTGTATTGGCCAACAGATGCTAATACGCTTTACAAAACACTGATATTACCCGTGCTGATGCATGACTCCGAAGCCTGCCCAGCAAAATTTTATGGAAGTGGTTCCATGAGATGCCATGATTTCACTGGATCTTTTGCATTGGTTCAAATGAAGTCGTGGAAGATCAGATCTCTTCATCAGCATTTGAACCCATTCAAAGGAAGTCGTGATAGATCCGATCTTTTTATCAGCATTTAAACCAATTCAAAGGAAGTCGTGATAGATCCGATCTTTTCATCAGCATTCGAACCCATTCCATCGATCCAATAGAGATGAATTTTGTGTTTTTATTTATACACATGTACATATATTTTCTTTTACTAATCTAAGTTTTATTAAAGCTATGTAGGATTTATTACGCTAGGAAGTTCCAATCATTGAGCAAAAATAGAGTCGGACTGCAATCTTTGGTATTATAAAAGTTTCCTTGGCTTCTATAGAGAGCCCTGCTCTACAAGTCGATTTGTAGATCCCTACAAAACAAAAGAGTGTAAATTTCCAAAATGTTCGTAAATTAAAATTCACGAAATAGTAATTTGCAGTTAGAGCCATGTCGAAATCTGTACTGGTGATGGGAACTAACAAACCTTTTGTAAGATGAGTCAATCAATCAGTTGCGGAGGAATTAAACTATGTTGCGAGTAGCGACGGTGCTTAAACTGCAACAGCTGCACGGCCGAATGTTAAGTATCTCAATAAAGTTCTCAACCTGTCGCTAGCCACACACATCGTTCCCGAAGTCTTGAGAATATAGCAGCTACTGAAGCCTAGCAAGGATGCCAGCAAAGGTGAATTGTGCAGACCAATTTCGCTTTAGTCACCCGTAGCAAAAACCCTTGGGGCTTTAGTTCTTCCAAGCATCAGAAGTAACTGTCTAGTTACCGATCAATAACATGGGATCCGCCAGCAGCACAACAACTGCCCTGCACGCAATCTTCACACATATTAGTCGAGGGCTCAATCAAAGTAAGCCGTGCGATAGAACAGTGATAGTAACCCTTTGAGACTGTCAAGCACTCCACGCTGTTTGAGTTCATCGAGCAGACTACGCTCCGGTCAAGTTTGAAACGTTGGATAATAAATTATATGGTTGGCCGCATGTCGTGCGTAGAATTTAGGATCAAGATGTCAGAGACCCGTAGAGTGAAACTTGGAGTTGTCAGAGGTGATATTGCAGGAACTGTCTAACATATAACGTATGCGGATGATTGTACAATCTTGATGCCAGGTGCTTTCCCTGATGACATTTGTGAATGGCTGAACTCATTACCACCCTTTTCCACGCGAGGAATAAACAAATATCAGCCAATAAATCTACGCCCACTTTGTTCACCACTTGGGCAGCAGAGTTGAGAAAAATAGAGTTGAATGTCATGGTCGATGAGAGCAGAACCAGGATCAAAAAGCCTATCAAGTAGGTTTAATAAGTATTCACATGAATGCAGTCGCACACTCAATAAATAACTATCTATCGTCTGCATGCGGTCCTCGGAGAATATCCACCATTTATTTCAGCTGAGGAGCGTCAACTGTCAGGACAAAGCAGAGTATTTTTGGCTCAATACGCTCGGGATGGTGCTGCCGTCTAAATTTCTATAGGGCAAGGTTTCATGACACAAAACATCTGCTCAGCATCAAATCTACTAACAATCTTCAATATGTAGCCACATTCATTAAGCAGAAAAATTAACATATAAACTACTGTTACAACAACAAACTGCAATTATAATTTTGATGATAATTAACTTATAGTTATTCCATAAATTGCTTTGAATAAATAAAAAAACCATGAAAATCATATTTCAATACAGCAGTTTCCGAACAAGACGTGAAAAATTCATGCCAAAGGGTTGGTGAAAATGACATGCCAAAGATTAGCGAAAATGCTATTCTAGGGAATTAGTTAAGATGACATTGCATTGGCTAGGCCATGCTAAAAAGCCGTATAAATACGGGCCACATGGCGGTACACGCAGAACTGGCAGGCCAATGCTTTGATGGAGCAAACAAGTGAAAAAAGAGGTGGAAGGACGCGGTATTCCAAAAAGCGAAGCAACAAACAGAGAGAAATGGAGATCTTTTCTTAGTTCGGCTTATGGAACAAATGTTCTGTAATGGGCCAGCTAAGTAAGTAAGTAAGTAAACTCTTATATCCAATGAAAATTTACCCTAGTTTTGACTCCCAGTGTAATTCTCCTAGGAGTTGCCATAATACAGCTGAACTGCATGATGCCAACAAGCATCAAGAAAACTAAGATGCTACTTATGAAACAAAGAACATTATCCATACATTTCCTATTTAGAAAGCTGAAGATAGTTACGGAAAAATACCAAAATGAACAGCAAAGCCACCTTAGGAATAACTTTTTCTTGCAGTAGCAGCAGCAGAAGTAGTAAAATCGCACTTTTCCGTTTAATACCCTCCCATGACAATGAACAAAAAGAAGCAAACGAACGGAAGAATATGCTGCAGCAAATGCAAATGCCAAGATCCAAGTAGAAGGCAGGCAACTATAGATGGCAACTGCGTAAAAATAAACATATTATAAGCACTGATGTAATTTTCTCTGAATTTTTATAAAATATATGAAACGACAACCAAGAAAAGCTAAGAAATAATGGAAAAAGTACCAAGCACGGGAACCTCAAGTAGAAAAACAAAAAAATAAATAAAATGCACACCACCAAAAAAAAAAAAAAAAAAAACAAAAACACTGCAAAAATGAAAATGTGGAAATTGCAAAACTTTTGTGATATCTCCTAGCAGGAGGTTTACGGTGTGTGTGTCGTTGCATATGACTAGTTGAAAAAATGTTCAAGGATAGCTGTTGTCGTCGTTGGTTGAATATGCACTTGTTTAGTGGGTTGTCTTGTTTGTTTGGTTTAAAATATATTTTTATTTGTTTGCTTTTTTCCCTGTTTTCATTGAGGTGTGTCCATTTACCGCTTTGGAGCTCAACATCTGCCGCTTACGAGGTATCCTCAGAAGTCATAACAGCTGCTTCTCTTTTTAAAATGTGATCAACATAACGGAAGTGTAGCATTAAGGATAGCAAATAGTTTCCCCACAGCTTTCACAAATATAAGCAAACTTACAGGTGGTGGTGGACAGCGGACACCGAAACAAAATGAATTAATAAATAGCCACAACAAAGATACAGTGGTTAGCACAGAATATCTTGTATTTGGTTTAAGAGTATAAGTAGACATTTATAAGTGCACATAATATTTTTTCTTTTAACAAACAAATTAGCCATGAGATGAATAAAACAATACTAACTAATCTAGAATAGAGTTGCATAGTTCATGAACGAACTAGTTCAATTGAACGATTCATTGAAAAGAGCGTATGAACTAGATCAGTCGATATAGTTCATTATAGTTCAATAGCTCACTGAGCGCCGACCGAAAGATCCACAAAGAACGATCAACGAACGAACGATTCACAATCTAGTTCAGCATGTCATTCACATCAAGTGACGCCGTCCTCTGTGCTAAGTGACGCCTTCGTAATGTAATAAGTTTTGTTTATGTTTTGGATCAATGTGAAGTGTCATCCCCCATTGTAATAAAAATAAATTTTAAGAGCATTTTAAACACATCATATCCCAATATATCGAATCCATTACCTATTCAATGTGCCTTGTTTTGGATAGAAAAAAGGAAAAAATAAAAAGAAACATACATACAGTGATAATTTCTACAAACACACAATGTACGATTTTTTTGCCAGCCATTTAAATGAAATTGTAATTACATTTTTTTCGAAAGATGTTTTTTCCTAAACTTAATCTTTCTTTATAAATGAAATAAAAATATCTAAATGTAATATTTTTGTAGTTTAATTATACTATTCTAATGTTTGTTCCTATTTGATGTATGTGTGTATGTGTTTTCATCAAGAGAAGGATTAAGAGCTCGTGAACGATTCTGATCCGAATGATTGAACTGGATAGTGAACTATGAACTAGATTACTGAACTAGTTCAGTTAAAAGAGCTGAGCTATTGAACTAGATCTTTCAAATGAACTAGATTGTACAACTCTAATCTAGAATATAACAAAACAAATAAAAACGCTGTTAAATTCGCCCGGACAGAACTTTTTATACCCTTCCGCGAATATTGAAGGAAAATGGAATAAATAGTTTCCTTTCGTTTCTGAAATCACTCATCTGCTTCTATTCGTGTGTATAAAATCAATGAGACTACGATTTTTTGTAACCAATGAGAATCCGAAATTACAGTTATCTCAAACAAAACATGGACTTATATTCGGTTCAATAATTTGGTAAAATCCATAAAATTGGGGCAATATCAAAAAGTTTACCTATACCGACAATTCTTTATTGTATCCCAGCAAAATTTGACGGAAGGGGTTCTTTGCGATGACGTGATTTCATGTCATCTTTTGCATTGGTTCAAAGGAAGTCGTGAAAGATCCGATCTTTTCATTAGGATTTGAACCAATGCAAAGGAAGTCGTGAAAGATCCGATCTTTTCATCAGCATTTGTACCCATTCCATCGAACCAATAGAGATGATGTTTGTGTTTTTATTTACACACCTGTTTATTTTCATTTTGGTATGTTCCAGTACTGCAAAAATCTACTAATTTTTACTATTTTTTCCGATAACATAAAGGAAAAATTGTTATCGTAGTAAAAATAAGTAGATTCTTGCAGTTTCTGGAACAGACCAAAGTTATTAGAACTGTCGTCGTGATGTTGTCTTACATTTCCTGCATATCAAACAACTAAAAATTCTAAACAATTGGTATTATATGAAGTCCCAACCATCGAGCTAAAACTGGAATCGGACTGCACACATTGCTATTTTAAAAGTTCCCTTGTCTGTTCTAAATCTGACATAGAATGAAATCAATCAAATCTCGCTTCTTGGAATTTGAAAAAAAAGTCCGAAACGAAAAGGAACAAGAATCTGAAAATAAAGAAGAAACTACTTTTGGAAAGAAACAATTAAAAATAAATGTTGTTTTTAATAATTTTAACTTACATTGTGTAATATATATCTATATTTTCTTATCTCTTATCTATAAGTCATTTTGTAATATGAAATTATGTTGTAGTTTCTTGCTGTGTTGCGATGCCAATTGGCCAATAGGCTTCTGTCGCAACGTTTAAATAAATAAATAAATAAATTAATTAAGCATAAATGGTATTTTCCATAAAAAGTCTCTCCTCCCCGTTCGTTACATTTTGTTTTTAGAGATCCCCAAAGCAAGCCGGGTTGTAGATCCCTACATATTTCCGTCACTAAACAAAAGAGTATAAATTACCAAAATGTTGTTATAAAATAACAAAATTATAAAATAAAAGTAATTTACGAAATAAAAATACTTAAAGGAGTGCATTTGGAGTCCATGTTGAAATCTGAACTGGTGATGGGAAGATAATTGAAAAAACCTTTTGTAAGATGAAAGAATATCAGTTGCGGAGAACGGAGGAAGCAATCTTTTGCGTTGCAGCGGTGGTGATTACATTGCAATTTTGGATGTAAACTTTTGAAAAACTAAACTGATAAATTAATTGTAGCTATTTCATGAATTCGTTTGAATTAATAAAGAGCTTTGTTTTTCATGAAAACCATATTTCAATACAGCATTTCCATTTTCCAAACAAGACATGAAAATTTCATGCCAAGGGGTTGGTGAAAATGACATGCCAAAGCATTGGTTAAAATGACATGTCAAAGCATGGGTGAAAATGACGTGTCAAAGCATTGGTGAAAATGACATGTCAAATCATTGGTGGAAATGACATGCCAAAGCATTGGTGGAAATGATATGTCAACGCATTGGTTAAAATGACATGCTTAGGATCCAGAAAAGAACGTCATCTTTTGGGGTCCACGCTCATATAAAATTCATCGATGAAGATGCTAAAAAGATGACATGCTAGATCACTTGCACCCATGATTGAATGTCATCTTTGGCATCGAACATTTTGCTGGGATAATGTGTCTAAAACCTTCAAAATACTAAAAATCGAGCGGTACAATTTTATTGGGGCTATAAGAAAACGTGTATCTGTATCAACAATTCTCAGCAGAAATATGTTTTACCCAAAGAAGACTAAATATTTTATTATACCATCAGCGTTTAGGCTATAGAGGGTAAATACACATTGATACTACGAAAATTGTGCCTCATCGAAATAATGTTTTAAGACACAAGTATGTTCGTACGAAATCCGCCTGTGTCTAAATCGGTATACTGCTTCCTGTACCTCCCAAACAATATTTTTTAAATTTCTTTCTTCTTGCGGATGTAACAGGCGACGCAATTTTTATACCCTCCAACATACTATGGATGGTATAATTAAATTTGTCATTCTGTCATCGAAATATTCATCGGAGACCCTATAAAGTATATCACCAATATTTTTGAAAATTTAACATAGCTGAAGCCAAGGTTTACCCTTTTATAACCCGCGACTCGTGATTGTATATTATACAAATTAAATACTTTTGGATAAAATGAAATGTTTTTGGACGTGGCAAAAAATATTGGCCTTAAAAGATAATTTGCTTGGAAGCTGTGGCTATATTTATGTTAAAAAATTGGTGAAAATGGGTTGAAGCCACCATGTTTTTTTTTGTTTTCTCTCGATTTGTGAGTAAACCACACTTCTCTCGAGTTTCCTGTCAAAGTAAAAGCAGAACCAAACTAAAAAAGGATCATCTCACTAGTGTAGTACTTTTCAAAATTTCGTCTGCTTCTACCATTAAATGATGCTGACATTTTGAAGCCAGATTTACAGTGTTTTTTGAAACTTTCTTCTAATTTCATTCCGCAAACAGGTTTTTCAAAAAACCATATATAGGATTGTAGTACTTTTGATTCTGAGTTATTTGATATAAATATTGTGAATGTAGTCTGTACAGATTCATAGAAATCTGCATCCAAATGCGAAAATTTTGTGTGAACATTTTTCTAAAAATCGTATTTTTCGGGCCTTATTTTAAAAATTGTCATTCCATTTCTTCGTACTTGATTGCACATTTTTGGTTTTTACGTTCCTGATCCAATAAATCATTCCCCGTAAAAATCCATCTACTAAAACGCGAGTTACAATAAATTCCAAAGTAGAAAAATCATCTAAAATTGTTTTTGGAAATATCGCGCATTTTATCGCGTTTTCTACGGTTCGTTTCCACTGCAATGAAAAAACTAGTGCAGCATCTTCGTTTTAGCGGCAACAGAGATTTGAAAACTTCACTGATAAGGGAGCTACATTCATTTTATCCCAAAAAATAGTGTGTGATGCTACATCCACGGTTCTTGATTGATCGCCTTGAAATAAATATATATCGATATACATAGATGTTCATGGTCAACGCTGAAATCGGATGCGGACAAAAATTGTATGCACTTTGCGCAAAATAGCGATATTTTATAGGTTTTTTAATGCTAGGATGCAGCCGATGCTACATCTTAGCCTCCAGTGTAAATTTCGAAAAATATATATAAATTAAAAGATATAGTCCTGCTGTACATGAAAATCACATGCGGACAAAATGATTTTGATAATTACGTGATTTACACGTATTTTAAAATGCATATAAATTAAAATGGGTTATTTCACCTCTATTTCCATTTCAGAAGCTTTGAGATATATCCTCATCAAGCCAATTACCTTCCCTAGTGGGAAAGTTTTAATATGAATGTCAATAAAGAAAAATCCGTCTATTTTATTGGGGGATTTAAGCAAAATGAAGGAAGTATTCCTGTGGATTTTTCCAATATTTTCTACTACATAATGCATGTGAAAAAATATTTTGTCAAGTAAAAAATTCTTTTTTGACCAAAATATGTGCTTATTTTGGCTGTAACATCAAAACTATAACACCAATCTGTACGATTGTAGTCTCATTTGATTCGCCGTGAAGTTTTGATCCACAACAAATTTTTAGTTAATTTTATGACTACTAAATGGGCCTCAATTTTGGAAAAAGTTGAGTTATATTCAATAATTTATCAATTTTATGTACATTCCGCGAATTCTGTGTAATATTTTGCAGGTATTATGCAATCTACTCGCTGAAGACACTTCGAGAGAACTTTTTTGTAACAATGGTGCTCATTAAAACAATTAGCGTTTTTATAATATTTTTTTCTTAAAAAGCGAAATAAAAGCGCCATAACTTTTGTCCGCAACAACCAAAAATTCGCTCGCGACCAGATTCGTACTGGGAATTTTTTTCTTAACCTACATATCAAAAATCGTTGATGTAACCCAAAAAAAATGTATCCTTTTTTTCTGAAATGGAATATGAAATAATTGACAATATTCGTGATATATATTCTTGATAGAGGTAAAATTCGAAGTCTATATAACCATGTCCGTCTGTCCGTGTCCGTCCGTCTGTTGAAAACAAGATACAGCTCGCAATTTTTAAGATAGAGCTTTGTAATTTGGCATAGAAGTTTCTACTACTCCTAGGATGTTTGGTATTGCAAATGAGCTATATAGGTCCACCAGATTTTCGGTATTTTAAAGGTTTTGGCTACAATATTCTCCCAAAATGGCTCAAATTTGGTATTTAGTCTTCATTTGGGGTATAAAACTTACCCTCAGAAATTTGTCCGTACAGGTCCACGCATTAATATAGCCCCAATAAAACGGTACCTTCCGATTTTCGGTAATTTGATGGTTGTGGCCACAATAAACCATCGAAATGGCTGAAATTTAGTATTAAGTCTTTGTTGTGGGTAGACAACTTTCGGTACCCCCGATTTTCGGTATTTTGAAAGTTGTGGCCACAATAACCCACCGAAATGGCTGAAAGGTCTTCTGGGGGGGTATTCAACATTCCCCAAGATATTTCTCGGTATAGGTCCTCGCCTTCATGCAGCTCCCATATTCGGTATTATGAATGTTATGGCCTCAATATTCGACAGAAATTACTGAAAATTAGTATTTAGATTACTGCAATTTTGTATTTAGTCTTGCATGGGGTTATAAAATATTCCAGAAGAGAATTATCCGTATATATTCACATCTTCCATTATCCTCCATAAAAGCGTACCTCTTGATTTTCGGTATATTAATGGTTTTAGGCCATTATCTTACCGAAATATCCGAAATTTGGCATTTAGTCTTCTTTCCGCCACAAATTTGTCGGTATAAATCGGCGTTGTGATAAAGCCCGCATAGGACGGTACCTCCCGAATTTCGGTATTTTGAAGGTTAGCCACATTGTTTTACCTAAATTGCTAAAATTTGGTATTTAGTCTTCCTCATAAACGAAATGAAACTAATTGTTACATTTTACAGCAACACTTCTCGTGGTGGAGGGTATAACAAGTTCGGCCCGTCCTAACTTAACGCCGTTCTTAAATGTTTTTTTTTTTTTTTTTTTTTTTTTTGGGGACTGCATGTTATGTACGAGTACGCAACCCTAGTTATGACGCACTATAGGCCCAATGGCAGGTTTCTGAGGCAAAAAGTCTATTTTTGAAGTCCTATACTGGATAAAATAGTAACGGGATTAGATTCTTAACACTTTGAGCCACTTAAGCCCGCGGCACATACGGTACGTTGTGCGACGCGTTGCGCGTTGAAAACAACAACCACATGAAAAATGTGTAAGTGATGCCAAGTTTGTTCTTGAAGTTTTCATGTGGTTTTTGTAACGCAACGCTCAACGCGCCGTATGTGCCGAGGCCTTTAGAAACAAAATCATTTCAACCTGGCAACGCTTCATGACCACATTCCGCGCTGTCAAAGATATTGCATCTTACATTGTAAAATTTTATAAAAATCTATCAAACGAAGAACAAATTTGTTTCGCGCGACAATTAAAAATCGTTAACATAATAAACAGTTTTTTTAATGGATAACACGTGTAAAGTTATGAAAATTAATATTCTTATTAAGAATTAAAAAAGTTAGATTTGGTAAGGAATATTTGATGTAGACTTGTGGTGTATTTTTTGTGTAGTTTATATGGTTTTTGGAATAGAACTCTCGGTATTTCGACGTAATCGCGAATCTACATATATGTGGTAGAAGGTAATAGTGAGTATGTGTAGAAATACTTACAGATAGCGTGACATTTAAAAATTTGGATATTTTTAAGTATTGGGCTGGGCTGATGTGGGAATTGTCAATATGACACAAGTGGCGAAATTTGATAGTTATCTTAATCGAGTTATACCAAGCATTGAAATCTTTTATGCTCAAGATATCTTAATTTAGTAATTGGGACTACAAAAACCTACTAAATTTAAAAATCTTGACATGCAATTACAAAGTATTCAAAAATTGAGCGCGATCGCGGTATTCTACTTCCAAATCATAAATTAATGATGGAGGTCACATTTACTGTTTTATTGTATCCCAATACGTCAAATGATCTATGAGATTTCGCGTTTGGCTAAAACCCGTTGTGGGGGAGGTCCCCCGTACCCTCCATTTTTCGGTATAAAAACTACCTTACGATCTATTCTAAGACCTAAAGAATCTACATTCAAAATTTTATCAAATTCGGTCCAGCCATTTCGGAGGATTTATATTTCGAACATCATGGCAGACCTGAATAATTTTCTATATACACTAATACCTCGATTTGCGTTGTTTCGATTTACGTTAGCAAAAAATAATAGATTTTGTTTCGATTTGCGTTACAGATTAGATTTGCGTTACATAAAAAAATAATATATTTGGCTAGGAATATCGTGAAGAGAACATCCATGAGTTCTTAACGTCACACGATAAAACAATTCGAAAAGATTTGTATTTTACATTGACTCGGAACATGTATTAGAGGGACAATCGCTAGCGTCTAATTACCGCAGAAAAATATTTTTAAAATTCACTCAAATATCAGAAGCTAATCAACTTATAACCAAAGCAATTGAACTGTTTGTGGACAACGATTCAGAAAATAGTAGCAGTAATCCAAAATAGGCTATGGGTGATGCGATTAATTGTTATAAAGAAATATTTTTACAAAAAAAAAAAATATTCGACGAAAAATATAACAGCTTTTTTTACAGAAATAAAATGTTATAAATCATTCGCATAATGTGACGATTGTTTAATGAATAAAAAATTTTATAGGGATGATTTTTTTATATTTTAGTTAAGTTTTACGTAAAAAGACTGATTTTTGTATTCTTTACACACTAATAACACTGTGAACACAAATTTTGGGGCAGAGGTAATTCCTTTTGGAGATTTAAGCCTCAAAACCCTCTCCTTGGGCCCATAGTGTGACGGTACATTTTTTTACTTACTTTCTGAAAACATTTACCAAAAAACTCAGAAACCCCGTGTACGTCAGAAGAATAGAATTTTCTTTCGTCCTATCGATCTGAATACTGTGAAAAAACTGGTTTAATGCATTCAATCGTGGCCGAAGTTCGCTCAAAAACGAAGGTCATAATGCTCGTCCGAAAATGGCCGTTGTACCAGAAAACATTGATTCCGTGCGTGAACTGATAATGCAGGATCATATGACGTATCGTGAGATAGAGGCATCCTTGGTAATTTCTTCCACCAGCATACATTCGATATTGCACACCAGTAAAAAAGGTTTCTTCTCGTTTGGATCACTCACAATTTGATAATCGCTCAAAAAAAGGTTGTGTCGGTTGGTGAAAAGAAATGTTGAAAAAATACGATCGAGGTGCTTCAAAAAGCGTTTATAAGATCTTCATGGATCTATGAGTCCAAGACAAAACAGCAGTCGATCGTCTGGGTCGTAGAAGGCGAGCCAAATGCAACAAAAATTTTTCATGGGAGAAGCACTTCAAAAAAATGGAGTTGTGGCGAATATTCCGCTATAGCAACATAGGAGATCAATTCTGAGTGGTACACCACATTGTTTTTTTTTTTTTTGCTTGAAGTTGACTCTATTCTTAAATGTTGGACGGTTTGGTATTTATAGATCAGAATCGGAGAAAATGTATAAAAATCGAATATTTTATAAAATGTTTTGCTATCTTGACCTTTAAGAACCTTTTACAGATAGTTCTTATGTTCCAGAAAGTTGTTTACTAATATCTTTGCAACATTTTTATACCCTACACCACTATGTGGGGAGGGTATTATAAGTTGGTTTTGGCCAAAAAGTTTGTAACGCATCGAAATAATGGTCGTAGACCCATACTTATATATACCAAAATGAATGCCTCGACGAGCTGAGTCGATCTGGCTATGTGTGACCGTCCGTCAGTCCGTCTGTCCATCTAAACCTTGTAATCACGCTACAGGTCGCAATTTTGATCGGATCGTCACCAAATTTTGGGTGTTGATGAGGGTCCCGGAGGGGAAGAAGCCTATTGATTTTGGTGATGGTTGGATAATATTCAGGGGTCGGAATGGGCAAAAAACTTATTTGGGGAAACGTTTTGTTTCAAAGCTAATATCTCCGCATCTATAATGGGTATATCAAAACCTGCTAATGAAAGTATACATTATCACCTTTATAACGATGTATAGTAGGTTGTCGTAGGAGGTGAAACAAACAAGAAATCGCAATAGTCGCTAATACAACCCATCTTTTTATTTTTGCGATTTGAGTTATAATGACGAATGCCACAGCTTTGGTTGGGGATCTTCCACAAGCAAAGCCTGACTATGAAAGAAGAATATCCCACCTTTACAATGATTCAAAGCGGGTTGGCGTAGGTGGCCAAATAACGGAGATATAACAATAGTCGGTAATACATCCCATTTTTCAATTTTTTTTTCAAAATCGCGCTACAGGTCGCATTTTCGATCGGATCGTCACGAAATTTTGGGAGTTAATGGGGGTCCCACAGAGGAAGAAGCCTATTGATTTTGATGATGGTCAGATAATATTCAGGGGTCGAAATGGGCAATAACTTATTTGGAGAAAAGGTCAACGTTTTATTTCAAAGCCAATAGCTCTGTTTCTTTAAGAGGTATATCAAAAACAAAACCTGGCAAGGAAAGTAGAAAATATCACCTTTACAACGATGTACAGTAGGCTGTCGTAGGTGGTCAAACAACAGAGATATCGCAATAGTCGGTAATGCATCCCATTTTCCGATTTTTTTGTAATCACGCTACAGGTCGCAGTTTTGATCGGATGGTCACGAATTTTTTGGGAGTTGATGCGAGTCCCACAGAGGAAGAAGCCTACTAAGTTTGGTGATGGTCGGATAATATCCAGGAGTCGGAATAAGCAAAAAGCTTATGTGGAGAAAAGTCAATGTTTTTTCTTATGCGAATATCTCCGCTTCTGGTAGGAGTATTCCAAAAAGAAAGCCCGCCAATGGTAGAAGAAAAGATCTCCTTTATATTGATGCAAAGTATGTTGGCGTAGAGATATCGCAAAAGTCAGTAATATATCAATTTTTTTCATTTTTTGTAAACACGCTACCGGTTGGAATTTTGATCTGATAGTCACGAGATGTTGGGGGTAGATGCGGGCCCCACAGAGGAAGAAGCCTATTGATTGTGGTGATAGTTGGATAATATTTAGGGGTTGTAATGGGGAAAAACTCATGTGGAGACAAATTCAAAGTTTTATTCTTTGTAAATATATCGGCTTCTAGAAGGGGTATTCCAACGGCAAAGCCTGTCAATAGAAGAAGAAAATATTACCTTTAAATTTGTGTAAAGTAGGTTGACGAAGGTGACCAAACAAGGGAGATTATGCACAGGGGTAGTGGGGTAGGGTAACACATGGTCGGCCCCGTCCCGACTATAGCCTTTGCTCACTTCTTTTATTTATTCCTTTATTGTTCCACTTGGGAGCATAGGGCTTCTACAAGAAAATTATATCTTATTTTATCGATACATATGGTTTTTATATCATTGATTGATTTATTTATTCGTAGTAATTCATTTTGGATTGTTCTGCGCCATATGTTTTTTGGACGTCCTGGACGTCGAGATCCTTGAGGTTTCCATTCTAGGGCCGCACGAGAAATGCTGCTCACCGGTTTTCATAAAGTGTGTCCAATACATCTCCACTTCCGTCTAGCGATTTGCTTTATAATAAATTCTTCTCTCGACTTCATATGTAGATCTACGTTTGATATAGTGTTTGGCCAAAATATGCCACAGATTATGCGGAGACATTTGTTGATGAAGGTTTGAAGTTTTTGGGCTACATTTTTTGATATGAGCCATGTTTCACTACCATAAAGGAGTGTTGACTTTACACATGAGTTGAAAAATTTTAATTTAGTGTTCTGGCATATTTGTGCTGCTCTTCAGATTTTATTTAAGCGGCCAAATGCTGATCTGGCTTTTTTCAGCCGGTTGTCCATGTCGTCTACGCCGTTGTCAGTCGACATCATGCTGCCCAAATAATAAAAGCTTTTGACAAACTCGATATGGCGATTTGAAATCGTAAAACTGCAATCGATCGAGTTGTTTATTCATTTACAACATTATTGTAGTTGAATATTGAAATATGAAACGGCGAGACACGTTTCTTTTCTTTTTTGGTCTTCAATCACACTGCGGTGTCAGAATATGGTTAATAAAACATGACTCAAATAATTGCACATAGTGTTATTCAACCAAAATGGATGGAATTTGGTTTTAATATTATTTATCACCTCTGCTGATAAAAATCAGATGCATAAACATACATATTTCTGCCACACCATCCCATACAAGTGCGACCACTGTGCACCGTCTAAAACTTAATCCATTGGTGTTTCCTTCCAGAAAAGTTTTTGCGTAGCATCTTTGGTTTAATGCACCGAAATGAAATGAATAAAATTTTGTTATTTTCAAATTAACAACGAAAAAAATGAAAAAGGAAAATTAAAATTTGTTTTTCATTGCATATTGTATGACAATTTATGTATTCATTGTGTTTTGCAATACAGTTTCACAATTTTATGAATTTAATAATTATTTGTTATATACCGAAATGTGTTTCTAACAAATTTTATTTATTACTCTTCAGAATACACAATAATGGGAAAAAAATAGTAAACATACTGGTCTGAAAAATGTTGTGTATGCTACGCGTATTATTTTCAATTATTATTTAATTGATAAAAACAAAATGACAGTTATTGTTAAAATTAAATGGAAAAATATGTAAATCAAACTTAATATTATAAAATGACATTTCAGAATGCACGTCGCATATAACTGACTTAGCTTTTTCACGGATCAAAGTTTAATTTGAATAAAATATTATTTAAAAAAAATTAAGTTTCAGTGTTTATTTATAAATGCACTTAAAATTAGAAAATGATTTGTCGCTTAGCCTCAATAAATATATTCTTTTTTATGATGGAATCTCTCAAATAAAACGCTTGCCGTTTAATTTGTCCATCATTTATAATTTAAATACAAGCGTTTTATTTGGGAGATTCCATGATGAGAAAGAATATATTTATTGAGGTTAAGCTACAAATTATTTTCTAATTTTAAGTGCATTCATAAATAAAACACTGAAACTTAATTTTTATACCCTCAGCCCTTAGGCTATGAAGGGTATATACACTTTCATACGGGCAAAATGTGCCTCATCGAAATAATGGTTTTAGACCCCAAGTATGTTTGGACGAAATGTGTTTCAGACAATTTGGAGTCGATTGAGCAATGTCCGTCCGTCTGTCCGTCCGTCTGTCTGTCTGTCTGGCTGGCTGGAGCGCACGATAACTCTCGAAGGGATGAACCGATTCGGTTCAAATTTTGGCTTTCGTAATATTTTGTCCAAACTTAGTTTAAGTTCGAAAATGAGCTATATCGGTCCACTCCTTCCGGTACCTCCCCCACAAAAGTTCGAAAATGTTCGGAAAATTTGTACGCACCATAACTCTTGAAGGGTGTAACCGATTTGTTTCATACTTTGCCCATCGTGGAGCGTGTACCAGACTTAGATCAGGTTTTAATATGGACTCAATCGGTCCACTCCGTCGGGTACCTCCCACACAAAATTTTGGAAAAGTTCAGTTTAGGAACATCTCTCGAATCGCTTTGATTTTTGCTTTAGCAACTTGTATTCACTGCCCTCCATACGACGGTATAAGTTTCATCAGGGGCAAGTCCATACTTCCTGAGAAAATAGCCTGAAAGTTGCAAAAAACCCCTATGCACCGTGTGAGGAGGTTGGAGGGCAAAATAACTCTCGAACAGGTCTGCCGATTCGGTCCAAAGTTTGGCCTTAGTAATATTTTGTCCAAACATAGTTTAAGTTCGAAGATAAGCCATTTCGGTCCACTCCTTCAGGTACCTCCCCCACAAAAGTTCAAAAATGTTCGGAAAAATTGTGCGTACGATAACCCTTGAAGAGAGTGGCCGAATTGGTCCGTACTTTACATCCTAATATATCTACCAGATATAGATCAGGTTCAAATATGGACTATATTTGTCCACTCCATCCGGTACCTCCCACTCAAAATTTCGGATACATGTTCACTTTAAGACCTGCTTTCGAATCACTTTGATTTTTGTTGAAGCAACTTGCATTGCATTCATACTTCTTGAGCAAACATCCCTGAAGGTCTAAAAAACCCCTATGGTACCATATGTGGTGGATGGAGATCCATTTTTTTTAGTATCTCCTCCGCAAAACTTTTGATATTAAATCCTAATCAACATTTTTGTCAGTTCAAACGCACAAAATTTTTAAAACTCCCTAAATACATGCGTTTTTTGAAAAAAAAATTGTTTCAATATACACAGGCTGAGGGTATATCTCTGTCGGCAAAGCCGACTGATACTTTTTTACTTGTTATAATACCCTACACCACTATGTGGAAAGGGTATTATAAGTTTGTTTTGGGAAAAATTCATGTAACACCGCGAAATATTCGTCGGAGACCCCCAATGTGGTATACCAATCTTCATATCTCGGCGAGATAAAGCGATTTTGAGATGTGTGTCCGTCCGTCCGTCCGTGTGTCCGTCTGTCCATTATAAATTGTAATCAAACTCCAGGCCGCAATTATGGACCGATCGTCACAAAATTTGGTATGGAGGTCGGCTTCACATCAGAACAGATCGCTATTTTGATTGGTGATGATCGTGAAATATTTAGCGGGTGAAATGGACCAAAAACATAATTTTTATCAGATTTTGTAGCTGCTCTGTAGGTCGCAATAATAGTCCGATCGCCTAAAAATTTTAAATAAGGTAAGAGTATATGACAAAGAAGAAGCTTGCAATTTGAGATGGCGATCAGATACTATTTAGAGGGTTAAATGGACCACAACTTTTGTGTGAAAATTGTGAAAATTTTTAATAAACAGCTTATATCTCTGTTCCTGAAAGACACCTTCCCCACTCGTGAATTATATTTGGAAGACGATCTCTTGACCTTTCAATTGATGTCAATTATACTGATGAACGTGATCAGATAACAGAGTTACAGCCTAATATATCCATTTTTTGTTTGTAATGTAATCATAAACCCGCTAGAGGTCGCAACTATAGCTCAATAGTCACGAAATTTTGCACGCGGTAAGTGTTTAGGTTGAAGAAAATGCCTATAAGTTTGCATGATTATCTGATATTATTTAGCGGTTGACATAGACCATTACTTTTGTATGAAAAATATACAAATTTTATTTTTGGTCCATATTTTCATTCCTGGAGGGCATATACCGGCAAAGGAGCCTACATATGGAAAAATGATGCAAATTGCAATAATGTGTCTGCTAGACATCGCACCTTCTGCCTGAATATAATGTGTTTTGTGTAGAGAACCACAATATCTATCTATCTATCTATCTATCTATCTATCTATCTATCTATCTATCTATCTATCTATCTATCATCTATCTATCTATCTATCTATCTATCTATCTATCTATCTATCTATCTATCTATCTATCTATCTATCTATCTATCTATCTATCTATCTATCTATCTATCTAGCTATCTATCTATCTATCTATCTATCTATCTATCTATCTATCTATCTATCTATCTATCTATCTATCTATCTATCTATCTATCTATCTATCTATCTATCTATCTATCTATCTATCTATCTATCTATCATGACAGAGAAATTTTCAGTTCAGTTGTCAAATTGGATTTTTATACAAATATTGCAACATGGGGTCGCCTCGCCACCTATTTTATACCTCATGATTTAGGGTAAAGGGGATACAAACAAAATACGACCAAAGATGTGTCTCATCGAAATATAGGTTTTAGACCCCAAGTATATTTGGACGAAATTCGTTTCAGACAATTTGGAGTCTATTTAGCCCTGTCCGTTCATCTGTCTCTCTTAATGTCTAGCTGGCTAGTGCGGACGATAACTCTCGGACGGATCTACCGATTAGAACCAAATTTTATAATTCGTAATATTTTGCCCAAGCTTTGTTTAAGTTCGAATGTAGGCGATGTTGGTACACACCTATCCCAAAAAAAGTTCAAAATTGTTTTCGAAAATTTGTGTGAACGATAACTGGCGAAGTGAGCAATCGATTCGCTAAAAACTTTCCATATATTATTATTCCTTCCAGATATAGATCGGATAAGAGACTATATCGGTGCTTAGGGTACCTCCCACACAAAATTCGGGAAAAAGGGAAATTTAAGAGTCCTTTTGAATCGTTATGATTTTTTTCAGCAGATTGTACTTGCGCCGCAAATCCGCAAGTTAACTCTCAAGGGGATTTTCTGATTGGTCGAAACTTTACACATCGTATTATTTCATTCAGTCATGTGTCAGGTCGGATTATGGACTATATATGTCCGTCCTTCGAGTACCTTCCACACAAAATTTGGGAAAGTGCAGTTTGAAGAGCCGTATCGGATATATTTGATTATTATTTTCTTTTTGAAGAAGGTTCTTTTTACGTTCCGTATTCTGGTCCCTTTCCCGGGGTAAGTCATACTTCCTGAGATAATCATTCAGAAGTTCCAAAAACCCCTGCCGGCTCCAACTAATATTACAAATTTGAAAAAATAAATAATAATAATTCTAATAGAATTTAGCTTACTAAAATTAATTTGGTATATCCCCATATTACGATTCCACGTATTTTGAAGCAAATTCGTGTTACAAAATAAATATATTTGTAGAGGCTAAAGGTATATCACCATTAGCGCCGCTGACTTATACTCCCTTCTTTGCTCTTAATTGAATATGAGTAATTTTGGGATTTATAAATTTGTTTGCATGCAAAATTTTTGAATTTCTATTCATTGTTAGTTATTTCTGCCGGTATAAAATATATTTCAGATATCACAAAATATGCCCACAATGAACTACTTTCGAAGCATATGTGAGGTACAAGTGCACAATTTTGGACGCTAGATCTTCAATAAACTTTTCCCAATTATGAAATATACCAAATTGCGTGGTATATATGTATTTATTTTAAGTGTATTCTAAAGAGGAACCTGATACTCAAAGACAATTTGAAGATGTAACAGGAGGGGCTAATCAATGTGAATTTTCCAATTTTCGAATATTATTTAGAAAAGTATAATTTATATATTTTTCCACAAACATCCCAGTAAAGACAAGAGAGGCTTCTCTTATATCAATGGATTCATATTAAGTTATTGATAGTGTCCTAAGTTGCCACTTGTAGAGACGTTTTTCATGGCTGAAATACTCCGACAGGTTGTGGTGTAGGGTATCACATGGTCGGCCCCGTCCGACTATAGCCTTTGCTTACTTGTTTTTAAATAATATTTTATTTTTAACTTTTTAGTAATTACATTTTTTGACCGCTGAGAAGAAAATTATAGTCAATTTAGGCCGAAAATTTAGATAAAAACTTTAAAATGCCTGAAATCGTGTAGTACCGTTATATAAAGGCTCTACCAAAACCTGGACATATGTCCATAATTTTTGGTGGGGAAGTTTCAGTACCATTGGGGACTCCAAAAGCCAAGCTACAGCCAATTCCGGCTAAAAATGAATCCTCAAACTGCCTGAAATAGGGTGGTACCTCTATATGGGGGCTGTAGGAAAAATTGGGCCCATATTCATGTATTGTCATCTAAATCTGAAAAGTGTGTAAAGTTTCAGTTCGATTGGTCAACTGCAACTGTGTTAAAAATGAGTTACCAGATTTGAACTAAACGGACCAAAGCAAGTTAAATAAAACACTGTAAACGCCAAATCAAAAATAAAGCTGATGTGGATACCCAGTCATGTTGGTATACCTGGAAACGAAGCCGCAGACTCGGTTGCCAAAAGAATTCCTCAGAGATTTCCTGCCCATACTTTTATTCCATCTACGAAAAAAAAAAATATTATAAAAGCTGCTAATCATCTAATTGACACCGAAACCGAAAATCTTTGGGCGGAATACAGTCATATTTACAAAGAAATCAATCCCAACATAAAACCACTGTTTTTGCCGTCAACCACGAATATTCATCAAAATAAATGCTATACACGATTGAGATTATCGCATAGCTGCTTAACGCATTCACACCTTTTCAAGAAAGAATCACCACCAATATGCAGTTATTGCAGAATTTCCCCCTTATCGACCCATAATCTAATCGTCGAATGTTCAGCCCTTCATAACCTTCGATCAAGGTGCTTTTCACCTGTCAATGCATTGGAAACACTGAAAAATCCGTCACACCAGAACATCACCAACATCTACAATTTCCTCAGTCTTTTAAATCTCCATTATAAAATCTAGTTTTTTTTATATATCATGATTGTGTATATTAAACGCCTAATTTAATCTACTTAAAGCCGATAGCCGTAGTCGCTAGTGCTTTTAGCTATAAGTTTATTATAATTTTAATTGTAATAAATATTTAAATAAATAAAAATAGAATAAAAACACTGTAAAAATGCCTGTAGGCCTATTCTGTAACTTTTATGGATTAAAAATTTGTTAAAATTTCTTTTGTTTTTGTAACAACTACAAAACAAACAAATGAAATTGTTGTAAAATAAACAATGAGTGAAGTTGTTAAAAAGATACTGAATAGGGGGGCTGAAATTGGGTGGTACCATTTATAAGGGTTATATCAAAACCTGTACCTATGTCCACAATTTTTGGTGGAGAAATTGGGAACTCGATATCAAAGTTACAACTATTTCGGCCCAAAAATTAAGACAAAAAACACTTGAAATCGGGTGGAGCCGTAATATGGGGGCTATACCAATACTTGGACCTATGTCACAATTTTTGGTGGAGAAATTTCTGTTTCACTGGGATCTCCAAATGCCACACGCAATTCGGTTTACAAATGAAGATATAATCCTTAAAACACTTGAAATCGGGCGGTACCGCTATATGGGGGCTATACCTATCTATAATTTTTAATGGGTTCGTTTCTGTACCATTGGAAAACCTAGTTGTCAGAAACAGCCAATACGGACTTAAATTGACGATAAAGTACCTTAAATCGAGTGGTACCGCTGGATGGTTTTGATTTCATATTCATGTATTTTCATCCATATCTGAAAAGTGTGCAAAGTTTTAGTTCGCTTGGTCAATTACAACTGTGTTAAAAATGAGTTACCAGATTTGAAAAGCATGTAAAATTGAACACTGTACAACACTGTAAAAATGGACCAATATTGGTTTTGATTTCATATTCATGTATTGTCATCCAAATCTGAAAAATTTGCAAAGTTTTAGTTCGATTGGTCAACTGCAACTGTGTGAAAAATGATTTACCAGATTTGAAAAGCAAAATACCGGAAATCGGGTGGTACCGTTATATGGGGGCTATAGGAGAAAATGGACCCATATTGATTTTGGTTTTATATTCACGTATTGTCAGCTAAATCTGAAAAGTGTGCAAAGTTTTACTTCGATTGGTCAACTGCAACCGTTTTAAAAATCAGTTACCAGATTTGAAAAGGGGGTTAAGTTAGACACCGTAAGAATGGACCAATATTGGTTTTGATTTCGTATTCATGTATTGTCATCCAAATCTGAAATGTGTGAAAATTTTAAGTTCGATTGGTCAACTGCAACTGTGTGAAAAATTAGTTACCAGATTTGAAAAGCAAATTAGATAAAAAACTGTAAAACAGTGTAAAAATGGACCAATATTGGTCATCCAAATCTGAAAAGTGTGCAAAGTTTTAGGTCGATTGGTCAACTTCAACCGTGTTAAAAATGAGTTACCAGATTTGAACTAAACACACACCATAGCAAGTTAAATAAAACACTGTAATAATAATAATAAAAACACTGTTATAATCTATATATGGCGAAAAACAAAAATTTTTTACAATCGATGAATCCGAGTTTCACCCTTTAAGAATTCGCGAACTGTTAACATATTCTATATAGTATGATATACATTCTTTAAACTGAAGTGTTTTAGGAGTAATCCCATAAGGTCGACCATTAAAATTAATTTACGTGGTAGCTGTGTTGGCATCAATGTAGAAAAATAGGTAAAAATGGGTTGAAGCCAACAAGTTTTTTTATGCTCCCTTCCGATTTTAGGCTTAACCTTACATTTTATAGACATATGCCCAAAGAAAGACTCAAAGAATACTTCATGGGCAATATGATACTAGTGTATCATTTTTCGATATATCCACTGCATCCACCTAAAATTGATGCTGACATTTTGAAGCCGGAATTTCGGGGTTTTTTGAATTGTTTTAATAATTCGGACGCGCAACAAGATAATATTCAAAACTCACATTAGGATTATAAAACTCGTGATTCTACGTCGTTTAATGCATATCTCATGAGTGTGCTCCTTACAGCATCCTAGTAATTGGAGTCTAAAGGCCAATATTTGATGCGTGATTTTTTTAAAAAACCTATTTTTTTGCGTTTAAAATTTACAAGTGCCATTCAAATTCCTTTGTACCCCGCGTGAATTTAGTTTTTTTACGCGACGGATCTAATGAGACCTTCTGCGATCGAATCCATCCACTAAAACCGCGGATATAGATACCCTGAAAATAGGAAAAGCAGCAAAAAATTATTTCGACAAATCCGCGTACTAAACCGCGATTTTCTTGAAATTTTTTTACGTAAATGGAATCCTTTATACGCGATTATAATATTTGCGAAAACGCGTGTCATAAATTACAGAGATTCGCGTGTAATATGGGTTTTTCACCAAAAATAGAATGTGGAGGCACATCCGCGGTTCTTGAAGAATCTAATTAAAATTGGTATATTGGGACGTATTTTTGATAGGCGCTGACGAAACCGGATGCGCATCAAAATCGTATGCACATTGCGCGACTTTTACCAACTTTAAGGTTTTTTCCAGTGTATGATGCAACTGGTGGCACACAATGGCCCCTGAGTGAAACATCGAAATATGCATAAATTTTGACAGAGATTGATTCGCTGTATCCAAAAACGGATGCGCATCAACCGACTTTAACTAATTCGCGAATAACAGGCTTTTTAATTTTAAAATTAATTGAATGATTGTAATTTCAATATTACTCTTAATTTCCTACCCTTATAAGTTATCACAGTAATCAGTAAAACTCTCGCGATGGTAAACCATATTTTTTGATGAAGTTTTAACAGTATACATTCATTATTCGATGGGATTTTAGCAAAATAGTTGGAGAACTCCCAAATATTTTGTTCTAATTTTTAGAATCAAACCAAAAAAATATTTGCAACAATATTTTCCAACAATAAGTTTTTCTCTTTTGTTGTTGCTATAATATGCAATTTATGTACCCAATCTCTATAAATTTGGTATCATATTTTTCTACGCATTGTCTAGATTCCGCATATATTCTTTAATTTATTTTTTGAGGGTTTGTACGGATTCTGGGACAGGATAATTTGGATTTACTTCAAAATTTTTTTATTATTTGTTGACTTTCCGCGAAAATAATAATAAATTTAATAACTATTTAAACATCTACGAATAGATATGGACTGCTGTTAACGATTTATGCATACATTTTCTCATAACAACAAAAAAGATATTTTTAAATATTTTTTCTTTATATGAGAATAAAAACCGCTATAACTTTTGCGCGCATTGGCCAATTTCGTGAACGCGAGCAGATTTGAAACCGGATTTTTTTCCTTTACCTCTGTACCAAAAATCGTAGATGTGCTCGTAAAAAAATTTTTTAATTTTTTTCAAATGGAATTGTAAAGGAATTTTGTTATTCGCCATATATATATAAAATTCTTCGAGTCTGCCATGATGTTCGAAATTAAACTCCTCCGAAACGGCTGGACCGAATTCGATGAAATTTTGTATGTGGAGTTTTTAGGTCTGAGAATAGGTTTTTAGCTATGTTTTATACTGGTCAGTGGAGTGACCAGGGTACCTCCCCCACAAAACTTTTTTAAGAAAGCGTGAAAATAAGGATATTTTTGAACGTATTGTTTAAAAATTACTTGCAATACTATGGTAAATACTGCCTCGAGCCTGAATGGTCATCTCGGAAGTGGTATATCGCGGTCAGCCCAATTTTTCAAAATGTGTTATAGATAATATACTTAATAATAGTAAGCGTGACTACAAAAACGCTATAACACTGGCTTCAATAAGTGGGAAAGTACGATCAAGCCCACATTTTGGAATACAGTACAACCTCGATAATGTAAAATGCTGCGAAATTCCAAAAAATTGATTGAGAAATCAGGCAAAACGTAATTTCAATGATGGTTAAATAACTGGAACGTCTAAAAATGTGAAATGGTCACTAAAACGACGGGTAAACTATGCTATGATCTATCTAAATGTATATAAATTCTTTAAGACTGACATGATGTTCTAAATTAGACTTCCGTGTGTGCAGGTTCATAAGGTGGTTGAATACAGAAAATGGAGGGGATGGGGGACCTCTCCCATAACAGGTTTTAACAAATCGCGAAACTCAGAGATTATTAGACGTATCAGTAAAAACAATAGTAATTGTGGCCTCTGTCAATAATGAATCAGAATATCGCGATTGCGTCCAATTTTTGATAACTTTATTCTTTCTGATTAGATTTACTAATTTAATAAGGGGCAACAAACACGCCGTGAACATTAACTTTAGGGCTTGAAATACAGCAGAGTCTAGATAAATTCAACTAGCATTTTGAAGTAATTTTTTATGAATCACTGAAGTTTCATGTTTAAAAGTGTAAAATAATAACGTGCTCAATGAAACAACACTTTGTTAAATACAAGTAAAAACGATGTTACCCACCAGCATAAATTATATTGAAATCAGGTTTCAGATATTTCGGTTGAAAAAAAAATCCCCAAAAATCGGTAGGTATCGTTTTATGGGGGCTATATGGAAACGTGGATTTTACCGACAATTCTCTGCTAAAATATTTGATACCTCCAAATAATGTTGAATAATGCCGCTAAAACCTTGAAAATACCGGGAACCGGAAGGTATCGTTCAATTACAAAACCTGGACCTGTACCGAATATTCTATATTTTATACCCGCACTGAACACTTAATACCAAATTGTAGCCATTTCCGTGGGATTATGAGACTAAAACGTTCAAAATATCGAGACTCGGGAGGTACCGTTTTAGAGTAGCTCTATCAAAACGTGGACCTATGTCGATAATTTATTCCAGAAATATTTTATGCCTCCAAGGGGACTAAATACCAAATTATTGTCATTTCAGTAAGATAATGCTGATAAAACCTTGAAAATATTGCAAATCGGGCGGTCAGTGGTATGGCGGCTATATCAAAATGTGGACTGATATAATAACTTTTCAATACCAAACATGCTACGAGTAATAAAAAGAAACTTCTGTACCAAATTGAAGAGTTCTATGTTAAATATCGCAAGCTGTATATTGATTTCAACAGATAGACGGATATCGTTATATCGACTTATTTTTTATGTTGATCACAAATTTATACATACTTTATAGGTTCTCCGATGAATATTCCGATGTGTTGCAAACAGAATCACAAAGTTAATTATACCCTTACACATCGTGTGGTGGAAGCTATAATTTAAGTAACTTTCTACTCTACATCTGGAGATACCATTGTATGAGGGTTACACCAAAACATCGACATTGTCGATTCAGTTCGAAAATCTAGAGGTATTAATATTAGATAGATAAATTGTTGATAGATTACTAAGGCTTACATGGAAATCCAAAACGACGGGCCAGCAACGCGGAACCGGGTCAGCTAGTAATAATAATAAAAAAACAAATCTAAAGTAATTATTTCAAAAAAAATTCGGTATGGGATCATGGGATCTGCCTTTAACACCCATTTAAAGTAGTGAGCTAACATATGCCGCGCGTTCTCCCATAAGCAACAACATACAATAAAAAACAAAGGAAAAAAAACAAATTTCTCTAAAAGAAATTATCTCCGAATGGAATGTTCGCTTTCTTCATAAAGAAAGTGTAGTTTAAGCATTGGCAGATTTACTTGAAAAATACAAGGCCGATAATACTGCCATGTAGTAAACACTAAGTATTGGGAAAGGCGTCACAACAACACCTAAAGTTGACGCACTGTATTATAGCTGCCATGACATAAAGCATAGTTTTGCTGCGAATTTGTAGTTGGCCGGAGGTTAAAACATCAGCTTCGCCCCAGTGAATAAAGAACTTGTTGCAATACGGATAAAAGCAAAATCCTTCAGCATCAGCTTTATTTGCGCTCATACTCCTACTGAACACAAGGACGAGCGGACCAAACATATATTTACGAGCGCTTAGAAGAAACATATGACCGTTGTCCTGCCCATGACATTAAAATTATACTAGGTGATTTTAAAGCCAAAATTGGAAAGGAGAATATGTTTGGGCCATTACACGGAAAATTCAGTCACCACAGTGGTTTCATCTGCCCATGAAATGAGGCTGATAGACTTCGCAGCGGCAAAAAAACATTGTAGTTAGCAGTACCAGATTTAAGCATCCCGACATTCATAAGGTCTCCTGCCTGTCTCCAGACCAAAAACAAGAAATCAAATTGACCACGTTGTGATAGATGTATGTAAGATCGTTTCGAGAAGCAAACATAGGCTCGGACCACCACCTTGTTGCAGCAAAAGTAAGTATCTGACAAGCTTCCCAAGTTGCTAGCCGGCAGCCCTTGCTGTGCTGACAAAGAAACTTTGTTGCCGGTCTATGGTAAGCTATGCTGCCACAGTGTGGTTTGCGCTACGCTAAGGTCTGCAACAGGATGCCTCATCATGACACCAGTGGACCATCTTCATAAGTTGGCGAAGATTTTACCGGTACATACTTGGTTGTTATAGCATTTCCAAATTAAATGAAACCTTTTCCAAATTGAATGAAACTTTTTCCAAATTGAATGAAACCTTTTCCAAATTGAATGAAACCTTTTCCAAATTAAATGAAACCTTTTCCAAATCAAATGAAACCTTTTCCAAATCAAATGAAACCTTTTCCAAATTGAATGAAACCTTTATTTTTATTGAAAGAAAAAAGCCGGGCTGTTTTGAAAAGAGAAAGAAATAAAAAATTATATGGGTTTTCAACAATTTTTGACTTAAATTCCAATCTTAAGTAATGACATAAAAGTGTAACTCGCTGCATGTTTTGCTTCCTTGCACTTAAACATTTTATCATTTCTTGGCATCAAGAGAGAATTTAGGTTTAAAAAATTCCAAATAATAACAGGCGCTAATTGTATTACCTAATAAAGTGGTTCACGATTTGCTGCTTAGAGAATTCTCAATGGACATGTTCCTTACACAATTGGAGCAGTCCTGTTGATTGAACTGTTGGATACTTTGCTCAATCACGTCAATTACGATCTATTGTCCGATCGCGTAGTACCTCAAACCGGAGCTACAACAACGCCAAGCAGAGATATGGAGCAATTTTCCCAAGTATTATAGGGAAAAAATCAAAAACTTCATCGCGCGATATCTCAGAAACTTGACCTATTGCGAAAATTTCCTTTTGGGTTCTTAGTATATTCATCAAGGGCTTTCATCTCCAAATGAAATTTTCCACCCCCCAAAAATGCTGCTGCACAGAGTTATTTATGGACACAGCCAGTCCTGTTTGCTGAATTTTGAATCAGGATAAATAGGAACCAGATTACCGAACATACCAGCAAATATGTTTGCGTTGCTATAGCAACAACAACCGATGAGAACGATAAATTACGAATTGAATATCAAAATTGGCTGAAACTCTACAAACCGTAAAATACCTTCGAAACGTACGACAACATCCACCAAGCTCTATATCGTGCAACCTCTTCAGGTACCTTACTCACAAAAGCTTAAAATTTCCTGACATAATGGTCCAAGAGCCCTACAAAAGCCTACAGCGAAAGACAAAAAGGACACATGGCCGCAATAAGGAGTCACTCACATTAGTCCTTTTCTTATTTGATTCATTTTATGTTATATGCAAACGTTTTACAACAACTTAAATATTAATATCAATATTAAAATAAATTGTAAACAACATTTACGTATTTACAGAGGAACACTGTAGAACCGATCACATCACTGTTCTAAAAACTCATTTTGATATTACCATATTTGTGCGGAAAAAAGAACGCTTTCCTGCGACTGATTCCAAACACGTGTATACAATTTATTTTCATTGTAAATAAATTACTTTTCATCCAAATTTGATATGCTCCTCATTACTTCCAATGTCCGTATATGTATGTACTCGTATGTAAATAGCCAATGCTTTGTTTTCCAATCTTGTGTTCTGTTATTTTCCTTTCAAATAAATCGCAAAAATAAACTTAATAAAGAAACAAGTATAAAGTCGTTAAGTTCGGCCGGGCCGAACTTTTTATACCCTCCACCATAAAATAGTCTTAATTAAAATGGAATAATTAGGGTCCTTTCACAATTTTAGGTGGAACAACTTTTCGACAAAGGATAGACTACTACTGCCTCCCACTATTGCTTAAATTACACTGTGAGCACAAATGTTTTGGGGCAGAGATATTTCCTTTTGAAGATGAAAGCCCTTGGTGTGTGTATATTAAAAACCCCGAAGGACAGATGCGCCGTGAGTCGAACTTCCGCGTTATGGCGTGATGAAGGTTTTACAAGAGACCCTGTAAGCCATCATGAATTAGCATTATATCTTTGTTTGTTGATTTTGTAGAGCACTTAAGCAACAGTGAACAAAGATATAACGCTAATTCCTGATGGCCCACAGGGTCTCTAACAAAAATTTCATCACGCCATAACGCGGAAGTTCGACTCACGGCGGATCTGTCCTTCGGGGTTCATAATATACTCACCAAGGCCTTTCTTCCCCAAGAGGAATTTTACGTGCCCCAGACTTTCACCTCCATTTTGTTGCACAGTGTTATCTAATCTAATCTAAAAAATGTGTTCAGCTAGGTGAAAGGTACCACTAACGGGGCTATATCAAAGAGTCAATATATCTTTAAATTTTGTTGGCGGAAAAGTTTTATAGCTGCAGGGAACTTCAAGAGTCAAATTGAGGGTAGTTTCATCAAAACAATGTAGACCCTCAAAAATGGACCAATGTTGACGAATTTTAGTGAAGAAATTTCATGACCACTGAAAATTCCCGAAAATCGGGAGGTACAGTTATATGGGGGGATATCAAAACATGGACCTATATTGACGAGTATTTTTGAATAGACAAAATTGTACCTAAAATTCTCAAAATACCGATCATTACAGCTAGTTCGGTTAAATATTTCAGCTAAAATTCTCAAAATACCGAAAATCGGGATATACCGTTATATGGGGGCTATACCAAAACATGGACCTGTGTTGACGATGTTTCGTTGGAGATGTTTTATGACCACTGAGAACTTTAAATGTCAAATTACAGCTATTTCGGTAAAAAACTGTAGTTAAAATTCTCAAAATACCGAAAATCGGGGGGTACCGTTATATGGGGGCTATACCAAAACATGGACCTATGTTGACGATGTTTGGTGGATATGTTTCATGACCACTGAGAACCTCAAATGGCAAATTACAGCTAGTTCGGTTAAAAATTGTAGCTAAAATTCTCAAAATACCGAAAATCGGGAGGTACCGATATATGGGGGCTATACCAAAACATGGACCTATGTTTAAGATGTTTCGTGGAGATGCTTCTTGACCACTGAGAACCTCAAATGTCAAATTGAAGATAGTTCGGTTAAAAATTGTAACTAAAATGCTCAAAATACCGAAAATCGGGAGGTACGGTTATAAGCGGGCCATACCGAAACATGGTCCTATGTTGACGATGTTTGGTGGAGATGTTTCATGACCACTGAGAACCTCAAATATCAAATTGCAGATAGTTCGGATACAAATTGTGGCTAAAATTCTCAAAATACCGAAAATCGGGAGGTACCGTTATATGGGGGCTATACCAAAACGTGGACCTATGTTGACGATGTTTGGTGGAGATATTTCATGGCCACTGAGAACCTCAAATGGCAAATTACAGCTAGTTCGGTTAAAATTTGTAGCTAAAATTCTCAAAATACCGAAAATCGGGAGGTACCGATATATGGGGGCTATACCAAAACATGGACCTATGTTGACGATGTTTCGTGGAGATGTTTCATGACCACTGAGAACCTCAAATGTCCAATTGCAGATAGTTCAGTTACAA
Organism: Musca autumnalis; assembly: GCF_047663935.1. Classification (NCBI taxonomy): domain Eukaryota; kingdom Metazoa; phylum Arthropoda; class Insecta; order Diptera; family Muscidae; genus Musca; species Musca autumnalis. The sequence goes on along the minus strand of NW_027411644.1, from coordinate 202,716,427 downwards.
ATTGTGGCTAAAATTCTCAAAATACCGAAAATCGGGAGGTACCGTTATATGGGGACTATACCAAAACATGGACCTATGCCCATATCCTTTGGGATATAAGTTTGTTGATCACTAGGAACCCTAAGTGCCAAATTATAGCTAATTCGGTCTGCAAATGTGGCGAAAAACGTCAAAATACCTCAAATCCGGAGGTACCGTTATATGGGGGCTATACCCAATAGTGGACCGATATAGCCCATCTTCGAACTTGACCTGCCTATGGAAAAAAGACCCTCGGGTGCAAAATTTCAGCACTCTATCTCAATTATTGCGGACGCTAGAGTGATTACAACAGACGGACAGACGGACAGACAGACGGACAGACGGACATGGCTAGATCGTCTTAGAATTTTATCCTGATCAAGAATATATATACTTTATAGGGTCGCAAATGATTACTTCGATGTGTTACAAACGGAATGACAAACTTAATATACCCTCCATACTATGGTGGAGGGTATAAAAAGAACAGCACCACAAAGAATACAATTAGAAAAAAAAATCTATAAAATTAATTATAAACAATCGGTGATGTTTAATTTAGAATTGCCGACGTCAACACAAACCAAAAAGACCAGGAATGGGAGAAATGCCTGCTGACATAGGCCAAAGACTGATGTATACATGTAGTACTACAAAGAAAGGAGAAAACAAATAACACGGGAATCTCAATTTTGTTTGAAAACAATTTCAAATTGATTTGAACTGAAACATCTCTCTCTAAATATTTTGATTTTATATTTCTTTTTTTTTTTAAACTGAATCTCTTGAAACTTTGGGAGAGAATTTTATATTCAGCAAAATTTTTGTCGAATGTTGAGAGATGTCTGCCATTGACTCTTAGTTTATGCTGTTTTTTTAATTTGATTTTTTCTCATGTACTTGATTGTTTGTTTTTCCAAACTCATTGATATTTTGAGTTAAAATGCATGAATCAAAATCGGTAATGCGCAATTATCTATCTGAATTTAAACAATGAAATTTACACAGTGCAACGAAAATTAAATATGTTTCTTGTGTACCATCTTTGCAAGTATTTTAAATCCAGCATGATTATATTCAACGCCACAATGTGGTCAATGTTCATATCAGGGTTTCGAAACCAGAGTCGGAGTCTACGTGTCGGAGTCGATCAATTTTGCTAGGTCGGAGCCGGAGACTCCGCGCAATCAGGGTGAAATTCTGAGTAGATCTATGCATGTAGGTCCGTCCGTCCGTCATTGGTAATCACTCAGCATCAACAAAAATGGCGATAGGACGCTGACATTTTTGGTAGATGAGTCTTTTGTTTGCAGGCAGGCCAAGTTCGATGATGGGCTATATCGGTTCAAGTTTTGGTGTAGCCCCCATATAACGGTACCGCCCGATTTCAGGTATTTTGACGTTTTCTGTCACATTTGCTAACCGAATAAGTTATAATTTCAAAAATTATGGGCATAGGCATATCCAGGAATAGCTAGTGAGGGGCAGCTGCCCCCATAGATCCTATAAATCAGTTCATTTGTATGTAAAAAAAAAAAAAACAAGTAAGAAAGGCGTTAACTTCGGCCGGGCCGAACTTGTTATACCCTCCAACACAAGTTGTATTGCAGTAAAATGGAATAATTAGTTTCCTTTCGTGAATGAAGAAGACTTAATACTAAATTTCATCAATTTCGGTAAAACAATGTGAGGCACCGTTCTATGGGGGCTATTTCAAAACGTCCGACCGACAAATTTCTGACGGAAAGTTTTTAGACTCAAAGAAGACTAAATACCAAATTTCCTATATTTCGGTAAGAGAATGTGGCTAAAACTTAAAAAATACCGAAAATCAAGAAGTACGCTTCTATGGGGATATAGGAAGAAATGGACCTATACTGATAACACTCTTGTGGAATATTTTATAACTCTTGGAAGACTAAATAACGAATTTCAGCTATTTTGGTGGGATATTGACGTCACAATCTTCGGTATTACGAAAATTGGGAGGTACCGTTCTAAGGGGGCTATATCGAAACGTGGACCTATACCGACGAATTTTAGTCGGAAATGGGCAATATGAAAGCGTGGACCTGTACAGACAAATTTCTGGCGAACAGTTTTATATCACATTGAAGACTAAATACCAAATTTCAGCCATTTCGGTGGAATATGGAGGCAACAACATTCAAAATACCGAAAATCGGCAGGTACCGTTCTATGGGGGCTATATGAAAGCGTGGGCCGATGCCGACAAAATTCTGGGGGAAAGTTTTATATCCCTAAAGAAGACAACGTACCAAACTTCAGCCATTTTGGTAGGATAATGAAGCCAGAACCTTAAAAATACCGAGAATCGGGAGGGGGCTATTTCAAAACGTGGACCGATATATCCCATTTTCAATACCAACCATCATGCAAGTAATAAAAACTTCTGTACCAAATATTGACTCTCTACCTTTAAAATTGCGAGCTGTATCTTGATTTCAACAGACAGAAGGACGGACGGACAGACATGGTTAAATCGACATAGAATTTTATGCCGATCAATAATATATATATTTTATAGGGTCTTCGACGAATATTTCAAAGTGTTACAGACGGAATGACAAATTAATTTATACCTTCTATATGGTGGAGGGTATAAATCATCAAAAATCGATCAAAAAACATTCCTGGCTACGCCCATGGGCATAGGTACATGTTTTGGTATAGCCCCTATATAATGAATGGTACCTCCTGATCTTCGGCATTTTGAGAATTTTAACTAAAATTGTTAACCAAACTACGTCAAATAAAAACATTAGAGGTTTTTAGTGGTCACGAAATGTTTAGGTATAGCCCCCATATAACGGTATGTCCCTATTTTCGGTATTTTGAGGATTTTAGCTATAATTTTTAACCGAACTAGGTGTAGTTTGACATTTGAGGTGCTCAAAGAGCGCCAAACCTCTCCACCAAATTTCGTCAATGTAGGTCCAGGTTTTGGTACAGCTACTATATAACGGTACCTCCCGATTTTCCGTATCTTGAGGGTTTTACCTACAATGTTTAACCGAACTAGCTGTAATTTGTCATTTGAGGTTCCCTGTGGTCACGAAACTTATTCACTAATAATTAGATAGCGGAATTTTATGCAACCCCTATTTTTGGTCCGATTCATGTCAAATTTTGGGACTGGGAATATTTTTGGCTTCTGATTAAATTGCAATCGAAAAATTTGACATACCCAAAATTATGCAAAATGCATTAGTTTTTGCATATGCAATATTTATGCATTTTACATATTTTCTTATGCGAAAAATATTTATAAAATTCTTTTCAAACAAGTCAATAAAATAGAGAACCACAGCCTCATCCTTCAAAATACCGAAGATCGGGAGGTATCGTTCTATGGGGGCTATATGAAGGCCTGAACCTAAACCGAAAAATTTTAGGTGGAAAGTTTTTGACCCCCACGTATGACCTAATACCAAATTTCAGCCATTTTGGTGGGATATTGAGGCCACAACCTTCAAAATACCGGAAATCGGGAGGTACCGTACTATTGGGGCTACATGAAGACGTGGACCTATACCGACAAATTTCAAGTGGAAAGTTTTGTACCCCCAAGGAAGACTTAATAACAACTTTCACCCATTTCGGTGGGGTTTTGAGGCCACAACCTTCTAAATACCAGAAATCCGGAGGTACGATCTATGGGGGCTATATGAAGACGTGAACCTATACCGAGGTATTTAAGGTGGAAAGTTTTATACCCCCAACGATCACTAACAAGTAAGAGAGGGCTATAGTCGGGCGGGGCCGACCATGTGATACCCTACACCTCTAACCCTGGGTATTAGTTGTCCACGGAATTTATTTTATATGACTGAGATATGGGTTACCCTTCCGGCTATACATACATGATAACTAGGCTGGTTTTAGTTCAAAGGGAAATTGATGTTGGATTTTTTAGGCGACACCCTATAAAATTATTAGTTTTGTTGGATTGTGACCTAAAATTAGTCAAATTTGTAAAAAAAATTCATCGATTGGACAATAAACGTGGTCTTTAGAGCAATTTAGTGTAAAATCCTCCCTGACCTCATACAAATTACTATGGAAATTTTGAGGTCTCAGTGTCTTGTGTAAACATCTTCCATTTGTGCTCAAACTTTTAGGGGTGTGCCACCTAACAAATTCGACATCGATTTTTTAAAACAACCCTAATGATAACACACCAGAGATATATCGTCATTACTGGAAACGTAAGATGGTATTTCCCTTATTTCTTATTAAAAAATAAAATAAAAAGACCTTTATAATAGCTTTCGGGTATTTTTACGGAACCGACCAATACAAAAACGACCTATATTAGGTGGTATTATATTAATTTTGCCCAAAGGGACACAAAACTGTAGTTCACCTCAATTTAAAAACTAGGAATTTCTCTATCAAGACATAAAAATTGTCTATCATGACATTTTGTATTATGCAAGGCAAATGTATTTCCTTACAAACTACCTAAAAAAATAAAGGAACAAATTTACAAATACACTCCGCTTTTAGAAAAAAAGACATTATAACGGTCGAACCAAACTTTTTGTTGAATGATAGTTCATAAGATTACAAACCAAGATATATAAACATTCCCGATGTTATTCCACGGATATCGACTAAAATGAAGTAACAAAAAACAATTTGAAATGTGCTATTGACATGAAACGGAGTGTATATTAGACAGTAGTTTAGTTATCTAACAGCTACATAGATGCAATTTACATCAAGGGAGAGGTCAAGAATTGATTTTCAAGATTCGTATTTGTCATTTGCCGGAATATGTCACCCAGAAATGAAAATATGTTCCAAAAGTTAAATTAGGATATTTTTCCTACAAAAGTTATGGTCAATTTCAATCGCAAAATAATATCTTATCATTATCTAAATATATCGGAATTTTCCTTGACTAAAACTCTTACCTTGTGCAAAATTTTGTCAGTCGTGAGCTATAATTGCGACTTCTAGCGTGATTATGGTTACACTACACAGTTAAAATTTTGGAATTCCTGCATGTATTAGGATATATCTCTGTAATCTGACCTCGTACATCAGCATAATTGACACCAATGGAAAGGTTAAAAATTCGTCTTCCGAATATGACTTACGGAGACGGAAAGTATCTTCCAGAAATGAAGATATAATATGAATATTAAAAATTTTATCAATTTTCACACAAAAGTTTCGTTCCATTTAACCCGCTTAATATTACCGCATAATCGTGTTAAATTGCAAGCTTCTTCTTTATTGTAAATCCAAACTTTACTTAAAATTTCGCGCAGATCGGACTATTATTGTGGCCTACGGAATTGCTACATTGGCTTTATAAATTGCATATTATAGCAACAACAAAAGAGAAAAAACTTATTGTTAAAATATTATTCCCAATATTTATACCCTACACCACTATGTAAAACCGCGAAATATTCGTCGGCGACCCCAATGTGGTATACCAATCTTCATATCTCGACGAGATAAAACGATTTTGAGATGTGTGTCCGTCCGTCTGTCCATTATAAATTGTAATCAAACTCCAGGCCGCAATTATGGACCGATCGTCACGAAATTGTACATGGAGGTCGGGTTCAGACCAGAATAGACACCTATTGTTATTGGTAATGACCGTCAAATATTTAGCGGGTGAAATGGACCAAAAACATATTTTTTATCCAATTGTGTAGCGTCGAAATTTTAAATAAAGTAAGCGTATATGACAAAGAAGGAGCTTGCAAATTGAGATGATGATCAGATAATATTTAGAGGGTTAAATGGACCACATAGTTTGTGTGAAAATTGTGAAAATTTTTAATATACATCTTAAATCTTTATATTTGGAAGTTATATGAGTTATATTTGGAAGACCATCTCTCGACCTTTCCATTGATGCCAATTATGTTGATGTACGAGGTCAGATAACAAAGCTACAGCCTAATATATAATATAGGCTAATATGTAATAGTGTAATCATAAAGACGCAATTATAGCTCAATAGTCACGAAATTTTGCACGAGGTAAGAGTTTAGGTCGAAGAAGATGCCTACAATTATGAACGATGATCTGATATAATTTAGTGCTTGACCATTACTTTTGTATGAAAGATATAAAAATTTAATTTTGGTCCATATTTTAATTCTTGAAGGGCATACGAGGGGCACTAAGAAACATTATAGACCAGGCAACACGCAGTTTTTTTAGCCTAAGCGTACTTAGGACAGTTTGACATGCGACCATGTGTTTTCTGTGGCTTGATTGAGACACTTTAAAACATGGTTTTGAACGCTTTTACAGCATCTTCTGGCGACGATCAAATAAAGTCATTGGATCCCCAGTCAGGGCTGTACGGCGCATGACCCATCAATTCCACGTTTTGTCCGGTCAAACAGGCGCTGTTTTGAATCGATGTGTGAGAGCTCGCATTGTCATGATTCAGAACGATTCGATTTCTCTTATTGTTTTTTTCGAATTTCTTAGGAGACTTCAGGCAAACAAATTGTAGTGTAACACTCAGAATTAACCGTCCTACATATCTCAAGTTTTGCTGTAGAAACGCGGGACCATTTGTGTCGAAGGTCTTTTTCCATGAACAACTTTCGTTGGATTGGGCTCGCTTTCGAAGACCCAAATGGTAGAGTCCTGTTTTGTTTCGGGCTCCTAAACATAGATACAAGATTCGTCGTCTCTGACTATCTTATAAATGTCGCGATCGTCTTTATACACATTTTTTGCATAAATCCACAAGAGCCTTTTTTGAGCGATTGACCAATTTTGCTGGATCCAGCGGAAAAATCCATTCTTGCGGCCAGGTGTTGTTAGTTGGTGGAAGAAACGGCAAAGGGTGCCTCTATCGCACGGCATTATCCGTTCACGCACGGCCTAATTTATTTCTGGCACAACGGCCAAATTTGGGCGAACCCCACGACCTTCGCTTCTTTGCGAGTGTTGGCCACTATTGAATTCATTAAGCCAGTTTTTCATACTGATATATGATGGCCCTTTATCGACATACACAGATTTAATTTGATCGATGCACTCTTGCCGTGATTATCCATGTCGAAATTTGTAAAAAATTATTGGACGAAAATGTTCACAAGTAAATTCCATTTTTTGTGCAAATTGATTTTTTCAAGTCACTGTAAACAACACAACACATCATCGTATGTCAAACTGACTCAGGACAGGACGCTTAGGCTAAAAACTAAATTAAAAAAATTTTCCAAATAATTTCAAATGATACATTGCGACACTTCGTTTTGCCTAGCCAGAAAGTTTTTTACTGCCCTTCGTATACCGGCAAAGTAGCCTACATATGAAAAAAGAGCTACTGACGCTTCCCCTGATGTAAATTGCTAAATGTGTCTGCTAGATAACGGGCCTACTCCCTAGTATATAGTGGGGTTTTTTTAGAGAACCACAGTTTCCTCCCATGCTACAAATTGTCTCTATCAGGACAGATAATTTCCCAGTTCTGGCATTATTGCAAATTACGTGGATCTTCAGTGTATTAATTGTCCAATTGGATTTTTATTCATAAGCATGAGGTCGCTCAGCCAATTTTTGCAAAATTTACTCGGTGTAGCTGTCGTTAAAGTTTTTTTTTTTAATATTAATTTTTAGTGAAGGTAAAGGCACCTACAGCCTCCTGACGTATTATTAAATATGAAATTTTCCTGCCAGGCAACATAAAATTTTTAATGGTGACAAAATAAACCTCATTAATGTTGGTGACATTTCCTGAGTATTTCAGCCATGAATAACTCCATTACAAGCGGAGTCTTAGGACACGGTAGAATCAAAAAAGTTATTTCCTACTATAAGTTTATTTGTTAAATAAAAGAATTTTAATGTGCCAGTAGCTAATTGCAGGTGTAGTGGTGTAGGGTATCACATGATCGGCCCCGTCCGACTACAGCATTTGCTTACTTGTTTTTTGGTTGGATTAGAAAAATTAAAAAAGTAAAAAAATATCAATCGGCTTAGCCGACAGAGATATACCCTCAACTTGTGTGGATTGAAATACTTTTTTCCCAAAAAAAGCTTAACCCCCAGTTTATGTATTTCGAAACGAAAATGTGTGCGCATGAAAGACACCCAAACTTTAGTTTTTGAAATATTATTTCATTTGCTTTTGCTTCAAAACAAAAAACAAATTTGAAATACACACTCAAATTTGGTAGTTTTTCTTCCGCATTCGTTTTCTTATCGACATACATAAACAGACCCTAAGTATTTTGGAGCGTTTTCAAAATTTTGGGCGTATGAGCCAACACAAATATGGATTGGATTAAAGCTCAAAAATGTTGAACATTTGTGTGGTTGGTACCCCAACCCCAAAGTTTGGACCAAATCCGTTGCTCCGTTTGTGAGCTATTGCGAATATTTTCGAACTTTTGTGTGGGAGATACCGGAAGGAGTTGACCTATAAGCACCAACTTCGAATTTCATCTAATATTCGAAGAAATATTACGATATCCAAAGTGTGGACGAACGCAGTATTCGGTTCAAGCCACTACATATGGTGCCATAGGGTTTTTTTACAACTTTCGGACTGTTTTCTCAAGAAGTATGAACTTGTACCAGAAAAAACTTTTACTGTCGTAAATGAGGCAGTGAATGCAAGTTTGCTTCAACAATTATCAAAGTGATCCAAGAGCTGGTCTTAAAGTGAATTTATCCAAAATTTTGTGTGAGGTATCCGAAGGAGTGGACAAATATATTCAAACCTGATCTCTATCTGGTAGATATATTAGGATGTCTAAAGTATGGACCAAATCGGCCACTCCCATCAAGAGTTATCGTGCGCACAAATTTTCCGAACATTTTTGAACTTTTGTGGGGGAGGTACCTGAAGGAGTAGGCCGATATGACTTATCTTCACACTTAAACTAATTTTGCACAAAATATTACGAAGGCCACATTTTGGACCCAATCGATAGATCCGTTCGATAGTAATATTGCGTTTCAACCACAACACACGGTGTCCTAGAGGTTTTTTGCGCCTTTCAGGCTATTTGCTCAAGAAGTATGGACTTGCTCCTAATTAAACTTGTGCTGTCGTATGGGAGGCAGTAAATACAAGTTGCTACAACAAAAATCAAAGCAATTCGAGAGCAGATCTTAAACTGAACTTTTCCGAAATTTTGTGTGGGAGGTACCCGAAGGAGTGCACCGATTGAGTCCATATTGATACCTCATCTAAGTCTGGTAGAAATATCACGATGTGCAAAGAATGCACCACATCGGTTACTCCCTTCAAGAGTTATCGTGCGCACACATTTTCCGAACATTTTCGAACTTTTGTGGGGGAGGTACCGGAAGGGGTGGACCGATATAACCCATCATCGAACTTAAACTAAGTTTGGAGTTCGAGAGTTATCGTGCGCTCCAGCCAGACAGACGGACGGACATGACTAAATCAACTCCACATTGTCTGAAACACATTTCGTCCAAACATACATACCCTCGTTAGCACAAATGTTGAAGGTATAAATATTTCGGAGTTCTCCAATTATTTCGCTAAAATCCCATACAATAATACATGTTTGATCAAGAAATATGCTTTACCATCGCGAGAGCTTAACTGTTTACTGTGATAACTTATAAGGATAGGAAATTAAGAGTAATATTGAAATCATTCAAAAAATATGAAAATAAAAAAGCCTGTTATTTGCGAACTAGTTAAAGTCAGTTGATGCGCATTCGATTTTGGATACAGCGAATCAATCTCTTTCAATACCTATCCATATTTTGATGTTTAACTCAGCGGCCAAAGTGGGCCGTCAGTTGCATCACACAATGCTAAAAACCTTAAAGTGTGTGAAAGTCGCGAAATTTGCATACGATTTTGATGTGCATCCAGTTTTATTAGTGCCCATCAAAAATACGTCACATAATGTCGCGAGTTCATATTAACTGTGGCCAAAAATAGAAGGAGTTGTCGTAGGTGCATCAATTTTGGTACACGTACCTATTATTGACTTACAATCTTCAGGACAAAAAATTGGGTTGGTCGGTCCACGTTTTGATATAGCCCCCATTGAACCGTACCTCCCGATTTTCGATATTTTGAATGTTTTAGACACAATGACCAACCGAAAGTATTCAAATTTTGTGGTTAGTCTTCGGTAGAGGTATCAAACCTTCCAACAGAGAATTGTGAGCTTAGGTCCACGTTTTGATATAGCCCCCATACAACGGTACCTCCCGATTATCGGTATTTTGAAGATTTTAGCCCCATTATTTCACCGAATTTGCTGAAATTTGGTATTTAGTCTTCGTAGTGGGCATTATACCTTCACCTTGAAATTTGTCTGCATAGGTACACGCCTTCATATAGCCCCCATAGGACGGTACCTGCCGATTTTCGGTATTTTGGAGGTTTTAGCCTGATTATCACACCGATGTGGCTGAAAATTGGTATTAAGTCTCCGTTGGGGGACTTATAACCTTCCACCAGAAATATGTCGGTATAGGTCCTCGTCTTCCTATAGCCCCCATAGAACCGTGCCTCCTCATTTTCGGTATTTTGAGTGTTGTGGCCTCAATATCCACCCGATATGACTGAAATTTGGTGTTTATTCTTCATATTGTTTGTGAGCGTATTGAATATATCAAACTCTTGCCTTAATATATGAGAAATATCCTTAAACAAATTTGTTAACCGATTAGTGGTCAAAAAAAGGTAAATTTTTTGTAAAAAATCGAATTTTGATTTTCGCTGTTCACAATTTTTTTAAAAATTGATATTTTTAAAATTCTCTCGTTTTAAAGCAAGATTATTAGGTACTTAATAAGCCCACAAAAATATATGATGATCGGTTCATTCGTTTTGGCGCTATAGCCAACACCGCAAAACGATTTATTAAAAAGTTGAAAATAAAAAATAATTTAAAAAAATTAAGTTTCAGTGTTTAAAACTAGAAAATAATTTGTCGCTTAGCCTCAATAAATATATTCATTCTCATGATAGAATCTCTCAAATAAAACGCTTGCCGTTTAATTTTGCCACCATTTATAATTTAAATGCAAGCGTTTTATTTGAGAGATTCCATCATGAGAAAGAATATATTTATTGAGGCTAAGCGACAAATTATTTTCTAGTTTTAAGTGCATTTTTAAATAAAACACTGAAACTTAATTTTTTTAAATTATTTTTTATTTTCAACTTTTTAGTAAATACATTTTTTTGACCACTGAGAGCAAAATTATTGTCAATTTAGGCCGATAATTTAGATAAAAAACTTTAAAATGCCTGAAATCGTGTAGTACCGTTATATAAAGGCTATACCAAAACCTGGACTTATGTCCATAATTTTTGGTGGGGAAGTTTCAGTACCGTTGGGAACTCCAAATTCCATGTTACAGCCAATTCCGGCTGAAAATGAAGATAAAATCCTTAAAACACTTGAAATCGGGTGGTACCACTGTAAGGGGGCTATACCAAAACCTAGACCGATGTCAAAAATGTTTGGTGGAAAAGTTTCTCTACCATTGGGGACTCCAAGTTCCAAGTTACAGCCAATTCGGCCTAAAAATGAAGATAAAATCCTTAAAACACTTGAAATCGGACTGTGTGGACCAATGTCTAAAATTTTTGGTGGAGAAGTTTCAGTACCATTGGAAACCCCAAATGGGGTTAAAAATGAAGATAATATCCTTAAAACACTTGAAATCAGGTGGTACCGCTATATGTGGGCTATACCAAAACCGGTACCTATGTCCATCATTGTTAGTGAGGAAGTTTCTGTACCAATGGGGGATCCCATTACCAAGTTACAGCCAAATCGGCCTAAAAATGAATATAAAATACTCAAAATACCTGAAATCGGGTGGTACCGCTATATGGGGGCTGTAGAAAAAATGGGCCCATATTTTTGTATTGTCATCCAAATCTGGAAAGTGTGCAAAGCTTCAGTTCGATTGGTCAACTGCAACTGCGTTAAAAATGAGTTACTAGATTTGAAATAAATCGGGTGGTACCGCTATATGGGAGCTATAGAAAACAATGGACCCATATTGGATTTGGTTTCATATTCATGTATTGTCATCCAAATCTGGAAAGTGTGCAAAGTTTCAGTTCGATTGGTCAACTGCAACTGTGTCAAAATTGAGTTACAAGATTTGAAATGGAAGTTAAAAAAACACCGTTAATACACTGTTAAATGGACCATATTCATGTATTGTCATATGAATCTGAAAAGTGTGCAAAGTTTCAGTTCGATTGGTCAACTGCAACCGTCTTAAAAATGAGTTACCAGATTTGAACTAAACGGACACCAAAGCAAGTTAAATAAAACACTGTAAAAATGGACCCATATTGGTTTGGTTTCATATTCATGTATTGTCATCCAAATCTGAAAAGTGTACAAAGTTTTAGTTCGATTGGTCAACTAAAACTGTGTGAAAAATGATTTACCAGGTTTGAATAGCAAATTAGATAAAAAAAAAAACTGTAAAACAGTGTAAAAATGGACCAATATTGGTTTTTATTTCATATTCATGTGTTGTCATCCATATCTGAAAAGTGTGCAAAGTTTTAGTTTGCTTCGTCAATTACAACTGTGTTAAAAATGAGTTACCAGATTTGAAAAGCATGTACTATTGAACACTGTACAACACTGTAAAAATGGACCAATATTGGTTTTGATTTCATATTCATGTATTGTCATCCAAATCTGAAAAGTTTCCAAAGTTTTAGTTCGATTGGTCAACTGCAACTATGTGAAAAATGAGTTACCAGATTTGAAAAGCAAAATACCGGAAATCGGGTGGTACCGTTATATGGGGGCTATAGGAAAAATGGACCCATATTGATTTTGGTTTCATATTCACGTATTGTCATCTAAATCTGATAAGTGTGCAAAGTTTTACTTCGATTGGTCAACTGCAACCGTTTTAAAAATCAGTTACCAGATTTGAATAGGGGGTTAAGTTAGACACCGTAAAAACGCTGGAAGAATGGACCAATATTGGTTTTGATTTCATATTCATGTATTGTCATCCAAATCTGAAATGTGTGCAAATTTTAAGTTCGATTGGTCAACTGCAACTGTGTGAAAAATTAGTTACCAGATTTGAAAAGCAAATTAGATAAAACACTGTAAAACAGTGTAAAAATGGACCAATATTGGTTTTGATTTCATATTCGTGTATTGTCATCCAAATCTAAAAAGTGTGCAAAGTTTTAGTTCGATTGGTCAACTGCAACCGTGTTAAAAATGAGTTACCAGATTTGAACTAAACACACACCAAAGCAAGTTAAATAAAACACTATAAAAAAGGGGTATCCTCTCAGTGAGGTGGTCGCTGAAAAAGAAAAATGACACATTCGTCTGCAAACCTCTGCAGCTGGGACCTTTATATATTTGAAGTACTCACTTTTTACTACACATACAGCAAAAAATATCGATATACACTTTTATACAATTTTTTCCCACTCCACTCAATTTAAAATTTTCTTCAGAAAATTAATAAACTTAGTAATACATGTTTGGGTAAATGTAAACACCATATGATTAATATTTACATGCAAACAAAAGTGTAGCCAAGTTTATTACATCCCAAGAGAACTTAGGAACCATTTTTGCAGCGACCGTTACTTTTAAATTTTAAATATTAACGCATAATATCATTTATTAATTTTAGAAAAAACAAGTAAGAACAGACTATAGTCGGACGGGGCCGACCATGTGATACCCTATACCACTAAACGCGTCTTCTTGGGATAAAGTTATAAGATGTGCATTAGAAATTTTACCAATTTTCACACAAAAGTTTTGATCAATTTAACCCGCTAAATATTATCCGATCATACCGTTGACTTGCACGCTACTTCTTCATCTCAAACCAAAACTACGTTTAAAATTTCGCGCCGATCGGACTATTATTGCGACCTACAGAGCGGCTACAAAATCGAGCAAAAATTTTGTTTTTGGTCCATTTCATCCCTTTAACATTTCACGATCATCGCCAAAAACTAATCAGTTCTATTCTGGTCCAAACCCGACCTCCATACTAAATTTCGTGACAATCGGTCCATAATTGCGGCCTCTAGCTTGATTACAATTTTTAATGGACGGACAGACGGACGGACGGACGGACGGACACACATCGCTAAATCGCTTTATCTCGTCGAGATATGAAGTTTGGTATACCACATGAGGGGTCTACGACGAATATTTCGCGGCGTTACATGAATTTTTGGGAAAACAAACTTATTATACCCTTTTCCACATTGTGGTATAGGGTATAAACACAAAAATACGTATTAACTAAAATTATCGGATTTAAATCCTCATATAGCAAAAACTACTTCACGTATCAGTACCAAAATTCAGATTCTTCTTAATTAATATGTTTTCTATCACTACCCATCAATAAATTTGTTCAACGAAGTATTTAGTTTTTACAATTTTTGGCCACAGTCGTGACACTGTGCGTCAGTATACACCTATTTCAAATAGATTCTTCACATTCTATTTTGAGTAAAAGACGCGTATCTCTGTAATTTATGACACGAGTTTTCGCATTTGCCAAAATATATTTTTGCTGGTTTTCCTATTGCCAAGGTGTCTATATACGCGGTCTCATGACACTCATGTACACTAAACGACCTAAAATCACTAGTCCTATAATCCTATTAACACTATTGTTAAAAAAAATTTAAAAAAAAACCGAAATTCAGGCTTCAAAATGTCAGCATCAATTTTAGGTGGATGTAGTGAATATATCGAAAAATCATACATTAGTATCATGTTTGCCATGAAGTATTCTGTGATTTTTTCTTTGGACATAGTTCTAAAAAATGTATAGTTAAGCCAGAAATTGGAAGGGCTTCAACCCATTTTTCCCATTTTTCTCCATTGATGCCAACACAGCTTCCACGAAAATTAATTTTAATGGTCGGCATTATGGGATCAGTCCTAAAACACTTCATTTTAAAGAATTTCAGTCATGCTGTTCAGTCATATGTTAACAGTTCGCGAATTCTGAATGGGTGAAACTCGGACTCATCGATTGTAAAACATTTTTGGTATTGACCATATGCATTTTTAGTGGTTATTCTGAAGATTACTTTTGTGTCTATAAATAATAAAATCATAGGAATTTTCATCCCAATACATTTTGTATATATGTACCACTGCATACTTACATTTGCGATTTACTTATTACTTACTTATCCTTGATCGATAGAACAAGACGCAAAAACATCTTCTTTATTCTAATTTTAATTGGCATCCCATTGCAGTGTCTTAGCATCAGAATTAGTTATTTTTGACATAACAGACTAACATACAGACTATATTTAGTAAATAAATATTAATTGATATCTAATGAGAACATCTTTGCAAGTCTCAAGTTTTTATGTTTTTTATTTTTTTTTTGCTCTTAGATGGAGGTCTTTTCCCCCTTTGTTAGCTGAGTAATGATCATCTTGGAGTAAATATGTTCATAGGCCCGTTCAACACACGCGGCGTTGTGCGTAGATGAACCACCAAAGTGAGTGTGAAAGTACAGACAACAACGCATGTTGTGTGTTGGTCGGTGGATGCTGTGAAAAACGTTTTTTGTTTGTTACAAGGCGTGGAAAACAGACGCTTCCACTTATGTTTGTCAAAATCACACATGAAAAGTGTATGGGAAAGAAAAACTATGTATTTATGTTTAAATTTAGCATACACAACATGATCGCATACATGTTGGAACACATGTGATCGTTTTAATAGGTACTGTAGTGTTTTAGTTTTTACAAAAAAAAAATATAATAATAAAATTAATGAAATGAAATACTTAGTAAGTACATAGTTGCTGTTATTAAAAGGAGTGATACTGTATTTTCAACATTTGTGCAAAAGCATCTAAATATCTTTTATTTTATAAGCGTGGATAAATCTATATTGGAACTAAGCCAACACTTCAACAGGTTTCCCGAAATATATGAACTAGGGTTATGACTTCTATACAACCTCGTATCCCTGCATCATATTTGAATGAGTTTTTACCCAAGATTAGATAAAATCTTAATTAAAAGGTGATCCGATAAAAAAGCTCACACACAATGTCATTTGAAAATTTTTCTATATGAGATTTTTTGAAAAAACCTTTTGAAGTCATTATAAGCAGATATATAACTGAAAATAAGCTTTGTAGCCACTCAACATAACCATAATGGCATAACCTTTTGTTTCTCACTAAATTTATCATCATATCATTACACATATATCATTTTATATCATATCGACACCTCCAAATAATAGTATGCTAAGTCTAAAAAATGAGTTTTGCAGAAGAAGCTCTCAAAGTGTGGAAATTTCTTTGAACATCAGTACTATGCTAAGTCAATATTTGTTTATAACTTCTGTTCGGATTGACCGATCATTACCAAAATTTGACAGAATTTAAGTTAAAGGACGTTCGGCACCTCCAAATAATAGTTTGCTAATTCTGAACAGTGAGTTTTGCAGGACAAGCTCTAAAAGTTTGGAAATTTCTTTGACCTTCAGTACTATGCTAAGTAAATATTTGTTTATAACTTCTGTTCGGATTGTCCGATTATTACCAAAATTTGACAGAATTTAAGTTAAAAGACGTTAAATATAAAAATATAAAGAACTTGAAAACATGCTAAGTCGACTTAGCATACTATTGTTTGGAGGCGTCGATATATAGTTTCACTTCATATATCATATTTATTAAAAGTGGTTAGTGCGGGATCCTTTTTTAATATTTAAATAGAATAAAATTTATTATAATCAAAAATGGACAAACGATCATTTCTTTATGTAACAGCAAATAATTTTTTGAGAATTGTGTTTATACCCTCCACCATAGTATGGAGCATTGTACAATGATCTAGAAGGTAGGACAGGTTCGAAAAAACTGTGAAAACAAGACCTGTGTGCATTTTCTTATTCTGTCAGAAATACTTTAAATGAATATACAACAGGTTGTACTGTTTAGTTGAATTTTTGGGTCATTATCTAAAACGCGAAAAATTAATGGAAGGCCAAGTTTTCTTTGCAGTGACAGCTTCTGTATATGTTCAAAAGTTTGTTTCATCACAATTTTTATGCATTTCATTCCAACAAACTCCCTAAAGACTCATAACCGATTATAAACATGACTCTAAAAAGACTCGAAAAAGAGTCCCAAATTAATCAACAAATCACCAATAAATGATTGAAATACGACCCGAAAAAGACTTTTTATACCATCAGAATATGGGCAAAAATGACTCGAAACTAATGCAGAGGAAGACTCATTTGTGATTTGTTTAGAAGAGTCGCATGAGGTTACGTTTTCCTCCCTACAAAGGAGTCATTTATGATCAGAAAATGAGCTCATATTCCAGCTTTTTAATCGTGCAGTCGAATCAAAAATGGCTCGAGTATGATTATAATTTTCAAAAAATGCTGGATGGGTGTTTTCAAAACAATAAACACATATACAAATTTTGTTGAAAGAATAAGAGACCAAATTGAAAAAATTGGTATCAGCTGTTTGCTATGCCCTACATTGTAATGATTGTATCATGGTATGCAGTGTATATTAATTAGCTATAATTTGACATTTAAGGTTACTAGTGATCAACAAACTTTTACTCCAAAAATTATGGGCATATGTGCATGTTTTGGTATAGCCCCCATATAACGGTACCTCCCAATTTCCGTGTTTTGAGGATTTAAGCTAAAATTTTTAGGATTTTTCGACATTTGAGGTTCTTAGTAGTCACGAAACTTCTCCACTAAAAATCGTCAAAATAGGTCCATGTTTTGTTATGGCCCCCATATAAATGTACCTCCAGATTTTCGGTATTTTGGAGATTTTAGCTACAACTTTTAACCGATTTAGCTGTAATTTGTGGTTCTCAAAAATCATCAAAATCGTCACCATAGGTCCATGTTTTGGTACAGGCCCCAATGACGGTGCCTCCCGATTTTCGGTATTTTGAGGATTGTAGTTACAAATTTTAACCGAAGTAATTGTAATTTGACATTAGAGGTTCTCAGTGGCCACGAAACTTCACCACGAAAAATCGTCAACATTGGTCCATGTTTTCGTATAGGTCTTATATTACCAAAAATCGTCGGCATAGGCCTATGTTTGGCTATAACCCCGATATAACGGTATCTCCCGATATTCGGTATTTTGAGGATTTTAGCTACAATTTTTAACCGAACTAGCTGCAATTTGACATTTAAAGTAATAGTCACGAAAGTTCTAAACAAAAATCGTCAACATTGGTCCATGTTTATAAATAGCCCTCATATAACGGTTCCTCCCGATTTTAGCTATTTTGAGAATTTTAACTACAATTTCTAACCGAACTTGCTGTTATTTGACATTTGAATAAAAAAATCGTCAGCATATGTTCTTGTTTTGGTGTAGTTTCATATAAAGGAACCTCCCGATTTTTGGTATTTTGAGGATTTTAGTTTAAACCAAACTAGCTGTAATTTGACATTTGATATTCTCTGTGGTCACGAAACTACTTGACTTAAAATCATCAACATAGGCCCATGTACCTCCCGATTTTCGGAATTTTGAGGGTCTTAGCAATATTGTTTGGCGGAACTACCCTTAATTTGATTTCTGAGGTTCCCTGCAGTTATAAAACTTTCCTACCAAAAATTGTAAAGATAGGTGATACTTCGTAGGTGGTACCTTTCACTTGGCTGAACAATTTTTTAGATTAGACTAGCTGACCCGGTCCGCGTTGCTGGCCCGTTGTTTGGGTTCTCCGTGTAAACTTTAGTTATCTATACAGCATTGATACAGCCATAATTAGGCATCCCTCTAGAAACTTCATAATATAAATCAATGTTTTGACATAAATTCCATGTAATGGTATCCCCCAAATTTAAGATATAAAATCTCTTTTATTATACCCTTCACCATAAATCGACAGTTTAAAGCACTTTGTGGCCCACATATAATGGTCGGTGCACGTCAATTAACATTGCTATATATTGGATTGTTGGTCTCGGTGGGGGTCGTAATTATTACTGCAAAGAATTGTTGGTATAGGTCCACGTTTTGATATAGCTCCCATAGAACGGTACCGGCTGATTTTCGCTATTTTTGAGGATTTAACATCATTACCACACCGAAATGGCTGAAATCTGGTTTTAATATATTTTAAAGTGGAGAGCATAAATATTCGGATCGACCGAAAGACACGCCTTTTTATTTGCGCTCGGTATGTAACAGTAATAGGTTCACGTTTTGATATAGCTCCCATAAAACAGTATCTCCCGATTTTCGATAGTTCAGAGATATAGCCACTGTTCAGTATACGTCCTCGTTTTGATATAGCTCCCATAGAACGGTGGCGCCTGATTTTCGCTATTTTTGGTGGATTTAACCTAATTCAGCCCGATCGAACGTAACGCCTTTTTTCTTCGCGCTCTATATGCAATAGTGGTAAAATACCCCTCAGCGAAATGTATTGTTACGAATGTAACTGATAGGTTTAAGTTAGTTTAGTTTAATTTCCGTTAATTTAAAAATGTGAATTGTAACGTAAAGTTTTATTACGCAGTTACTTTATTTAAGCAACAACAACAACTACCGAACTCTTCCAACAAGCGTTTTTGTAGTTCGGCCTTGTTGCCAGTAGAACACAACTCCAACTTACTTAGCTCCTTCTTCAAGTCTTCCACTCGTAGATCGTTAAACTTCATTGTAGGATGATCGTAATCTCACTTCTGACACCAATTGTTACGGAATTAGATTTAACTAATCTCCGTGTAGACGTTGTTTTATTCCCCGATACGATTTGTACCAAATAAAACAGGGTTCGTTTTAGATTACGTTTCTACAATGCTTTATTTACTTTATTACACTTATTCGGAGCTGACTGTTATAGCTAAGTACACAGCTTTACTTTACTTCTTTACTAGTCGATGTTTACACTTCGGCATAAAATTCACAACTAAAACGTCATTGCCATTTCCCCTGTATTTATACCCCAAAGTCTCCCTGTTCTAGAAGTATCCACAAAGTCTGGCAACATTTCGAATCTGTGCAACGAACACACAGACTCACATTCGCACTAAGCGAACAACTATACTCACATACATACATGGGGGGGGGGGGGGGATGGGAATACAATTGGACGACAAGCACAGTAATGACGTAACTACAACAACAAACAGATGCAAGAAATAACGAAGTAACAAACTAAACAATAATTACATGATTGTGGCAAAACAAAACAGAAGCACATAAATGAAAGGTAACTAACTAGAATAATGAAGAGATTTCTACATGGTAGTTGTTGTTGTTGCTTAAATAAAGTAACTGCGTAATAAAACTTTACGTTACAATTCACATTTTTAAATTAACGGAAATTAAACTAAACTAACTTAAACCTATCAGTTACATTCGTAACAGTATGTTCCGTAGGGATATGTATGGCAATATGTATATAATTCATAAAAAAATTACTTCTATAAATTGTAGTTGTTATTATCGAGATTTTGCTGTATTTAAAAAATGTATCTTTACCTAGCTATTCCAAGGACTGAAATCAATGCTCATGAAGTTTCACTTCCCACATTTTGGGATTTTATCCGTAATTATAATATTTTCAAAAATCGAACACGATCGCGGTATTCTGATTCCAATGACGATATTGTATTGTATATCAATAACTTTGTCTGATTTCCAATGGATCTTTCTGGAATTTCGATCTTGTGACATCTTAAGCTATACGGATTTTACAGTATTCCAAAATGTGGAGTTGATCGCGCTATCCCACTTATTGTTTAGTGTTCAGCGTTTATAGCGTTTTTTAGGCACGCTTACAAAATTATGTATATTATCTGAAATAATAAATGTTGGCAAATTTTGTGATGACCGCGATATTTCACTTTTCGCGATATTTCACTTCCGCGAAGACCATTCAGGGTCAAGACAGTAATTACAGTAGTATTGCAAACAATCTGTAAACAATACGTTCAAAAATATCATGGACTTCAGATTTAAAAAAAAAAAAAAATTTGAAGGAGAACCTCCGGTCACTACACTTAGCCGTATTAAAATAGCTCACGACCGCGCTATCCCACTTGTTCAAGCTAGTGTTTACATCATTTTTGTGTCACGCTTACTAAAATTATGAATATTAATTGAAATAATACATTTTTGAAAACTTTGTGATGACCGCGATCATTCAGGGAAAACAATCTGTAAACAATACGTTCAAAAATATCAAAGATTTCAGATTTTCTTAAAAACATTGTGGGGAGGACCACCGATCACTACTCTTAGCCGTATAAAAACAGCTTACGACAGTTCTAATTAATTGAAATAATACATTTTTGAAAATTTTGAGATGACCGCGATATTTCACTTCCGCGACGACCATTCAGGGTCAAGACTGTAATTACCATAGCATTGCAAACAATTTGTAAACAATATATTAAAACGTATCTTGAATTTCGCGGTTTTCTTAAAAAAATTGTGAGAGGACCACCGGTCACTACACTTCGCGGGATAAAAAAATAGGTTACGACCTATTCTCAGACCTAAAAACTCCACATACAAAATTTCATAAGATTTCCCAATCGATTTTTCGGAATTTCTATATAGTGACATCTCAAGTCATCGGGATTTTACTGTATTCCAAAATATGGCGTTGACCGCGTTATCCCACATATTGAAGCCAGTGTTATAGCGGTTTTGTAGTCACGCTTACTAAAATTAGGTATATTATCTGAAATAATACATTTTTGAATAATTTGGGATGACCGCGATATTTAACTTCCGCGACGACCATTCAAAAAAATATATAGCCTATTTTCACCACCGGTGTTCCCAGTACATTATCTGAAATTTTCAAAAAAATCTTTTCAGCCGTTTTTGAGTCTATTCGGAACATACAAACATACTAACATACACACATTGCCTTTTATATATTAGATTAAAAAAAATTAGGCATAGGGGGTATCCATGGTCGAAAAATTTTTCCACCTAAAATTGTGTAAGGAAACTAGTTATTCTATTCTAATTAAGACTATTGTATGATAAAAAGTTTGGCCCAGCCGAATTTAACGACTTTTTACTTGTTTCATTTCATAATAGGCAAAAGTTCATTCATTCCCGCTATAGGAAATCATTGTTGAGAAAAAAAGTCAAAAAGTCATATCCCTAATATGTACCTTTGTTTTGAAACATGTTTTGTTTTAATTCACTGTTAAGCTCTGTTCACGTATCGTTTCGAGTTTTTTAAACATTAGTAGTATTTGTCATGCTGATGAATAAAAAAAATCTTGGAAAAGTCCGTTCTTCGAAATCTAAAAAAACAAGTAAAAAAGTATCAGTCGGCTTTGTCGACAGAGATATACCCTCAGCCTGTGTATATTGAAACAATTTTTTCAAAAAAAACGCATGTATTTTGGGAGTTTTAAAAATTTTGTGCGTTTGAACTGACAAAAATGTTGATTAGGATTTAATATCAAAAGTTTTGCGGAGGAGATACTAAAAAGAATGGATCTCCATACACTACATATGGTACCATAGGGGTTTTTTAGACCTTCAGGGATGTTTGCTCAAGAAGTATGAACTTGCCCCTGAAACAACTTTTACCATCGCAGTTGAGGCAGCAATGCAAGTTGCTTCAACAAAAATCAAAGTGATTCGAAAGCAGGTCTTAAAGTGAACATGTATCCGAAATTTTGAGTGGGAGGTACCGGATGGAGTGGACAAATATAGTCCATATTTGAACCTGGTCTATATCTGGTAGATATATTAGGATGTGTAAAGTATGGACCAATTCGGCCACTCTCTTCAAGGGTTATCGTACGCACTTAAACTATGTTTGGACAAAATATTACTAAGGCCAAACTTTGGACCGAATCGGCAGACCTGTTCGAGAGTTATTTTGCCCTCCAACCTCCTCACACGGTGTCATATTGGTTTTTTGCAACTTTCAGGCTATTTTCTCAGGAAGTATGGACTTGCCCCTGATGAAACTTATACCGTCGTATGGAGGGCAGTGAATACAAGTTGCTAAAGCAAAAATCAAAGCGATTCGAGAGATGTTCCTAAACTGAACTTTTCCAAAATTTTGTGTGGGAGGTACCCGACGGAGTGGACCGATTGAGTCCATATTAAAACCTGATCTAAGTCTGGTACACGCTCCACGATGGGCAAAGTATGGACCAAATCGGTTACACCCTTCAAGAGTTATCGTGCGTACAAATTTTCCGAACATTTTCGAACTTTTGTGGGGGAGGTACCGGAAGGAGTGGACCGATATAGCTCATCTTCGAACTTAAACTAAGTTTGGACAAAATATTACGAAAGCCAAAATTTGAACCGAATCGGTTCATCCCTTCGAGACTTATCGTGCGCTCCAGCCAGCCAGCCAGACAGACAGACAGACGGACGGACATTGCTCAATGGACTCCAAATTGTCTGAAACACATTTCGTCCAAACATACTTGGGGTCTAAAACCATTATTTCGATGAGGCACATTTTGCCCGTATGAAAGTGTATATACCCTTCATAGCCTAAAGGCTGAGGGTATAAAAACGTATGACCATCAAATAAATACCAAACTTACATCAAGTTCGAAAATGGACTATGTAGGAGCATCCATGCTGGTACCTTCCCCCACACCGTTTGACATATTATTTTTGTATACTAAGTGGGTGTCGCACAGTGGATCCACTTGTATGGAGTAACTGGCCAAAAATATTTCCAGTGTAAATAACAAGCTAATTCGCTGGTTACAGCTTTGTGCTGATGTGAGGATTGTTTTAAGAAACAATGAGCGTGGAATTCTCCCCTTTTTACCCTCCGTTTACCCTCCGTTATGCTGTTAGTACAAAACTTCATGAACAAAAGTGCCGATTATTTTATGATGCAGAAAACAACATAGAAACAAACCAATTAAGCAGGTTAAATATACAAATATTTTTGTCTGAAAATTGGTAAAATTGTTAATATAGATCTCTTAGCGTTCCTTCTGGAAGACACGTAACACCCACGTAAGTCGTATTTGGAAGAAAACTTCTTGAGCTTTCTATTGATGCCAACTATGTTAATGTGCGTGGCCACATAACAGAGTTATGCCCTAATATATCCAAAGAAACCATATCCTAGAGCAGTTTTAGTCTGCGAGTCACCACTTAAAGTCAGGCACTTGATGGAAGCTAATATTAATACTGGATAATCTTGGTTGGCACTGGTGGGCATCATGACTAAAACCTTAGGTCAAATTTAAGTGTATGAACGAATTAGCATTACAAAATACACTAAGAAAACATACAGCTAACTGGAATTCCACAAAATGTTAAAACAATATGTTTTTAAAAAAATTACGCTATTGCCTCCTTCTTTAAAATCCATTATAATATTTAGCAATACGTATTAATTTCGCGATATTTTGAATATATTTACCTGTACGTAAATTGTAAGTTGTACTCACTACTAAAAATATTATTCAAATGTTTCAAATTTTAGTGCTATTTTTAAGATAAACGCGTTCGAATGAAACGAAAACTAATATATTTTTAAAAAGGTATATATCTTAGCCGTCAAAGTTGCCAGATGTTGTACCAAAAATTTGACATTCAGTTTCTTATTTTTGGCCAATGGCTGGATCCACTGTGTGCCGGTAGGTTGATTTCAGAAGAATAAAAAACATGGACAGTACTTTTGAATAAATAGCTAGATTGGCGAAGTTATGCTTGATTAATATAAGCAGTCGAGTAAAAATTTGGAAATGAAATATTTTATTGATTTTATAAAACGCCGTTAAATGTCAAATTAATTGAATAATTGCAGCAAATTTTTTTTAGATGTTGATCTAAAAAAATAAAAAAAATAATTTAAAAAAAAATAAGTTTCAGTGTTTTATTTAAAAATGCACTTAAAACTAGAAAATAATTTGTCGCTTAGCCTCAATAAATATATTCATTCTCATGATAGAATCTCTCAAATAAAAAGCTTGCCGTTTAATTTTGCCACCATTTATAATTTAAATACAAGCGTTTTATATTTACTGAGGCTAAGCGACAAATTATTTTCTAGTTTTAAGTGCATTTTTAAATAAAACACTGAAACTTAATTTTTTTAAATTATTTTTTATTTTCAACTTTTTAGTAAATACATTTTTTTGACCACTGACCAATAAAACACTTGAAATCGGGTGGTACCACTGTAAGGGGGCTATACCAAAACCTAAACCGATGTCAAAAATGTTTGGTGGAAAAGTTTCTCTACCATTGGGGACTCCAAGTTCCAAGTTACAGCCAATTCGGCCTAAAAATGAAGATAAAATCCTTAAAACACTTGAAATCGGACTGTGTGGACCAATGTCTAAAATTTTTGGTGGAGAAGTTTCAGTACCATTGGAAACCCCAAATGCCAAAATTATGCCTATTCGGGTTAAAAATGAAGATAATATCCTTAAAACACTTGAAATCAGGTGGTACCGCTATATGTGGGCTATACCAAAACCGGTACCTATGTTCATCATTGTTAGTGAGGAAGTTTCTGTACCAATGGGGGGTCCCATTACCAAGTTACAGCCAATTCGGCCTAAAAATGAATATAAAATACTCAAAATACCTGAAATCGGGTGGTACCGCTATATGGGGGCTGTAGAAAAAATGGGCCCATACTTTTGTATTGTCATCCAAATCTGGAAAGTGTGCAAAGCTTCAGTTCGATTGGCCAACTGCAACTGCGTTAAAAATGAGTTACTAGATTTGAAATAAATCGGGTGGTACCGCTATATGGGAGCTATAGAAAACAATGGACCCATATTGGATTTGGTTTCATATTCATGTATTGTCATACAAATCTGGAAAGTGTGCAAAGTTTCAGTTCGATTGGTCAACTGCAACTGTGTCAAAATTGAGTTACAAGATTTGAAATGGAAGTTAAAAAAACACCGTTAATACACTGTTAAATGGACCATATTCATGTATTGTCATATGAATCTGAAAAGTGTGCAAAGTTTCAGTTCGATTGGTCAACTGCAACCGTCTTAAAAATGAGTTACCAGATTTGAACTAAACGGACACCAAAGCAAGTTAAATAAAACACTGTAAAAATGGACCCATATTGGTTTGGTTTCATATTCAGGTATTGTCATCCAAATCTGAAAAGTGTACAAAGTTTTAGTTCGATTGGTCAACTAAAACTGTGTGAAAAATGATTTACCAGGTTTGAATAGCAAATTAGATAAAAAAAAAAACTGTAAAACAGTGTAAAAATGGACCAATATTGGTTTTTATTTCATATTCATGTGTTGTCATCCATATCTGAAAAGTGTGCAAAGTTTTAGTTTGCTTGGTCAATTACAACTGTGTTAAAAATGAGTTACCAGATTTGAAAAGCATGTACTATTGAACACTGTACAACACTGTAAAAATGGACCAATATTGGTTTTGATTTCATATTCATGTATTGTCATCCAAATCTGAAAAGTTTCCAAAATTTTAGTTCGATTGGTCAACTGCAACTATGTGAAAAATGAGTTACCAGATTTGAAAAGCAAAATACCGGAAATCGGGTGGTACCGTTATATGGGGGCTATAGGAAAAATGGACCCATATTGATTTTGGTTTCGTATTCACGTATTGTCATCTAAATCTGAAAAGTGTGCAAAATTTTACTTCGATTGGTCAACTGCAACCGTTTTAAAAATCAGTTACCAGATTTGAAAAGGGGGTTAAGTTAGACACCGTAAAAACGCTGGAAGAATGGACCAATATTGGTTTTGATTTCATATTCATGTATTGTCATCCAAATCTGAAATGTGTGCAAATTTTAAGTTCGATTGGTCAACTGCAACTGTGTGAAAAATTAGTTACCAGATTTGAAAAGCAAATTAGATAAAACACTGTAAAACAGTGTAAAAATGGGCCAATATTGGTTTTGATTTCATATTCGTGTATTGTCATCCAAATCTAAAAAGTGTGCAAAGTTTTAGTTCGAATGGTCAACTGCAACCGTGTTAAAAATGAGTTACCAGATTTGAACTAAACACACACCAAAGCAAGTTAAATATAAATAAAACACTGTAAAAAACACTATAATAATAATAAAAAACAATTATAATTTTTGGAAATTTGAAAGTTGCCTGTGGGCAAAATTTTGACATTATGGTAATAAAGTGGTTACATTAGTGTAAGACGAAAAACCTGGCAATGAAGTATAAAGGGTCATTGGGACATTCGAGACTGTGAAAGATGTTGTATTTATATTATTATTTGAAAATTGGACTTGAATTAAGAGGAGATTGACACATATTTTATATTAGGGATTTTTAGGATATCAAGCGGATATTTGTTCAAATATCGATGATGATAATTTTATGAATTGGATGAAAGCATACAAAATTGAATATATTTTTCATATATCAATATGAAAATTACATGACAATTTTATGAACACCACCATATACGTCAAAATTGGCTAATTTGTCAACTATATATGATAAATACAGAAAAATGTTCCATTTCTTTTCCATCAAATTTCCTCTAGAATTAAACATACTCATCAGTTTATGCTTTTCCACATCATGAATAATAAAAAGCCAGTAAGAGAGAATGATAGTCGGACAGGGCCGACCATGTGATACCCTACTCCACAACACCTGGGCACTATCTTCCAATGAATTTCTTTTATATGACTGCGACATATTTTAGCCGCCCGGTCATACATACATATGTACATAAGTTGATATACATGGTAACATACCAGAGATATGTAACATACGAGTATGTACATAAACATATACACCGTCATTACTGGAAACGTAAGGTATTATTTTCCGTATTTTATAATGACCAATCGGGGCTTTTTCGCTACATATTATTAAAACAAGTTAGAAAGTATTAGTCAGCTGTGCCGACGCAGATATACCCTCAGCCTCGGACTCAAAGAAAATAAGTAAACTCAATACTTATAACGTCTCTATGGTTTTTTTAAATTTTGGGCCAATTTCCCAAGAAGAATGGACCTTGACACCCCAAAAAATTGTACCGTCGTAACAAGGGCCACAAAGACAAATAGATATGCAACAAGTAACAAAGCGTTAAGTTCGACCGGGCCGAACTTTTCATACCCTCCACCATAAAATATTCTGAACTAAAATGGAATAATTAGTTTTCATTCCTGTCCCCAACTTTAAGTGGGTACGTTAAAATGTCAGACAATGTACATAAAATGTTTCATTCGGTTGGCCCTTTTTATAGTGCCTATATCTAAATATGAATGTTGACAATTTTTGGTGGGCTAGAAATTGGGAGGTACCGTTATATAGGGGTTATAATAAAACATGGACATATGTTGACAGTTTTTGATGGGAGCCTTTAATGTCAAATAACACCTAATTCGGTTAAAAATTGTAGCTAGAATCCTCAAAATACCGAAAATCGGTACATAACGTGGGAACTTCGTATATCATTAACAACTAGTTCGGAGGTATGTGGGCTATACGAAAATATGAACTTAAATGAACAATTTTTGTCGGCTTTTAAATTTCAAATTACAGAAATTTCGTCCAAAAAATAAAGCTAATAATAATAATAATAATAATAATAATAATAATAATAATAATAATAATAATAATAATAATAATAATAATAATAATAATAATAATAATAATAATAATAATAATAATAATAATAATAATAATAATAATAATAATAATAATAATAATAATAATAATAATAATAATAATAATAATAATAATAATAATAATAATAATAATAATAATAATAATAATAATAATAATAATAATAATAATAATAATAATAATAATAATAATAATAATAATAATAATAATAATAATAATAATAATAATAATAATAATAATAATAATAATAATAATAATAATAATAATAATAATAATAATAATAATAATAATAATAATAATAATAATAATAATAATAATAATAATAATAATAATAATAATAATAATAATAATAATAATAATAATAATAATAATAATAATAATAATAATAATAATAATAATAATAATAATAATAATAATAATAATAATAATAATAATAATAATAATAATAATAATAATAATTGTTCCACAAACATCCCAGATGGGACAAGGGAGACTTCTCTCATATCAATGAGTGCACGCCGATTCATATTGGCTCAATGATATGGGACCTACTTTTTATTGCCGAGTCCGAACGGCGTCTCTTACGACACCACTTGTAGAGAAGTTTTTCATGGCTTAAATACTCAGGAAATGTCGCCAGCATTACTGAGGGGTAATTTTGCCACCGTTGAAAATTTGATGTTGCTTGGCCTGGGATTCGAACCGCAGACCTTCTGAGTGCAAGGCGGACGTGCTAACCATTGCACCACGGTGGACCCGAAAATAAAGCTAAGGTACGGAAAATCGGGAGGTTTCTTTTGGGGCTATACCAAAACATGGACCTACGTTCGGTTAAACATTTTAAGTAAAATCCTCAAAGTACCGAAAATCGGGAAGTATCGTTATATTGGGGCTATGTTGAAAATTGTTGATGCAGATGTGTGGTGACCACTACAACCTTCAAATGTCAAATTACAGTTAGTTCGGTTAAAAATTTTAGCTAAAATTGCCAATTACTGAAAATTGGGAGGTACCGTTATATGGGAGCTCTATCCGAACATGGACCTATGATGACAATTTTTTATGGAACTTCAAATGTCAAATTACTGCTAGTACGGTTTAATATTGTAGTTAAAATCATCAAATTACTGAAAATCGGAGGTACTTTTACATATATGGGAGCTTTATCAATACATCGACCTTTCTTGACAATTTTTGGTGGAGAGGTGTGGGGACCACTAAGAATTTCAAATGTCAAATGTTCAAATTACAGATAATTCGGTTAAAACTTGTAGGTAAAATTCTCAAAATACCGAAAATCCGTTATATGGGGATACCGAAATCCGTTATACCAAGGTAGCGGTATATGGGGCTATACCAAAACATGGACCTACGTTCATAATTATTTCGAATATAAGTTTTCTGGTCACTAAGAACCCTAAATCTCAAGTTATAGCTAATTCGGTCTAGAAATGTGAATTTAAACGTCAAAATGAAATCTGGCGGTAACGTTATATGGGGGCTATTCCAAAACATGGACCTATGTCCACTAGTTATATAAGTTTATTGACATTTAAGAACCCTAAATGTCAATTTATAGCTAAATCGGTCTGTAAATGTAACTAAATCGGGGGTACCGTTATATGGGGGCTATACCAAAACGTGGACCTATGTCCACAACTTTTGTTATATAAGTTTATTGACACTTAATAAACCTAAATGTCACATTATAGATAAATCGGTCTGAAAATGTAGCTAAAAACGTCAAAATACCGTAAATCGGGGGGTGGAACGGTACTACAGGTCTAACGTACATGGAAACAAAAATTATTGAGGTACCATCTTGTCTATAAATTTTCGCACTGCATGACTCTATGTTCCCCGTGTCTATCATAATCAGTTCAGATTAAAACGTTTTTTGATTAGAATGGCAGTACCCCCTCCCAACGTGCCATTAGTCCTACACTGCTTAAAAAGTACATAATTTTCAAAGGCAATTTTGTGCTTGGTGTTTAATTTATGTTCCGCAATGAGCAGAACATCAGGCTGGTGTTGTTTTAAGAATAATTATAGATTGTGCCTTCTTTCAAAGGGAGCTATACCAAAACATGGACCTATGTCCACAACTTTTATTATATAAGTTTATTGACACTTAAGAACCCTTAATGTCAAATTAGAGCTAAATCGGTCTGAAAATGTAGCTAAAAACGTCAAAATACCGTAAATCGGGGGTACCGTTATATGGGGGCTATACCAAAACGTGGACCTATGTCCACAACTTTTGTTATATAAGTTTATTGACACTTAAGAACCCTAAATGTGAAATTACAGCTACATCGGTCTCAAAATGTAGCCAAAAGCGTCAAAATACCGTAAATCGGGGGGTACCGTTATATGGGGGCTATACCAAAACGTGGACCTATGTCCACAAGTTTTCTTATATAAGTTTATTGACACTTAAGTACCCTTACTGTCAAATTAGAGCTAAATCGGTCTGAAAATGTAGCTAAAAACGTCAAAATACCGTAAATCGGGGGTACCGTTATATGGGGGCTATACCAAAACGTGGACCTATGTCAACAAGTTTTCTTATATAAGTTTATTGACACTTAAGAACCCTTACTGTCAAATTAGAGCTAAATCGGTCTGAAAATGTAGCTAAAAACGTCAAAATACCGTAAATCGGGGGGGGGGGGGTACCGTTATATAGGGGCTATACCAAAACGTGGACCGATATAGCCGATCATTGAACTTGACCTGCCTGCAAACAAAAGACGCATTTTCCCCAAATTTCAGCGTCCTATATCCATTTTTGTGGATGCTAGAGTGATTACCACAGACGGACGTGGACAGATCGACTCAGAATTTTACCCTGATCAAGTATATATATACTTTATAGGGTCGCAAATGAGTATTTCAATGCGTTACAAACGGAAAAACAAACTTAATATACCCTCCATACTATGGTGGAGGGTATAAAAAATTGAATGAATGTTTCGGTCCATTTCACCCCCTAAAAACTATCTGATCATCATGATGTGTGGACGGACACACATCCATATATCACTTTATCTCGTCGAGATATGAAAAATGGTATACATCATTGGGGGTCTACGACGAATATTTCGCGGTGTTACATGTGTTTTTAGCAAAAGAAACTTATAATACCCTTCCCACATTGTGGTTTAGGGAATAAATATAACGATGATACAAAAACTAACCCCCTGTTTTTGTAACTAATTTTTGTTCGTTTGTCTATATTCGTAATAATTTATGCATCCATAGCACTGCCCCTAGATGTCATACAGACCTAAGTTTTCATAGACGCGTTCCAAATTTGCGCTGAAGCCAGTAGATCGGTCTACAAAATTTGACAATTCGTGTGAGAAGAATATTTTTCCCAAGAACAGGGGGTTAAGAAACAAACTGTGTTAATTTTTTATAACATAACCTAACTGATAAGAACTTTATTTTGTGACTACGAATCATAATAAATATGAAAAATATTTTTATCTCTACGGGAAAAAAATTTGTGGTTCAAAGGGTTAAAGTATTTCAATTAAGGTATAAAAACGTTTTTGTAAAAACATTGTCACATATGTCAACGTCAGAAAAAACAACTTCGTTTCGTTCCCAATCCAGGATCTTTACGTAAATTTAACAGTTTTAGCCCTACTCAATCATTAATGCCTATAGTTTTACATGTAGAAACATGAAATATATTTTATACATTTTAATTGCGAATTTTCATAACCATTATTATCTAATTGCATCAGTGATGAGCATAACAAATTTCAAAGCGCTGGATTTACCAGTTCATTCAATTTCAATGCTTCAATTGTTTATTACCCTTTAAAACTTTCCGTACACTAATAGTATAATTCCAAGTTATATACTGCAAGCTTTATTACCACACGCGACACCAAAATGGTAACAAATTTAGTGCTTTTCGTACACATAGGTATAATCTTCCAAAAAAACTTCCAATACTTCCAACTAAGGAAGTACTTAGTACTTTTCATATAAATAAGTCCTCCTGGTATTTTAGTAACTAACACATGTGCCTGTGATGTATAAGTGCACTTATTATTATGCTCATCAGTGTTTGAACATAAATTTGTTTGTATAAATAGACAAAACCACAAAAATAACAAACCAAAATGAGATAAGATAAAAAAGCGCAAATCTAATTCAGCAATAATCAGAAAAAATATTTGCATAGACTACCAGCATATCCCACGACACAATGTTAGACCGGTAAATGGCTTAATGCGGCCTATACTTCCAAACTGCTGCTGTCGTTGAAGCCTTGTGTACATGTGTGATATTCACTCAATCCATAATGCAGAATTGTTAAATTTGTCTCCAAAACAGATAAAGTTTTTAAAAACATTAAATTTCCTTACAAACTCTATTTGTTATATTCGAATGAATCAATTGATTTGGTCCAAAAATTAGTCCTTGTTCGAATATAGACAATATCAATAAACGTCTCAGGGTACATCCCACACAAAATTTTAAAATTTTCGCATGAGTCTATTTTAAGGACATGCCTCTGAAATTTCAAATTGGAAAAATACTTCTCAATCTATATCAAATTTCGAGAATATAATGTTGCAAAAGTCATTCGGATACCTTCCTTACGAAAGTTCAAATCTTTGCAAAGGAAAGTGGGACGATTGTTTTGAAATTTTTAATCAAAGGTAGTCCATCCTATACGATGTACTTTTTTCTTGTTCCAAAAAATCGACAAATCCTACGGTGACAAACTAAAATGGATCTTTGGCACTATAACTATCGAAAGAAATTAATTCCAAAATTAGATCAATTTCCAAGATTGATAATTTCGTGCTGAAATGTATCTACTCCGTAAAAAAATTAAAATTTTAAAATTTAAATTTTTTTCACATATATTTATGATATTTATTATACCCTACACCACTATGTGGGGAGGGTATTATAAGTTGGTTTTGGCCAAAAAGTTTGTAACGCATCGAAATAATGGTCGTAGACCCATACTTATGTATATCAAAATGAATGTCTCGACGAGCTGAGTCGATCTGGCTATGTGTGTCCGTCCGTCAGTCCGTCCGTCCGTCCGTCTGTCCGTCTGTCCGTCTGTCCATCTAAACCTTGTAATCACGCTACAGGTCGCAATTTTGATCGGATCGTCACGAAATTTTGGGTGTTGATGGGGGTCCCGGAGGGGAAGAAGCCTATTGATTTTGGTGATGGTCGGATAATATTTAGGGGTCGGAATGGGCAAAAAACGTATGTGGATAAAAAGACAACGTTTTTTTTCAAAGCGAATATCTCAGCTTCTATATGATGTATACCAAAAGCAAAACCTGACAACGAAAGTAGAAAATATCACCTTTCTAATGATGTAAAGTAGGTTCTTGTAGGTGAACAAGTAACGAAGATATCACAATAGTCGCAAATAAACCCCAAATTTTCATGCTTGCGATTTTAGTTATAATGGCGAATATCACAGCTTTGGCTGGGGAATTTCCAAAAGCAAAACCTGACTATGAAAGTAGAAGATTCCACCTTTACAATGATGCAAACTAGGTCGGCGTAGGTGACCAAATAGCGGAGATATCACAATAGTTGGTAATTCATCCCATTTTTCCATTTTTTTGAAAATAACGCTACAGGCCGCAATTTTGATCGGATCGTCACGTAATTTTGAGAGGTAATGGGGATCTCAAAGAGGAAGAAGCCTATTGATTTTGGTGAGGGTCGAATAATATTTAGGGGTCGGAATGGGCAAAAAACTAATTTGGATAAAAAGACAACGGTTTTTTCCAAAGCGAATATCTCAGCTTCTGTAAGAAGTATACAAAAAGCAAAACCTGACAATGAAAGTAGAAAATATCACCTTTCTAACGATGTAAAGCAGGTTCTCGTGGGTGATCAAACAACGAAGATATCACAATAGTCGCAAATTAAACCCAAATTTTAATTTTTTCGATTTTAGTTATAATGACGAATATCACAGCTTTGGTTGGATACTTTCCAAAAGCAAAGCCTTACTATGAAAGTAGAAGATCCCATCTTTACAATGATGCAAAATAGGTCGGCGTAGGTGACCAAATAACGGAGATATCGCAATATTCGATAATACATCCCATTTTTCCATTTGTTTGGAAATCACGCTACTGGGCGCAATTTTGATCGGATCGTCACGAAATTTCGAGAGTTAATGAGGGTCTCACAGAGGAAGAAGCCTATTGATTTTGATGATGGTCGGATAATATTTAGGGGTCGGAATGAGCAAAAACTTTATTTGGAGAAAAAGTCAACATTTTATTCCAAAGCAAATATCTCAGCGTCTACAAGGGGTCTACAAAAAGCAAAACCTGGCAATGAAAGTAGAAAATATCACCTTTACAACGATGTAACGTAGGTTGTCGTAGGTGGTCAAACAACGAAGTTATCGCAATAGTCGCTAATAATAGTTGCGATGTTAATAGTAATAACGGATATCACACCTTTGGTTGGGGACCTTCTAAAAGCAAAGCCTGACTAAGAAAATAGAAAATCACATATTTGAAATTATGCAAAGTAGGTTGGCGTAGGTAGTCAAATAATAGAGATATCGCAATAGCCGTTAATGCATCCCTTTTTCCACTTTTTCTGCAATAATACTACAGGTCGGAATTTTGATCGGATCATCACGAAATTTTCTCACAGAGATAGAAGCCTATTGATGTTGGTGGTGTCGACAGTAGTAAAATATAAAATTAAATATTAATTATTTTGGTTCAGTTCGCCTTAAGTCATTTGGTATAAAAGCCAGATAGGTGAAAACGTTCGTATCTCCATAAACGAAATGTTTTCGAGTGAAATTATTCACAGATATAGTGGTGTAGGGTATCACATAGTCGGCCCCGTACCGACTATAGACTTTTCTCACTTGTTTTTAATACTAGGGATGTGTTCTTAGCACGTTTAGATTCGCCGCTCCTGTTATTGTTTTTGTACAATCACAGACTGAGGAACTGTTTTGAAAAGCCATTCTCTTGAACTAAATTTAAATGGAAGGTGGTTACAGATGGGAAGCTTTTGTGGATTCTGAAACTACAACGTTCATAGAAGAGAAAAATAAAAAAAGAACAAGAACGAAAATCGCCAGAGCGCTTTTTAAATAAATCGCGATTCAAATTGACATTTTTAAGGAT
Organism: Musca autumnalis; assembly: GCF_047663935.1. Classification (NCBI taxonomy): domain Eukaryota; kingdom Metazoa; phylum Arthropoda; class Insecta; order Diptera; family Muscidae; genus Musca; species Musca autumnalis. The sequence continues at coordinate 202,680,630 of NW_027411644.1, read as the reverse complement.
TTTTTTAGGGTTTCACGAAATTGGCTCCTATCGTAATGATAGAGATTGGAGTTTATAATATCTTTTTTAAGGTGCGATACAGTCAATCCATTGTCCTTATTTGTACTTCTATATCTCAATAACGGTAAAAACTACGAAGATATCATAAAAGTCAATCTTGTGGAGAATTTTCATAGCTACAACATTTTCTTAACTCCTATTTCGATAGGGCTTGCGGTTTCCAATCAAAATCGTGAAAACCCAAAACACCCCTAAAAATGTCAAATTGAATCACGATTTATTTAAAAAGCGCTCCGGCCATTTTTTTATACCCTCAGCATTTATGCTAACGAGGGTATATACACTTTCATACGGGCAAAATGTGCCTCATCGAAATAATGCTTTTAGACCCCAAGTATGTTTGGACGAAATGTGTTTCAGACAATTTGGAGTCGATTGACAATTGGAGTCGGTCTGTCTGTCTGTTTGGCTGGCTGGAGCGCACGATAACTCTCGAACGGATCAATTGATTCGATCCAAAATTTGGCTTACGAAATATTTTCTCCAAACTTAGTTTAAGTTCGAAGATGGGTTATATCGGTCCACTCCTTCCGGTACCTCCCCCACAAAAGTTCGAAAATGTTCGCAAAATTTGTTCGTACGATAACTCTTGAAGGGAGTAACCGATTTGGTCCATACTTTGCAAATCGTGAAATGTCTACCAGACTTAGATGAGTTTCGAATACGGACTCAATCGGTCCACTCATTCGGGTACCTCCCACACAAAATTTGGGATAAGTTCAGTTTAGGACCTGCTCTCGAATCGCTTTAATATTTATTTAAGCAGCTTGCATTCACTGCCCCCCATACGACGGTACAAGTTTCATCAGTGGCAAGTCCACACTTCCTGAGAAAATAGCCTGAAAGTTGCAAAAAAAACCTATGACACTGTGTGAGGTGGTTGGAGCCCAAGATAATTCTCGAAAGGATCTGCCGATTCGGTCCAAAATTTGACCTTAGTACTATTTTGTCCAAACATAGTTTAAGTTCGAAGATAAGCCATATCGGTCCACTCATTCAGGTACCTCCCCCACAAATGTTCAAAAATGTTCCGAAAAATTTTTCGTACGGTAACTCTTAAAGGGAGTGGCCGAATTAGTCCATACTTTACACATCCTAATATATCTATCAGATATAGATCAGGTTCAAATATATATCCACTCCATCCGGTACCTCCCACACAAAATTTCGGATAAGTTCACTTTAAGACCTGATATCGAATCACTTTGATTTTTGTTGAAGCAACTTGCATTCGCTGCCTCACTTACGATGGTTAAATTTTTTTTTAGGGGCAAGTCCATACTTCTTGAGCAAACAGCCCGAAGGGTGTAAAACCCCCCCTATATAGGGCCTACAAGAAAACGTGGACCTATGCCCATAATTTATGGTGGTGAAGTTTCTTGGTCATTGGAAACCCTAAATGTCAAATTATAGCTAATTCGGTCTGAAAATGTAGCTAAAAGCGTCAAAATAGGTGAAATCGGACGGTACCGCTGTATGGGGGCTGTACGAAACCGTGGACCTATGACCATAACTTATGGTGGAGAAATTTCTTGACGACTAAAAACCCTAAATGCCAAAGTATTGTCATTTTGGTTATGCCGTGTGCCCCTATACCATGCTTTCAGTTAAAAATATGCTTACAGTGACGTCAAAAAATTGACAAAAGTTCTGAAAAATTAAAACTTTAAAAGCTCTTTGTGTGGAGGCTTTTTTTTATCGAATCACTTTATAATTAATATTTTATGTAATCTTAGGTAAAAACTCATCAAAATATCATGCAGGGATACGAGATTGTAAAAGAGTCATAACTCTAGTGGCCATAGGTTATGTGTAAATTCTCTATAACGAACTTATGGTCCAATCATCACGAAATTTTGTAAGGAGATCGTTTTCGGACAAGGATAGAAACGATTAGTTTTTGGCGATGATGGTGAAATATGTAGGGGTTAAAAAGAAACCAAAAACAACTTATTTAGCCGAATTTATAACGGCTCTGTTGCCGATCGGCGAAATTTTGAGTGATATTTGAATTTATGACAAAGAAGGACCTTGCAATTTATCGGATAATATTTTTTTCGAAACTTTCATACGGGCAAAATGTGCCTCATCGAAGTAATGGTTTTAGACCCCAAGCATTTTTAAACGAAATCCTTTTCAGACAATTTGGAGTTGATATAGATATGTCCGTCCGTCTGTGTGCCTGGCTGGAGCGCACGGATCAACGGATTCGGTCCAAAATTTGGCTTTTGTAATATTTTGTCCAAACTTAGTTCAATTTGGAAGATAAGCCATATCGGTCCACTCCGTCAGGTACGTCCTCCACACAGGTCGGAAAATTTGTGCGGATGATAACTTTTGAAGGGAGTTACCGGTTTGGCCCATACTTTTCACTTCGTAAAATTGAGGTTTTAATATGGACTCAATCGGTCCATTCCTTCGGGTACCTCCCACACAAAATTTCGGAAAAGTCCTGTTTAGGACCTGCTCTTCAATCGCTTTGTAATAACTTGTATTCACTGCCCCCATACCACGGTATAAGTTTCATTAGGGGCAAGTCCACTCTTTCTGAGAAAATAGCCCTAAAGGTGTAAACCACCCCTATGGTACCATGTGTAGTGGTTGGAGCGCAAGATAACGATCGAATTTTGCCTTGTAATATTTTGTCCAAACTTAGTTTAAGTTCGAAGATAAGCCAAAGTTCTAAAATGTTCGGAAAAATTGTGCACACGATAACTCTTGAAGGATCCATACTTTACACATCCTAATATTTCTATAGATCAGCTTCGAATATGGACTATATGTGTTCACTCCTTCGGGTACCTCCCACACAAAATTTCGAATAAGTTCAATTTAAGACCTGCTCTCGAATCACTTTGATTTGCTGAAGCAGCTTGCATTCGACGTCTCAATTACGCATTTGTGAAACATTTAATTTGGCAGTGGCTTGTTTCAGTTCGAAGATGGGCAATACCGGTCCACAACTTCCTGTACTTCCCCCAATATTTAAAAAACGTCACTTAAACGGTGTGCACCATCCCTTTAATTTGATCCAAATTTTAGATCTCCTAATAGTTTGTCCAAATTTAGTTTAACTTCTAAAATGGCCCATATCGATCCTCTCCTTAGGCTACCTCACCAATAATGCTGGAAATGTATACCGATGATGTTCGTTGTGTTCCTGTTTACAGCAATATTATGTTTTCCGTGGACAAGTCCATGCTTTCTGGCAAACTGGTCGAAAATTTATACGATGACCCACTGAAATTACTAGTGGGCGCGATATCTATGTAAAAAGGGTGACTCCCAAAATAAGATCCACTTTCATATTGGACTATAACAGTCCATTCCTTTAAGTATCTCCTCCTATACACTTTTGAACTTTAATCCTAATCCACATTTTTGTCGGCAAGTTAAAATGTCCAAAAAGGGTCCCAAAATTCTGAAAAGACACTATATACATTCGATTTGTCCGTAGATTAAAGTTTCAATTCACAGCGGCCGAGGGTATATCTCTGTCGACAAAACCGACTAATAATTTTTTACTTGTTACAATATGATTTCAAGAGATAAGACACGATTGCTTTCTATGGATGTGTTATAAAACCTGATTTTTGGTTTTCTTATGATTGATTTCTTGCATTTCTTTTGTCACTTTTCCTACAAACTTAATTCGTACATTTTAGTTTAACAATTTTTATATAAAAAAATCCATCTTCCCCTAAATAATATGTCATACTCTTTGCTAGTTTTCTCTGACCACAAATTATGGTTGTCGTATGTCATTTTTTTCAATATTCTCATTTTTTAAATAAATTTACATCCTAACTTTCCCCGTGATCTACCTGTTGTTAGGCGATTCTCTCTTTTGTTTTTGTTTGTTGGGTATTTATCTAAATAAACACTTCTAAGATTAATGCTGGCAATGTTTTATAACACCAAACAGTATAGTCGAAACGAACAGGCCGAATGGAATAGCAGTGGCAGACAATTTTAAAGTGTTCTGTGGTTTTTGTATTTTTTTTGTTATATTGGCGACTATAAGAATAATTATAGTATTTTTTCTGTTGTTGTAAATTACTAGAAAAATACTTAAATAAAAAGTAAACGAATTGCCAAAACAATAAAACAAAAACAAAGCAATTAAACTAAAACAAATCGAAGCGAATCAATGATCCACTAACGAAGTGAATAAAAAAAACGTAAACGAATAAAAACAAAATTAGAAAAAAATACCTGCTAGAGAAATTCGAAAGAAGAAAAAAAACACACAGAGAAGAAGAACACCTATAGATAGATGAACGACTTTCATGAACCACAATAGCTTTTAACGATGCAGTCGACAAATAATATTTAGGCAATACGGATTTGCAAATCCCAAACCCCAAAATTTGTGCATAGCAAACCAGGCATCCACACAAAACATTCGGCTAGGATTATGGCCGTTTAGGGCTTTTAGAAAGATCAAAAACAACAATACCATGTGTTGTGAAGGTGAAAGTGAAATTATGTGAAACTATTGGAATTTGAAAAAGTTAACCTTGAGGCAATCGCAGGCAATGAATGCCAAAATGTTTGCAGTTGAAGAAAAAAAGTATACAATTATTCAAGTATTGTTCAGTGTTATTTTGCATCAAAAATAAATAAATTAAGAGTGATGTGTGTGTGAGCGTATAAGTTATTTTGGGAAATTTCCATCAAAAAAATTGAAAAAAGAAACAGAAGAAAAAATAAAAGCACAGAGAAAAAAGTGCAGGAAGTAATTATAGAAAGGTAAATATTACGTATATATGGCGCGTGGACGTAATCACAATCGTAATCGAAATCAACAGAATCAAAGTACTCAGCAACACCAGCAGAATCAAAATCAAAAACAAACAACTCAGAAACAGCAGCAGCATCAGCCATCACAGAAACATTTAATTTATCAGCAACAGCACCCTCAGCTTTCAGGCTGCCAAATGCAGCAAATGCAATCAACAAATGCCTCTGATGCACCTGTTGCCGCCATCTATCAAGAAAACAACAGCATCAGTGGCAACGAAATCGATGGCGGCGGTGGCGGCTATAGCGATGGCAGCAACCAACACAGTTTAGATCAACCCCATACGCCCTCCACAAATTCTGAAAGTTATGGTCACAATAATAAAAGTAATAATTATAATTATGATAATAATGACCACCACCATGATGTTGGTCATAATGAGGTTCTTGCCAATGTCATCCCTTCCCCTGCCACCAATAACGATGGAATTGCCATAAAAACACACCTTGAAATGAACGGCGACCCCTCTACCACTACATATACTTATCAAATGACTATGTCTAATAATAGCCCGTCAGATTTCAGCCAAAACAAAAGGAACAACGCTAATTCTCTTCCTACTCAGCCCCAACAACACCAAGACGAAAGTAATTCAGCTGAAGAGCAAACTATAGACTCATCGGAATATCGTCTGCCCACGGAAAACACAACACAGCGAGTAACAAATGGCCAGTTCAGCTCATCGCCAGCATCATCATCATCTCTTCAGCAAAGAGAAGAGCATGAAGAGTATGAAAATAATTTGAGTAATGTCGGCAGCAATGAGCATTATTACATTAATCGTTCTCCGGTCATCGAGCATAGCGTTAGTGTGATCGCACAAGTAACGCCAAATAACGATCAACATTTTGCGGACAATTGTGATGATCGTCATCAATTGAAACAAGAAGTAACGACGGTATGTGATAATCCGAGCGATAATTTAACAACAACATCGACAAATACAATAACAATGGGTCAAAAAAATACCAAAGGTGGTGAAATATCACCATCGTCCAGTTCCGCTCACATACGGGAATTTCGCGAATCACCTTTACCAGCTCAAAATACCGCTTCCAATAATGGAAGTAGAGTTCAATCTCCCGGTTTACCAACAATAACCGTGTCCGATTGTAGTACCGCTACCACGAATAGTACACCTCTTTATCCCAATCCCACACAGTCTGGAGGATACTCTCAGAGGTGTGACAATAGTGACAAGAGGGGAATTTATGATTTTGAACAAGCCAAACAAGAGTTCAATGATCATAACAGCAGCAGCAGCAACACCACCACCCCAGCAAACAAAGAATCTTCCGCACATGGAATGGAAGGCCAAAACACATCATTATCTTCGCCCTCAAGTTCACCATCATCATATCGTTCGCCATCACCAACGTCAATGTACTCACAAATGCGTTATAATTATGTTAAACTAGAAGATGTACCCGAACAAGAGGAAGAGGAATATGAGGAAGATGAAGATGACAGTGATGAGGGCAATGAAACCGATGAAGGTGTGGCGGCAGCAGCAGCATTAAAACAAAAACCAAACAGCCAATTTGCAACACATCAACAAAATGTCGCCGGCAGTCACAGCAACCTTGACAATGAATTTCTTCAACGTAAAAACTCAGCATCGCTCAGTCCAGATCGCCTTCAATATACCACCAGAAGCATTGATATAAATCACAGCAATAATAGTACCGATTCTAATTTAAGCACAAGCTATCCCGATTCTGGTATGGGTGAATCGATTGCATCGTCCACAACAACATCAACAACGAATGGGCGCTGTTCTAGCACTTCATCCATGCAGCAACAACAACACCATATGAAATATCAACAGCAACAACAACAACATCAGCATTTTGTACGCGATGGCAGTTCCACTGATTGTGAGGAGACCCTAACACATTGTGAAGAATTAATTGATTTTGTTGATACAACAACTGAATTTCTAGATCCCTCAGAGCGTTTGGTGTGCATCGAAAGTATTAGCCTACCAGATGTTGTTGTCGAGTCAACAAACTCTTGTGGCAATGCATCATCTTCTGCAAATGGTAGTGGTGGTGGGGTTGGCTCGTCCAATAATACCTCCTCAGATTCGAATGCAGGTGAAGAACGTGATATAATTAATATTAATGGCGCCACCGGTAATGCCATGGGCAATGTCCATTTTATACCCATCCATGTAGAGGGTAGCAGCAGCGGCCGTTCATCGCCTAGAAAACAAAGTGTTGATGATAGCGTTGTTGGCAGTGGTAAAACAACGATTGAAATTATCGAAGATGTCACCGAGTTTCAACCACTCAATTTTGGTCATAAGTCAACCGTACAAAATGATTTGAAAGCTGAAAGTTTGAAGTAAGTAAAGTTATAAAGATACATACATATGTACATGTATGTTGTTGAAATGAACCGGAGAATGAAACGCGATTGATTTCACCTGGGAAGAGGTGAATACAAGAGAATAACGTTGCTAGGGAAAGAAATGATTAACATTAGTTTTTGCCGACACTCCCTACCCTATGTTTATGTCTTAAATCGTCGTAATGGTGGCAGCGAATACAAGTTGTTGCAACAAAAATCAAAACGATTCGAGAGAAGATCTTAAACTGTACTTTTTCGAAATTTTGTTTTTTGTATGAGAGAAAAATTAATATGTACAAAATATGGACCAAATCGGTAAGTCCTTCGACAGTTATCGTGCGCATAATTGTTGCGAAATATGTTGAACTTTTATGTGGGAGGTACACGAGGAACAAAATACTAAGAAAGCCAAATGTTGGACAAAATCAGTTAATCCGTTCGAACAAAAATGTCATTACGCCATAACTCCAAAGTGTGCCCTAAAACTTATCTGACTTTTTGATGATCATGTGTGTGAACGGTAACTCTCGAAGGGAGCAATCGATTTTATTCCAAACTTTGCACATCGTGTTATTCCTTCCAGATATAAATCGGGTTCGAATATTATGGAAGTTTGCTTACAACAAATTTTTGCACTATATGTCAATTATTTGGTATAGCACCACTTTACGGTACCTGTAGATTCCACGTATTTTGAAAGAAACTCGTTATACAAAATCAATCTATACTTACAAAAGAGTTGTGTAATGATGACTGACTGATAACACTGTGCAACAAAATGGAGCTCAAAGTCTGGCGGTGGAAAATTCCTTTTGGAGATGAAAGCCCTTAGTGAGTACATACAGAACCCCGAAGGACAAGAAACCCGTATTGTTGAAAAGCATATTATTGAAAAGCATACTTTTCACTACGCGGAAAAATTATGATCTAGGTCTAGGAGGTGAACAATTCCTTTTGAGGTTCAGAGATAATCTTGAGTATATTTAGAAACCCGAAGGACAGATTCGACGGATATCCGAATTTTGGACCGGTTATTTTGACACTAAAATCGTATGATACTTAACCGTATATGTATATCATTAGAAAGCTATTAAAATTGTCAATCATACACGATTAACATGCGTCACACATATTACGCGGTTATGGTGCTGGAACAAGAAACCTGTATTGTTGAAAACCTAGGGCTTTCATCCCTAAAAGGAATTTTCCACCCCCCAAAAATTTCGGTTCACAGTGTAATCTACACCCAGGCTAAACGGTTGGAGCTAGAATCTTGAAATTATGAGTGAAGGTCATTCGTGGTCCGTAGGTGTTACATAACGCTGCGTTTTTGGAAATTCGAACGAGAACGGTACGAAAAGTACTAAAAGGTACTAAATATGGTACCATTTGCATTTGGCGAACCAACTAGAGCTAGAGTTCTGAAATTTAGAATGGGGATCACTGATAGAGTGTGGGATAAATGTACTATAGGGTTTTGGGATATTCGAAAAAAAAAAGTATCAGTCGGCTTTGCCGACCCCTCAGCCTATGTGGAGTGAAACACTTTATTCCAAATAAAAAAATTAAGTATTTATTGAGGTTTCTAAAATGTTGGGCGTATAAACCGACAAAAATATGGATTGGATTAAAGCTCAAAAATTTGCAGGGGCTATCGATAGATAGGGCTTTTGTATCATACTTGCCTACGAAAAACATAATATCGCTGTAAACAGGGCCACTAAGAAAACCTTCGGTAAAAATTTCCGAAGGATCCTCGATCCCAAGGATTGGACCGATAGAGCCCACATTTGAATATAAACTAAGTTTGGATAAACTATTTAGAGATCCGAAGAAGTGGACCTATAACCACCGCCTTTGAATTTCATCTAATATTCGAAGAAATATTATGATATCAAAAGTGTGGACGAACGCAGTATTCGGTTCAAGCTCTCCAGCCACTACATGTGGTGGTATAGGGTTTTTTACACGTTTCGGACTGTTCTCTCAAGCAGTATGGACTTCCCCCAGAAAAACATTTTACTGTCGTAATCGAGGCAGCGAATGCAAGCTGCTTCAATAAAAATCATATTGATACGAGAGCATGTCTTGAAGTAAATTTATCCGAAATTTTGTATGGGGTACCCGAAGGAGTGTACAAATATATTCGAATATATGTTAGGATGTGCAAAGTATGGATCAAATCGGTCACTCCTTTCAAGAGTTGTGGTGCCTGAGGTACCTGAAGGAGTAGACCGATATGGCTTTTCTTCGAACTTAAAAGTTTGAACAAAATATTACGAACGCCAAATTTTGGACCGAATCGGCAGATCCGTTCGAGAATTATCTTGCGATCCAACCACTACACACGGTGTCATAGAGCTTTTGCGCCTTTAGGGCTTTTTTCTCGGGAAGTATGGACTTGCCCCTGATGAAACTTGCACCGCCGTATGGGGGGGCGTGAATGCAAGATGCTACAAAAAAAATCAAAACGATTCGAGAGCAAGTCCTAAACTGAACTTTTCCGAAATTTTGTGTGGGAGGTACCCGAAGGAATGGACCGATTGAGTCCATATTGGTACCTCATCTAAGTCTGGTAGAAATTTCAAAAGTTATCGTGCGCACAAATTTCCGGAACATTTTCGAACTTTTGTGGGGGAGGTACAGGAAGGAGGGGACCGATATAGCCCTTCTTCGAACTTAAAATATGTTTGGACAAAATATTTCGAAAGCCAAATTTTGGACCTAATCGGTTGATCCGCTCCAGCCAGCCACACAGACGGCCGGACATGGCTAAATCAACTCCAAAATGTCTGAAACACATTTCGTCCAAAAATGCTTGGGGTATAAAACCGTTATTTCGATGAGGCACATTTTGCCCGTATGAAAGTGTATATACCCTCGCTAGCACAAATGCTGAGGGTATAAAAACAATACAGTTTAAGTGACCTCGAATTCCTCTGCAACTATTAAAACGAATTTGGTTCTCTTTATTCACCGAAAATCTGAAAGTACGAGGGCTGAACGATAACTATCTGGCCTAACATTGAAAACGCGAATATTTAACATCCAATTTTTTTTATTGTTTTCTTAAGTAGTCTCCAACATTGTTTATATGATTTTTCATGTGCTCAAGCCAATTGTTGATACCCTTTTTCCACTCCGATTTAGAGACCTGAAAACATGGTTTTCGAACGTTTGTACAGCATCTTCTGGCTACGAAAATCGTTGACCACGCCTTTTTTCTTGATGTGCCGGAATCAAATAAAGTCACTGGATCCCCAATCAGGGCTTTACAGCAGATGACCCATCAATTCCACGTTTTGCGCGGTCAAACAGGCGCTGTTTTAAATCGATGTGTGAGAGCTTGCATTGTCATGATGCAGAATGATTCGTCTTCTTATGTTCGTTTTTCGAATTTTTCCGAAGACTTCAGGCAAAAAAATTATAGTGTAACACTTAGAATTAGCCGTCCTACTTTTCTGAAGCCGTATAGTTAGTTTTGCCGAAGAAAGAGGCGACCATTTGCTTCGAAGTTTTCTTACATAAACAACTTTCGTTGGATTTGGCTCGTTTTCGAAGACCCATACGGTCGATTCCTGTTTTGTTTCGGGCTCCTAAGCACAGATGCAAGATTAGTCGTCTGTGACGACCCTATAAACGTCGCTTGAAGCACAGCGAACATTTTTATTCACAATTTCTTTGCACCAATCCACAAGAGCCTCCTTTTGAGCGATTTTCCAATTTTGCCGCATCTTACGAGAAAATTCCATTTTTGCGGCCAGGTGTTCAGGTAATATTAAATGTCAAATGGTGAAAGAAATGTCCACAGATTCCCCTATCTCACGGTATATAACATGGCGTTATTCCATTATCCGTTCACGCATGGCTTAATTTTTTTTTCTGGCACAACGTCCAATTTTGGTCGACTCTCACAACCTTAGTTTATTGGCTAGTGTCGGCCACTATTGTAATAAATTCAATAGTGGCCGACACTAGCCAATAAACTAAGGTTGTGAGAGACCAGTTTTTCGAAGTGCTATAGGAAGGCCATTTATCAACATACAAGATTTAACTTGATCGATGCACTCTTGCCGTGATTATCCACGTCGAAAGTTGTGAAAAATGATCGGATGAAAATGTTCAAAGTAATTTCCATTTTTTTTTTGTAAACAATATAGCACAATGTCGTGTGACACATTGTCCTGAGTAGGTATAGGATAAAAACTATCCAAAAAAATTCAAATATTCAGATAGTTCAGTTTCAAAATTTCAGATAGTTTTCGTGGAGCCCTCGTATTAAGTGTCGAACAACAATTATGAATATATCCCAATCTGTTTAACAGTTGCAGAATTTTTACCAGGAAAAAATATTCTGAACCTCTGTGCGTCGCATGCATAAAATCTCTTTACAAACATTTTTGGAATGCTACGTTTGTTGGTATCTATCTAACATTTATATTGAAAGGTGACAATATATAATAGAGTTTTATATCCCCCCAAGGACTGCTCTCAGCCTTTTTGAACTGATTATTTTCTGCGAAAACACATTTTTCAATCAAAAGATGCACCTTAATTATTACTTCCAATATTTCATGCAAAAGAAAACGGGGACTTTTTTCTTGCATTTCATCGAAAACGTTTCTCAATATATCATTTCCTGTTGTGATTTTATTATCAAAAAACAACATTTTTTAGCGCCCCCGTAAAATTTATGAACGGAAATTTGGCAATAAATGCGGCACATGCAATATGCAAAATTCTCCACGACAGATAACCTTTTGATTATAGAAAATATGAATGTTCAAATTGAAATAAATTAACGATAATCTGGAAAATGAAAGATTCATTTTTCATTTTCTGAGAACTACATCAATGATCGATCAATGAATGGATTTAAGGCACATGTCCACATTTCTTTAAAAAAACACACAGCGCAATTCAATAATGAATGTATAATATAATGTATATGAATGTATATATACGCATGGTATATTTCTTTTGTGAGGGTGTCTATTTCAAGTACAGATGTTCAAGTATATGCTTACATATATTTACTATATAGTATATTCAAAAAAAAAAATGTTTGAATGATAGTGTTACCAGTTTGGATTTTTTAGACCAAAATTATAAAATTGTTGATGGAACTTTAACAGGAACTATACCATTTACAATATTTCTAAGAGGTTGTTTATACTAGCTATCAATGTCTTATGACTCAAAATAAAAACTTTCCATATCTACCCATTCAGACAATGTGGAGGCGTAATTTCACTGCATTTTTGCTGGTGTGGACGCAAAAAGTAAATGACTTAACGAAAATCCTCAATATTGCACATATTAGCAACAGTACAATGAAGGGAAATTTCAGCACATATGACATTGATAGATAGTGTTAAGTTAAGGATAATTCCTAAAGGTGTTTTCCTCTCCGTACACAGAAGGTTTTGATCGATTCTGGTGTGTGAACCAGCGTTAAAAGTTTTTAGGCGAAACGCGCGCGTTTATCTTCAAACATAAAAAAACCTTCACCATATTACAGAGTGTAATATTATATTGCTTTTTGTTTGTAACGCATCATTTGCAAGCCCAATATTTATGGAGATATGTGGGTCCACGTTTTGGTACAGCTCCCATTTTATGGATTTTTAAGGTTTTTACTACAAAATTTAAGCGAAATATCTATAATTTCAAAATGAAGTGTTATGAACTAAAATATAATAAACAGTTTTCTTTCTGTTACGAAAGTCCATGTGGTGGGAAATTTTCTGAACACTGGGAGCCCTAAATACCAAATCACAGTAAATTTAGTACGAAAATATAGACAACAACTTCAAAATACCTGAAATCGCAATTTTAACAGGGAACTTCAAATGTAAAATTACAAGTGGTTCGATAAAAAATATAGGTAAAATCCTCAAATTATACAAAAATGGGAGGTACCGGTATAAGGAGCTATGACAAATTATTGGCTCATGTTGACAATTTTTCGGAAGACACTTTTTGACCACTGGGAACCACAGGTGTAAATTACCGCTATGCCGAAACATGGACCCACGTTGTCTATTTTTGAAGAAGAAGTTTTGTGATCACTGGGAACCTCAAATATAAAATTACCTCAAGTCAAAAGAAAAAAATTATAACAAGTAAGAAAGTATCAGTCAAACCCAAAGCCAAACCAAACACAATAATTATGCCGTATATAAAATTAGTCCGGTCAAAATAGACATTGAAATAGCAAAAATTCCCACAAAGCTGAATTTTGGTGGAGAGCTGGGGTTTGCCATTAGAAACAACGTCCTAAAAGTCCCCATCGATCCCATGTGTGCAAAACAAGTTATTCGGGGTCAAAGGTCAAAATTTAAGGGTTTTTAGGTTTTCGGATTTATTTCTTGAAAACGGATGATCTAATCAAAAAGTGACTAAAGTAAATATTGTAGACAGAAAAATTACCTACAAGTTTGACCCTTATAATTTTTTTCTTAGAAGGAACCATTTTTGAGATATAGCTGTTCTAAAAAACACATGATTTTTATGCACTTATAAGGGGAATATGCACATATTCAGACGAACCGGCTAAAATAAGCGAAATAATCGGGTCTGTCCCCCAAAAAATATATATTTTCTTGAAGAGCGAAATTATAGCTATCTTCTAAACAAAATTCCAACAAAATCGGAGTGTGTTTAGTAGAGTTATTCAATGTTAGAGTCATTTTATGCAAAAATAGCCCTTTTAACCCACATGTATAGTCGAAAGCCCAACGGGAACGTCCCCAACGAAAACTCTCAGATTTTTTTCAAGTTTTGTCCGAAGGTAGGGTTTGTTGCGCTGATTACGGAAATGTATAATTTTCAAAGGTTGCGGATCCGGTTCGCCGGTTATTAGACCCGAAAGGCCAAATTTAAAAACCGGGTTAGACCCGGTCGTTTGAAAGCTTACGGAAATATCTAACACATAGTGTCGTTACTTTAACCGGTTCGCCTCATAATGTGCTTACGCGGCTAATTTTTTATTTGACTTTTACATCAAGATATCTCGAAAATGGTATGTCTTTTTTAAGAAACATAAAGACCAATCTTGTAGACAATTATTGAATCTACAACTTTTACTTCAGCGGGCTTTTGCTAAGTATTACCGTTTTTGAGAAAAATTAAAAAAACTGAATAATGCCTCCAAAAATGACCTTTGACCCCGAATAACTTGTTTTGCACAAATGGGATCGATGGGGACTTTTTGGGCGTTGCTTCTAATGGCCAACCCTAGCTCTCCACTAAAATTCAGCTTTGTGGGAATGTTTGCTATTTCCCCCTTATACGCATGTCTATTTTGACCGGACTAAATATATTGTTTTTGTATCACGAGTTTGCTTTAAAATTTGTATGTACCGTAATGTGAGGCTATACCAAATCATTGAAATTTACCAAGAATTTTTGGTAACCAAACTTCTTCATAAAGGTACCGTATATTAAATTACGTTTGAAAGAAACTTTTGGAAAAGTTCTAGGGTTATCTTCCTCAATAGTCATTTTGGTATGTGCCCGGAGGGTTTTGAAGCTTGGAACATTATCTCAGGAAGTATCGACATACTCCGGAAAAATATTGTACCGTTGTAAATGAGGCCGCTAGAACAACCTACTGAAAAAAGAATCAAAACGATGCGAGAGGAGCTCTTAAACTTCACTTTTTTCGAATTTTGTGTGGGAGGTACCCGAAGAAGTGGACCGATATAGCCCATTTTCCAACTTCATACATGACTGGATGAAATAATATGATGTGCAAAGTCTGCACCAATCAGAAACCCCCTGCGAGAATTATCTTGCGGATTTGCCATTTTGGTTGGTGCCGTCAGGGTATCTTGAAACATTTAGGCAAATATCTCAGGAAATAAGGACTTGCGCCAGAAAAAAGTTTATCATCGTAAAGAGAGCCGCAAGGACAACCTGCTGAAAAAATCAAGACGACCCGAGAGGAGCTCATAAACTTCACTTTATCCGAATTTTGGGTGGGACGTACAGAGTGGACAGATATAGTCCATATTCCAACCTTTTACATGACTGGATGAAATGATATAAGGTGCAAAGTCTGCACCAATCTGAAACTCCCTGCGAGAATTATCTTGCGGATTTGCCATTTTGGTTGGTGCCGTTAGGGATTCTTGGAGCTTTTAATCGAATATCTCAGGAAGTATGGACTTGCGAAAGAAAACAATTGTACCGTCGCACAGTGCGAAATATGGGAACTTTAGTGGAACTTTACTCAAAAATTAAAGTACATAGAACTAACGATATTATTGTTGGGATCCATTGCCAAGTATCCCACGACAAATGCCTCATATTCAGTTTTGTGATTTACCCCGCGAAACAACAAGAAATGCACTTAAAAGTTGCACTTTGTCTTACAATATTTATTTTGCTTAAAAATTGCTTCTAGCTTTGCTTAAGTAATATAGTGATACAAACAAATGGTAAGCTAATTGACCATATTTTTTGTCGGTGTTATAATTCTTGACAATTTTTTGATTATTTGGCGTTTATAGAGTTGTAATATTTAATTTAGTTTGGTTGCTATTCGTTCCCCAAAAATGTGCTTTTTTAAAAGTATAATATTTTTTTATAAGTTTTGGAGTTTTTTTTTTAAGTATTGTGGTGAATTGCAGAAAAAATCGCACAATGAGAGGTAGAATATTTTTCTATGGACAAACCAAAAATTAGCTGCATTTTGCGCAGGTTTGAGAGATATGCAACTTTTTGAGAAAGTCATTGGAATATTCTTATATCTATATTTTTGAAAATTTGATAGAAGGACCGGCATTTGACGTCAATGTTGGTTTCGTTTATCCCAAAAAAGGTTCACCAGTACTAAGGAATGTTGCTTTTAATAGTTTTATGACTATTCTTGCAAATTTCATTCACATTTTATAGAAAAAAAATTGTCAAATTGTAGCAGTTTTCTCAGGACATCGTTAAGTATCTAAGTCAAAGCACAGTTGCACCAGATGCTTTTATGTGATATACTCATTTGTAGAACCGTGTAATAAGATAAACATATCCTCAGTCGAAACGTTCAATTTGTAAAATTTATGTTATATCAATGACACGATACTAAAAATAAAAAATTTCAAAAATTATTTTTTTTTTTCATTTACTAATGTATGTGGATGCTTGGGGGAGGGGCCAAAGCAAGGATCTATGCTCTGAATTGTTTTTTTAGAATATGTTCTATTTAATGAAGACAAATTTTAAAGTAAACCAAACTCGGTGGGCAATAATTACCTAACACCATTTAAATATCCCAAATGCGATGTCCCTTCATATTGGGGTTATAGCATAACGAGGAAATACGTTGCTAATATTTCGCAAAACGGTTTTCTACGTACGGAAAACATAAAATGCCAAAATTCAAACAAATATATTGTATTGGCTGGTACCGCTCAATGTGTTATATTGGCTGGTACCGCTCATTGGGGGCTATACCAATTCACGAACAGAAATTGACAATATTTTGAACATATTTTCTCCATCCACTGAAACCCAAATATACCAGTTTGCAGCAAAATCGGTTGAAAAATGAACCTAATACGTAAAAACGGTCACTAACGATATGTGGGGGCTATAGGAAACCGCTGGTCTATGTGGCCCATATTTATCCACATACGACCCTCAACTATAAGAAACATTTTTTGAAAATTTTAGTAACCTACGTTCTTCACATTAAAAGTTATGAGTAAAGTCCCACTAAAGTGTCCATATTTCGTACTGTGCGTCGTAAAGGGAGCCGCAAGACAACTTACTGAAACAAATTTCAAAACGATCCGAGAGGAGCTCTTAAACTTCACTTTATCCGAATTTTGTGTGGGAGGTACCCGAAGGAGTGGATATATATCTGGAAGGAATAATACGATGTGCAAAGTTTGGACTAAATCGATTGCTCCCTTCGAGAGTTATCGTTCACACCATTTTACAGACAAATTTTGAACTTTTGCGGGGGAGGTACCCGAAGGAGTGGACTGATATGGTCCATCTTCAAACTTAATCTAAGTTTGGACAAAATATTCCGATTCCTTAAAATTGGTTTGAATCGGTTGATCCGTTCGAGAGTTATCGTGCGCACCAGCCAGACAGACGAACGGACGTGGATAAATCGACTCCAAATTGTCTGAAACGAATTTTGTCCAAACATACTTGGGGTCTAAAACCATTATTTCGATGAGGCACCTTTTTGGTGGTGTCAAAGTGTATATACCCTTTCTAGCCTAAAGACTTAGGGTATAATAACTAAAATTCTCAAAATACCGGAAGGTATTGTTAGATAAGTGATATGTCATAATATGTTTATAATTTTTGGTGGAGAAGTTTTGTGACCACTGGAAACCTCAAATGTAAAGTTCGGTCACAAAATGTAACTGAAATCTTCAAAAAAACCTAAATGTGTAAAATTACCACTAGGACGGTCAAAAAGATTAAAGTAACATACCCCAATATACTTTAAAACGGGTTATATAGGGGCTATACTAAAACATAGACCCACGTTGACAAATCTTAGGCGAGAATTTTTGTGATCACTGGGAAACTAAATGTTAAATTACCGCCTGTTCGGTCAAAAAATGTAGCTGAAATCCTCAAAATACCTAAGGTCGGGAGGTATAACGATATGTTAAAGAAGTTTTTTTGGTGGAGAATTTTTTTTTTTTTTTTTGGTTTGCCAAAATGTCTAATTACTGGTAGTTTGGTCAAAAAATTTTGCTAATATCATCAAAATACCAGATATCGGAGGTTTTTGTTTCAGCTATTTCGGTTGGGTAATGTGGATAAAAGCTTCAAAATTCCTTAAATCGGTAGGTACCATGCTAACGGGGTTATACGAAAACGTGGCCATTAGGTTGGTTTTAAAACATCTATGTCGGAAATTTTTATGCGGCAACCCCCTAAAAGTTTTAGTTTTGTTAGATTTTGAGATTACCAAAGTTTGAGTACAATCGGAGTATGTTAACACGTGCAACTGAAGCCTCAAAGTTTCCATGGGCCCTTTTTTACAACCTCATACCCCTGTATCATATCGTTATGAATTTCTACATAAGATTACATTGAGTCTTAATTATAAAGTGATTCGAAAAAAAAGATTGCACACAAAAAGCTTTTAAAGTTTTTATTTTTCAGAACTTTTGAAAAATGTTTGAAGTTACTATAAGCAGATATTTAACTGAAATCAAGATATAGGGGCACACGACATAACCGTTGGTTTCTCACTATTTTATCGTCGAATTATTACATATATATCATTATACCCTATACCACAATGAGGAAAAGGGTATTATAAGTTTGTTTTGGTAATTATACCCTATACCACAATGTGGAAAAGGGTATCATAAGTTTGTTTTGGTAAAAATTCATGTAACACCGCGAAATATTCGTCGGAGACCCCCAATGTGGTATACCAATCTTCATATCTCGACGAGATAAAGCGATTTTGAGATGTGTGTCCGTCCGTCCGTCCGTCTGTCCATTATAAATTGTAAACACGCTCCATGCCGCAATTATGGACCGATCGTCACGAAATTTTGTATGGTGGTCGGGTTCAGATCAGAAGAGATCCCTATTCTTATTGGTGATGATCGTAAAATATTTAGCGGGTGAAATGGACCAAAAACATAATATTTATCCAATTTTCTAGCGGCTCTGTAGGTCTCAATAATAGTCCGATCAACACGTAATTTTAAATAAGGTAAGAGTATATCACAAAGGAGAAGCTTGCAATTTGAGATGGCGATCGTATAATATTTAGAGGGTTAAATGGACCAAAACTTTTGTGTGAAAATTGTGAATATTTTTAATATACAGCTTAAATCTTAATTCGTGGAAGTGACATTCCGGACAAGTGAGATATACGTGAAAGTGGAACGCTTGACCTTTCAATTGATGCCAATTTTGTTGGTGTACATGAGCAGATAACAGAGTTACAGTCTAATATATTCTGTTTTTTGTTTGTAGTGTAATAATAAACTCGCTAGAAGTCGCTATTATACATCAATAGTCACGAAATTTTGCACCGAGTAAGAGTATAGGTCGAAAAAGATGCCTACAATTTCGAATGATGATCTGATATTCTTTAGCGGGTGAAATGGACCATTACTTTTGTATGAAAAATATAAAAATTTTATTTTTTGTCGATATTTTAATTCCTTGAGGACATATATATTTCGCAAAGTAGCCTATATATGGGAAAAAATTAATGACCTTTCCTCTGATGTAAATTGCAATAAAGTGTTTGCTAGACAACGGGCCTACTGCCTAATATATAATGGGTTCATTTTTATCCCATGCTACATATTGTCTCTCCACAAGTTTATGTAACACCACGAAATATTCGTTCTAGACCCCTTATTTGGTATGCCAAAATTCATATCTCGACGAGATAAAGCGATTTAGCGATGTGTGTCCGTCCATTAAAACTTGTAAACAAGCTTAAGGCCGCAATTATGGACCGATTGTAACGAATTTTTTAAGGAGGTTGGATTCGGGCCAGAATAGAAATGATTAGTTTTTGGTGATGATCGTGAAATGTTCAGGAGATGAAATGGACCAAAAACAAAATTTTAACCAATTTTGTAGCGGCTCTGTAGGTCAAAATAATAACCCGCAACATTTTAAACAAAGTTTGAGTTTATGAAGAAGAAGAAGCGTACAAACCAACGTGAAGATCAGATAATACTTAGCGGGTTAAATGGACTGAAACTTTTGTGTGAAATTGGTAAAAATTTCAATAACGTAGCGGTTAAACAACGGAAGTAGGAGTACTACATAAGTGGGTTTCTTTACATTTTAGTTTGTGTGAACTAAATTGTCCTTTCCTGCTACAAAAATGTCTTTGTCATCTAGATAACTTTTTGGTTTTGGTCATAAGTATTATATATTACATCTCTGATATTTGATAATTAAATTTTCACAATCATTGAAAAGAAGTTCCGTGGAGAGCGATTGTCCAGGGATAGTGGTATAGCGTATCTCATGGTCGGCTCCGTTCGACTATAGACTTTTCTTACTTGTTTTATATTAAAAGTGGTTTGTGCGGGACCTTTTTCAATATTTATGTGAAATAAAAGTTATGTTAGTCATTAATAGGAAAAAGGTTATTCATTCGTGCAATTTGTTTTTTTTCATTTCATAATATTTAAAAAAAAATCAAAGTGGTTTGTGCGGAACCTTTTTTATAATAAAATTATCAGCAGGAATGTTTTATAAGTCATCAGAGACTAAACACCAAATTTTGGCCCTGTTGTTAGGATAATGTTTCTAAAACCTTGAAAATGCCAAAAATGTGGCGTACATTTATTTGAGGATTATATCAAAATGTGAACGATTAAATGCTTGGTAATCCTCAAAATCCGGATGTACCGTTCTGTTGGGGCTATATGAAACCCTGGTCCTGTACCGACAATTCTCTTCATGTACCCCACGAGGGCCAAACATGAAATTTTAGTCACTTCGGTAGAATAATCCAACACCGAAAATTGTTGGCGGGCTATATGAAAACGTGGACTTATACCGACAATTCTTTGAAGTAAAGTTTTATACCCCCAACGAATACTAAATATTAAATTTTATTCATGTCGTTAGGATAATTATGCTAAAACATTCGAATGGCACGCGCAAGGGAGTTTGTAATAAATTCCAACAACAATCACTCACAGGCAACTGTGATGATGTTTTTCAACTTACAGAACTCGATGAGTTCTTAGTTGATACGTGCTGATTGTTATTTGCAAATATTTTTGTTCTGATGTTTTTTGGAAAAACCGAAAAGTGAGTGTGATTCTCATTTATTTGAAAATACTAATCACTTAAAGAGTTCAGTTTTTCGCTAAAAAGGCATCATTTCAAAAATCTGTAAAGCCAATTGATAACTCCCTTCGCCGGGATGAAATCATGATATTGGTAGCGATCAGTTCGTTTTTAAAAACATTACTCTCTGTAATAGAGGGTAATAAATGAAGTCAAACGATTGGGGGAATACTCCAGCCTAAGCAATCAAAATAGTTATTTCTCAGAAACTATAGATAGACTTTTCTATACGTAGGTAGGATTTATATATAACACTTTTTTACATTGTTTGAAATTACATGCATAAAATGTGAGTTTTTTTTGTTACCGATTATAAAATTATCCCTATCCGTACAAAAGCTGCAGAATGTTGACCAGGAAAACCCTATTCTGAAGCACCGTGAAGTTTATGGAAGATCGTTTTAAGTTGCTCATGGTAGATATTAAGTGTGGTACTGCACCACTTAGCCTCCCTTATGTTATGACCAAAAAAATCTATTTTATTTCAACTTTCATTTTAAGTCCACAAGCACTGAATTTTGGGCTCTCAATAATTTTTTATACTTCCAATGGCAACTCTGTCCCGATTATGTGTGTTGTTTTGATAAAAAGAAAATTTAGTCCATAAAATAATAGAGATATAATGAAAAAATGTGAATCATTTTTTTCGATTCTAGTGAAAATAAATTTGAAAGACATTTAAAAGAAGCAAAAGAAAAGCCATACGGCTTAAACGTTCAAAAAATGATAACATAAAATGTTTTTTGAAAATTTTGCATATGTTACATACATACACACACAAACATGGCATATATAAATAAATATTTTCGTCATGTTGTTTTTTTGTTTTATTCGCCTTCGTTGATTTGCTCCCGCTGTGTTTCGCTGTATTCAATGGAACGTGCCAAATTTCATAGTCAAATCTATACTTATCGGAACGAAAGAATGTTTCGTTTGAAATTCCTAATTTTCTTTAGATTTCTTACGACCATTCCCGCCGTCGACTGCAAGCAAACAAACAAGACAAACAAAATAATCGCCGAATAAAAACAACACGTCTGACATTCCCACGCCGTTATGCCACCACACACAAACCATCCTCATCATCATTTATCTACAAGTGAATTTTGAATGCAAAAAAATATTGTTTTACTTTCTGCGGAATGGGCAAAACTGCGAACAACATGCAAGTGTATCCGAATATGAACATTGTAAAGAATTATGTTTTCTTACACACGGAGCTTGTTCTCAATTTAGCCGGCAAACTAAAAAAGAAAACTGGTCCATATCTAGAGATAGACAGACATTTGTTTTATTTGTCGATTGCATTCAAGTAAAAAAAAACAGAAAAACAAACAACACGTTTCTTGTTGAAACCTATTTTTAAAATGTAAATTTCAAATAAAAAATACAAATATAAAAATAATTTGCCGAAATATATTTTCAATTCGGATATAATTGGTAATTGGTATTTTGGTGTATTTGTCTGTTGTACATATTATCGCACGTGTCTTTTGTATAAAAGTAAGCCCAAAACCCTATATGCGTTCTTGACCAACATGAAATTCAAAGTAGATTTAATGATTCTGTGCAGACTCGGCGACACAAAGAAGGTCCCATATCAAAGGCCAATAAATAGAATGAGAGAAGTTTCCCCATGCCTCTTCGGATGATTGCTAAAAGATCTGGAGGGCGTAGGAAACTTGCAGAGGTAGGATAAAATTTTGATATATAATGGTAGCGCTCTATTTGCGGTATTATCAAATGGATGTCACCGTCGTGCTGCGTTAAATATCTTCAGATGCGATGATTTCAAATTTCGTGTTTTGTGTTGCGATCGCCGTATCATCTGCATAATTTAAATTAAACAATGTTGGGCCAAGGAATGAATCTTAGGGAAGGCAGTTACTGTTTTGTTGTTTTGTCCTGCTAGAGCTGTCGTTTAAGTGGACAGTGAATAGTCTGTCGCTGCCGATTTTGTTTAGTATTATTTTTTTGTTTTTTGTTTAGTAATAACAGACTCTTCTTCCAGACTATGTCGTAGCCTGTTGCCAAATCAATGAAATATACTGCGGTTTACTTCATCCTGTCGAAAACACACTCGATAAAATTGGTAAGGGCCAGTACTTGGTCTGTCTAGCTTCGGTTCTAGCGGAAGCCTGCTTGTTCCTTGGGATGCATTTGTCAATTTCGTCTTTAATGTGCGAGAATATTAGACGTTCAAAAAGGACACCGAAAGAAGAGCAATATGCCGATATTTTTTGCCACTGGGGGTATGAATCTGATATCGCAATCATGTTTTGTGGTGTATTTTGGTCAGTCTACTTTCCTGAAGTTCAATTTTGGTTTATCGTTAGACCGTATGTATGATATTGTAACACCGATATTTATAATTGCTGACCGGTCTTGGCTTTGTGGGAAGTTGGAGAGTATACATCTTGATGCACGGAGCGGTGTGCCGTTAACGCAGGATATGAAACATATGTCATGGTTAGAATCGCGGTTGCATCTCGCTGAAAACTAGCGGAATTTTTTGCGTCGAATAACTGGTTCAAATCATTTATTTCGGGCAATTGGTATAGTTATTCAACGGAGACCGATATAATAAGCTGGGACAATACCCATAACAATACCATAATCTAAATGTTTTCCTCTAAAGTTAGTGTCAGTTTACCGAAGACTCCATCACTCTCGAGGCAGGTAGAGTCTCTGACTGAGACTCTAGATCACAGTTGTCCCGGGAGAAATAATAGCCTAATATGCTTCGTTGGAGTAGCATTGACTACTTCTGGAGTGTCACCGTGGTGCAACGGCATGCAGACCCGGCTTGCACGCAGAAGGTCGTGGGTTCGATTCCCCGTCTAGGCTACATCAAATGTTCAACGGTGGCAAAATACACCTCAGTAATGTTGGCGACATTTCCTGAGTATTCCAGCCATGTAAAACTTCTCTACAAGTATTGTCTTAGGACACGCATTTTGGACTCGGCGATAAACTGTAGGTCCCATATAACACTGTGCAACATTTTTAACGTAATCTTGTACAAACAATTTGAGTTGAAGATTTTTTGAAAGTACAGACCCAAACGACAGAAAATCTCAGTTGGGTTTTGTGTCAGATCCAGCCTGTATTTTATGACCCCATCTAAACATAATTAAATATTGACTTTTTTGAGCAATTCTTGGCTATATCTCTAAAACCTATGTGAATATTCATCTGACCTCTGAAGCAAATTTGTAAATAAAGGCAAGAATAAAATATTTGGAGAAGTAATGAACTCGAAAAACTGCCTTTATTGCATCAAATTTTATAAAATATCGAAAATTTCCACAATTTGTATATATTTCGCACCATATCTCCAAAAACCGTTAATTTTTTCTTAATGTTTTCTTTTGGAAAAATATTCGCTGGAATGTAACACATACCTCGTCAGAACATGTCATTGTTGTAAAATGCCTCTATCACATTGTTTTCAGTATATTTTTCAACGACCATTTAATAAATATGTCAAATTTTATTCGAGAAATTCGAGAATAAACTGTTGGTGTGAACTGTGTTTAATGTGTATAATTTTCTACATTTTATCGATTTCGATGCCCTGGATGGATTTTTCTTATGTGGTCTCGTTAAGAGCTACAAAATTGGTAAAGACAGCAAAGCGAAATACCTAATAATTTCTGTGATAAAGGCCCGATAAATGCAAAAAACACTAGTTTTAGATGAAGTCATAAAACCCGAACTGGATCTGACAGGACAAAACCCTACTAGGGTTTTCGTAGTCTCAACATGTACTTTCAAAAAATGCATACTAGAAGTTGTTTGCCAGTGTTGCATAGTGTAATTAAGCTAATACGAATCGGGGTGGACTCATTGATGAGTTAAGTTCGGCCGATATGAGTTAAGTTCGTACTTTTCATATCTTCCACAATGAAATATTTGGTCTAAAAGGTGGATACATTTTATGACCACGGATACCCCAAATGCCTAAATTATGTCAGAAAATTTACCAAAATATGTCATCACTCGAGTAGAACCATTATTATTAAAAAAATGTTAGTTAAATTCATCAAAATACCGAAAATCGGGAGGTAGGGTTATTTGAAGGCTATACCATAACATGGACATATGTTGACAATTTTTGGCGTAAAAGTTTCGCGACCACTCGGAATCTCAATAATACAAGTAAGAAGAGATCTCCATTTCTCTCTATTTGTTGCTTCGCACTCTGGAATACCGCGCCTTTTCATCTCATCATCCATTTGTTTGCGCCATCTATTCCTTGGCCTGCCAATTCTGCGTGCACCGCCAAGCGGTCCGTATTTATACGCCTTTTTAGCGGGTTCATCATCGCTCATTCTTATGATATGGCCTAGCCAACGTAATCGCTACATCTCCATACGTTTAACAATATTGATGTCGTTGTATAGCAGATACATCTCGTGGTTCATACGACGTCGAGCCATACATCAGCACGGGTAGTATCAGTGTTTTGTAGAGCGTTATTTTTGTTTGACGAGATGTAGCTTTGTTTTTAAACTGCTTACTTAAACCAAAGTAGCATCTGTTGGCCAATACAATTCTTCTTTTTATTTCACAACTGATGTCGTTTGTTGTGTTTACGGAGGTGCAGAGGTTGACGAATTCTTTTACTTCCTCAATATTATAGGAACCAACTTTCACAGTTGGTCCGAGCTCAATGGACGCATTGCGCGTCGACACCATCAACTTGATCTTCTCACCGTATACCGCCAGGCCCACTTTAGCAGATTCTCCTTCGACCTTCATAAAGGTATCAGTTACTTCTTTTACTGGTCGGCCCATGATGTCTATATCATCAGCATAAGCAAGTAACATGTGACTATTGGTGTAGATTGTGCCACTTCTTTTGACGTTTGCCTCTCGTATAACCTTTTGCAGCAGGATGTTGAAGAGATCACACGAAAGGCTGTCTCCTTGTCTGAAACCTCTTTTGGTACCAAACTCTTCGGAGAGGTTCTTTTCTATTTTAACTGAGGACCTCGGGTCAGTTAAAGTCATAACAAATACCAAATTCAGACATGACTTGGAATACCTTTGAGCGCAGCGGGATGTCGAAGGCTGCATTATAATCGACAAAAAGGTGGTAGGTGTCGACCTGCATCTCTTGGGTCTTCTCCAGGATTTGTCGCAGGGTAAATATCTGGTCAATGGTGGACTTGCCAGGTCTAAAGCCGCATTGGTATGGTCCAACTATCTCGTTGACCATAGGCTTTAGTCGTTCGCACAATATCCCTGACACTATCTTGTAGGCAATAGGGAGTAGAGTTATGCCCCTATAGTTAGAGCATCTCCCTTTTTGTGGACGTGGCACAGGATACGCAGGTTCCAATCGCCGGGTACTCGTTCTTCCTGCCAGATGGTGCTAACTAGCTGATGAATACACCTTATCAGCGTGTCGCCTCCGCTTTTGAACAGCTCGGCTGGTAAGCCATCGGCTCCTGCTGCCTTATTTTTCTTCAGCCGATTTATTGCTATCTTTACCTCATCCTGGCTGGGCGGTATACATTCAATACCATCTTCTGGGATTGGGACTGTGGTATCTTCGTCGTCTTCGCTGCTATTGGACACCAATAGTTTCAAAAAATGTTCTTTCCATATTCTGAGTACACTATCTGTATCAGTTACCAAATTACGTTGCTGGTCTCTACAGGAGGATGTGCCTGTACCAAAGCCATCAGTTTGATGCTTGACTCTTTGGTAGAATTTTCGGGCTTTAATCTGGCTCCTGTACGATTTTTTCGATTTTTTTCACACTCCCGCTTTTCCATCACTCTCTTTTTTTGCGGAAAAGACGTTTCTCCTCTCTCCTTTTCTCCCTATATCTCTCTCGTGCGCTACGCGTTGCAACGGATTGTAAAGTAGCCCTATATGCCGCATTTTTCTCTTCGGTGGCAGCACGACACTCCTGATCATACCATGGATTCCTTGGTGGAGGTCTCTGGTATCCAAGTAAGGATTTTGCGGCTGTTTGCAAGGAGTGGGCAATGCTTTGCCATTGCGCTGATATGTTATCGGGATGAGGAGTGCTTTAATTAAGCACTTGGGCTAGTTGAGTGGAATATGCTGTGGCTATCTGTTGTGTGCAGCTTACCGATGTCTAACTTTCGTGTTGTGTCTGTTCGTATTTTGTTTGCTACGTTTAACCGGAACAACGTTTGCTGGAACAAGGTAGTGGTCCGAATCAATGTTTGCGCCTCGGAACGATCGTACATGCAACACGCTCGATGAATGTCTTCCATCTATCACAACATGATCAATTTGATTACTTGTCCTTTGATCTGGAGACAGCCAGGTGCCCTTATGAATATCGAGATGATTAAATCTGGTACTGCTAACTACCATGTTTTTTGCATCTGCAAAGTCTATCAGCCTCATACCATTGTCAGATGTATCACTGTGGAGACTGAATTTCCCCACTGTTGGGCCAAAAATATTCTCCATTCCAATTTTGGCATTAAAATCGCCTAGAATGGTTTTAATGTCATGGGCAGGGCAACGGTCATATTTTTCTTCTCAGCGCTCGTAAAATACGAGCCCTAACCACTATTAATTCGTACATCAGGTATTTTTTCACTATTTAACATGAAACTTAATTTACATCAAATGTATGTCTAAAGAGAATAGATTTTCATAAATTTTTGTAGGATTCATTTTCAGCCAAAATAATGAACTGGTAAACTTTTTTTCCATCAATTGGAAAATAATTGTGGCCTGTAGAGCGATTTTCGGAAACTTCGTTTTATGTCCCCATACAAAGTTCTATGAAAAATAAAGAGCGGCCAGAGAGCACGGGTTATCGTTAACCGATCGTAATAAATTTTTGTAGAGATCATTTTTTAGCCACAATAATGAACTGCTAAAGTTTTTTCATCGATTGGACCATAATTGCGGCCTTTAGAGAATTTTCGTGAAAATGCACCTTTGACTCCATACAATTTACTATGGAACAAAGATCGCTCGGTAGATACGGGTTAACGTTAACCTATCCCCGTACAATTTCATATATAAGGTTTTTTGATCAAATCGAAACAAATTCAGGAGGTAGGAGCTCCAAAATAAACATATTTTGTTTTTATGGGTCGCCCTAATATACATACTTTAATAACACATTGTTGAAATATGCTCTGTGTACGAATTAATAGTGGTTAGGGCTCGTATATCTTTGGTCTGATCGTCCTTTTCTTCAGTGGGAGCATGAGAGCAAATAAAGCTGATGTTGAAGAATTTAGCTTTTATTCGAATTGCAGCAAGTCTTTCATTCACTGGTGTGAAGCTTGATACCAGATGTTTTAGCCTTCGACTAACTACGAATCCGCAACCAAACTCATGCTTTACGTCATGGCAGCTATAATACAGTGCGTCACCTTTAGGTGTTGTTGTGACGCCTTTCCCAATCCATCGTATTTCCTGTATGGCAGTAATATCGGCCTTGTACTTTTCAAGTACATCTGCCAATGCGAAGACTGCACCTTCTCTATAAAGAGTGCGGACATTCCAGGTGCAGATTCGCAGATCATGGTCCTTAAAACGTTTGCGGGGTTCGTCAACTTTAGAGGGGTTAGTTTTTCTTTTCTTTCGTTTTTTCATAGTAGGCTGTTTTTACTAGGGGATGGTTACTAACCCGACGCCCAAACCCAAGTTTTTAAAGTTCTTATGGGTGAACGCGAGTAATGCAAACCGCTTATTTATCCAGATTAAATTCGATTTTATAAATAGTTTTCAATAATTTATTTGAATTGAATATTTTTAAAAATATATATTTTCAGAATAATGAACGTATTTATTTGAAGGGAAATACAAAAGTCACAAAATATGAAAAATATGTTTTACAGGAAATGAAAATTATGAATAATAACTGTAAATTCAAATATGCCGATAAGTAGAATTATACAAAGTATTGATATTATAATAATGAAGAGAACAAATCTATAAATTAATCATTTATAATAAAATGTGTGTTATATCTGTTTATAATTATTGAATTAATGGAAATAAAGGGAAGAAGGAATGATTTTTAGCTATTTACCTTTTTTTAAGAAAATAGATTATTAAATTAAATTATAAAATTAATAAATATAATTATTATATTCGTAATGATAATACTATCATTACTCGCGCGGCACATGTTAGCTCACAAGCTTTAACGGGTGTTAAAGGCCGTTCGCCAGGTGACACCACGGGAGGTCAGTGTCCACTTGAGATGAAAGAGGGACCAAGATAAATCCTGGGCTTTGTCATGTTAAAACCGGTCAGGACCGTTCCTTGGTATCTTCCATCCCCTACGTCACCCAAACATTATCACAAAATTATTTTGTAAATGAACGAACATTTTGAACTATTTTGTTTGACAAACGCGAACTATTGTGGGGGTTGGTTGGCTACACTTTATAGCCTCAATCAGTATGTAAGAAATACCGTTTTGAAAACCACACTACTCGTTCAGAGATTGCTTTGTCATTGTAACATGTTGGCAGTTAAATCCAGCCTGATGAATTTAGGAATCGCAGAAGGTCTCCCAGACCTGCTTCGGTTATCTCGGTGGAGCGGTTGTCCAAGAGCTTTGAATCGTAGTTGCATTTGTGCAGGGCAGGAAAAGAGGATGTGCCCAACAGTTTCCTACTCTTCTTCATTCCCGCAGCTACGGCAATCGTTTTGCATGGTTGCCAATTGCGCAGTGACCGGTTAACACTTGCCAGGTTCCGTCGATTTTGGCTGATTAGGAACATTTTGAATTTGGCGTTGTATTGAGGCCATGTAGATTTTGATATTTGGCATGTTACAGTTTTGTCCCATCTATTTTCAGCCAATGATAGATAGTATTTGAAGATATCTCCTTTAACTACTTGACAGACGCACTAGTTTGGCAAGTTTTTCTTTACAGTCTTATACTTGATTTGATGTGACAGAATTAGATTTTAGTGCAAGGAGCGCCGCTTGACTGTCGACGAAGATTCCTATTGTTTTTTTTGTGTGATGCTCTAAGAGTTTTGTACAGGCCTTCTTTATGGCCAGTATTTCCGCTTGAACTATTGTGGGGGACAAACGCAGCTTAGGTGATAATTTGTGATTGTGAAAAATATTACGATGTGCACAAGGTTGTATCACTGTTAGTCACTCCCGCTGTTAGTTCACTGTTAGTTGTGACCAAAATCAAGTTTACTTGGCCACCGATGCATGGTTAGAGCCTTCGGATTATCAGGAAGCAGGGACTTGGAAACTTCTGTGAGGTAAATAGTTGTCCGATATACGCACACCTTCTTGGAATTTGGTGTATGTTTGGAAGAAATATTTCGATTTGTAATCGGATACTCAGCTGGAACCAGTAAAAACTTTTTGAGCTTTGAGGCCATTTTCTAGGGAAGTATTGACTTGCCCTTGTAAACATTTACATCATTATAATCAGGGCCACATACAACATTTCCAAGATATTGAATGTAGGAGGTTGTTGATTTAAGCCCGAATCGCTTTAATATTTTTATCCCTGTTGGGGTTTAAACCACTTTATCCAACCGAAAAAAATTATCGATCACGATTTGTTACAGCCCATGTAGAATTGTACCGCCAGCTCGATTTATGTCTGTTTGAAGGTTTTAGCCACTTTATCATACAGAAATTCCCGAACTTTAAATTAAACACAAATATGTCGTTTTTATATAATCGACTTTTTCCAATAAATTAAAATTAAAAATAAATTAAAATTTAAATAATGCACGTCGTTTCATTTTTGCTCACTACATTTAATAACATATTCTACGGCTCATATTTTGAACACAACTGTAATGATAAGTATTTTATGATTTGAAAAAAGTTGGCTGTGATGATCAAAATAACAACAAAAGTAATATACTTTTTTATTTTCGAACACAATGTGGATTAACTTAAAATACTGCTAAATCATTGGGGACCGACTAATGCTATTACTCACAACGATTATGCCAATCATACACAAATGTTAATATGTATATTTGTTTAAGGTAACGCATACGTGTATTAACAAACTACATATTGCAAATTTATGTTCTCGAAAAAGAAACATTTGTTTTATTGTGGTCTTTTTACAGTGAATAACAATGAAAGATTTGCCATTAATATCGAGACATGAATGAGATCTTAAATGGATACGTGTCCATCAACTTGATCGCGAATATTAATAGTAGAGTAAAATGTACACTTACTATAATTCGTAATTTTTTTATATTATAAATTCCCATTGTGATATACATATCTATTGTTACGCTGAAGATCTCCATAAACAGTAGTATATACATATGTATGTACACATTTATATATGTACATATCTAAATAAATTTATTCTGTTTATAAACGAAAATAAAAGATTCGTTAAATAAACAAAGATTAAGGAAAATATATCATTGAATCATTCGCATTGTTTTTTCTTTTATAATCTGTCCATTCAATCATCAACGTTTACTTTTTGTCTGTGGGAAAACGATCTGACGGAAATAGTTTCTCTAATGACAATTTAAGAAATATCTGTTAAAATAAAATGTCACCAAAGGCATGTGTTCATATTCTAAAATAAACCAAAGGAAAAATGTTTTTATGGCTTAAGAAAACGCTAAATATTAAAAAAATTGTATGTCGAAAATTATAAATACTATCCCAAACACGTTCCCGACCTAGTAATGAAATTACTCACATTTCTTATTGACGAATGTGTTCAAGTCTTTTTTTATACCCTGTACCATAATATGGAGGGTATAATTAACTTTGTCATTCCGTTTATAACATATCAAAATATTAGTTGGAGACCCTATGAAGTATATATTCTTGATCAGCATAAAATTCTAAGTGGAAATAACCATGCCCCTTGGTACGTTTGTTGAAGTCAATATACAGCTCGCAATAATTAAGATATAGCTTTATAACTTGGTACAGAAGTTTCAATTACCCCTATGATGTTTGGTGTTGATAATGGGCTACATCGGTCCACATTTTGATATAAAACTGTACCTCCCGATTTCGGTATTTTGAAGGTTTGATATTTCGTCTTCCATGGAGCTACAATACTTTCTCCCAGTATAAGTCCGCCATCGAACGGTACCTACCGATTTCGGTATTTTGAAGGTTTCAGGCACATTATCTTATTTAGCCACATTTGGTATTTCGTCTTCCATGGAGCTACAATACTTTCTCCCAGTATAAGTCCGGCATCGAACGGTACCGCCCGATTTACGGTATTTTCAAGGTTTAAACGCATCATCCAACAGGAATGGGTAACATTCGGTATATAGTCTTCCCCATTTAAATATAGTATCTAATCGAAATGCCTGAAACTTGGTATTTAGTCTTCTGCAAAGGATTTTCAGTGTAGGACCACATTTTGTTATAGCCCCCATAGAAGGAACCTCCCGATTTTCAATATTTTTACGGTTTTACCCGCCTTACGGAAAAAGGTAAAATACGATATATTCTCTTCCACATTCTCTAACCGAAATAGCTGAAAATTGGGATTTAGTGTTCGTCCGCTAAGAATGATGGATACAGGTATTCTGATGGTTTTAGCCACATTATCCTACCGTAATGACTGAAATTTGGTATTTAGTATTCAATATGGGTATAAAACATGCTTAAGAATTGTGGGCATACATGCATGTTTTAAAGGATTAGGCTACTGCTGTGACTGTTACATGGTATTTCGGATACTCAATGGGTAGAAAACCTCCACGCAGAAAATTACCTATATAGGTTCACACTTTAATATATCCCAAAAATGAAGGTACCTTCAGATTTTACGTATTTTAAGGTTGTACACTAGGCCGTGGCGATATGTACTTACTTATTTAGTTGACCCATTACAGAACACTTGTTCCATAAGCCGAACTAAGAAAAAATTTCCCATTCTCTCTATTTGCTGCTTCACTTTTTGGAATACCGCGCCTTTTTATCTCTTCTTCCACTTGTTTGCTTCATCGAAGCCTTGGCCTGCCAGTTCTGCATGCACCACCATGTGGGACGTGTTTATATGCCTTTTTAGCGGGTTCATCAGCGCTCATTCTTATGACATGACCTAACCAACGCAATCATTGCATCTCGATGCGTTTATCTATACTGGTGTCGTTTTATAGCAGATACAGCTCGTGGCTCATACGACTTCGATATTCACCGTCAACGCAGATTGGTTCATTGATCACACCAAGCGCAGTGTTGTCTGCTTGCGCAAGTACCCAGGCTACGGAATCATACATCAGCACGGGTAGTATCAGTGTTTTGTAGAGCGTTATTTTTGTTTGACGAGATGTGGCTTTGTTTTTGAACTGCTTACTTAAGTCAAAGTAGCATCTGTTGGCCAATACAAACCTTCTTTTTATTTTACAACTGATGTCATTTGTTGTGTTTATAGCGGTGCTGATGTAGACGAAGTCTTTTACTACCTCAAAATTATAAGAACCAACTTCAAAAGTTGGTCCGAGCTCTATGGACGCATTGCGAGTCGACACCATCAGCTTGGTCTTCTCGCCGTTAACCGCCAGACCCACTTTACCTTTTCCAGCAGGATGTTGAATAAATTACACGAAAGGCTGTCTCCTTGCCCGAAACCTCTTTTGGTACAAAACTCTTCGGAGAGATTCTTTCCTATTTTAACTCGTGTCAGTTAAAGTCATTTTACAAAGCCGAATGAGCTTTGGGATACCAAATTCAGACATAGCTTGGAATACCTTAGAACGTAGAGGGCTGTCGAAGGCTGCTTTTTAATCGACAAAAAGGTGGTAGGTGTCGATCTGCATCTCTTGGGTCTTCTCCAGGATTTGCCGTAGGATAAATATCTAGTCAATGGTGGACTTGCCAGATCCAAAGCCGCATTGGTATGGTCCAATTATTTCGTTGACTATAGGCTTTAGTCGTTCGCACAATATCCCCGACACTATCTTTTAGGCAGTAGGGAGAAGACTTATGCCCCTGTAGTTGGAGCATACAGACACAGGATGCTCAGGTTCCAATCGTCCTGTTCTCCCTGCCACATAGAGCTAACTAACTGATCCATACACCTTATCAGCGTGTCGCCTCCGGTTTTGAACATCTCGGCTGGTAGGTCATCGGCCCTTCTGCCTTATTATTCTTTAGCCGGTTTATTGCTGTCTTTACCTCATCTTGGGCGGGTGGTATACATAGAATACCATCTTCTGGGATTGGATCTGTGGTATCTTCGTCGACTTGGCTACTATTGGATTCATACCCTTAGCACACTATCTGTATCAGTTACCAAATTACCTTGTTGGTCTGTACAGGAAAATGTGCCTGTACCAAAGCCATCATTTTGCTGTTTCACTCTTTGGTAGAATTTTCTGTCTTCATTCTGGCGCCTGTACATTTCGATTTTTTTCACACTCCCACTTTTCCATCTCTCCCTTTTTCCTCTCCCTCTCTCCTTTTCCTCTATACCTCTCTCGTGCTGGAAAAATACTTTTACCCGATTTTGATGAGATAATACTTAACAGATCAAATGAACCAAAACTTTTGTGTGAAAATTGTTTATTTGTTAATACACAGTCCATATCTTTATTCCTGGAATACTCGTACACTTTTCGTAGTTATACTTAGAAAAGGAATGCTTGTCCTCAACTTTGATGGCAAATATGTTGATGGACATCGTCAGATAAAAGAGTTACAGCCATATATATCAATACCGACAAAATGTTGCATAAGTTAAGAGTTTAGAAGGAAATTTCGCGGAAACCTAATACTCATGATCAGCCCCATTCGGCTATAGTCCTTTTTAACTTGTTTTATACTAGTAAACATTTTAAAAGGAATGATCATACTGGTAATGATTTAAGATTGGCCCAAGGTAAGAACTCAGTTTCTCGCGCTCTTTTGCTGACTAAATTTGTATAAGAGTTTAATGATTTTAGATTGGTCCAAGGTAAGAACTCAGTTTTTCGCGCTCTTTTGCTGACTAAATTTGTATAAGAGTTTAAAAAGTCCCTTCTGTACTAACTAATTGTCTAGGAAATATTTGTTCTTTTTATCATCGATTATTGTTTCACTTCGGAAATCGCTCTGCAACGGCATTGAACAACCTAAAATATGTCATCTGACCTTAATCCTTGTATATTTTGAATGACGACACCATTTTCCAATGTTTTTTTTTTTTAATAAATTTAAATGCTTTTGAACTTCAAGATTTTATGAGTTCCATACAAACCAACAGATTTATTTTTTCTTCTTACAATGAAATTGGTTAAAATACAAAGTCCATTCACACAGTATATGAATTTTCTTCTCGCACTCGTGCCTGTTTTCAATTAAAGTGGTCGCCAACAGACAATAGTGGGGTATGAAAACAAAGAAAATGTTCCCATTTTTATTGTTGTTTTTTTTTTTTTTTAATTTTTTGCTATGCCATTTGGAGGAGGAGGAATATGCAAATACAATTAAGTAAATAATGTATTTTTTATCGTAATTAAGATCGATTTATTTATTGCCTTGTAGCGTGGAAAATGGAATGGTTCGACGGTTAGTTGGTTGGTGGTGTTGTTGGTTTTTGTGTGTGGATGGGATTTGAAGGCCGCAATTAGAAGACGTCATACCAACTACATATTTGCAAAGTAGGATGTTGTGTGTGATTTTTTCCAATTCTTCTTTCTGAAATAGATATTTAAAGTGGATCGATGAAACTTTGTTTGCGTTCTCATTTGCAAATGGAATAAATTATAAAAGTGGCGTACTAGCGTTTATGTTCATAAATCACTGCGAATACAACAAAACAATGTTTTGCGAATGTATAATTTGTTTATGGCGTTTTGTTTATTTTTATGGTAAAGTGAATTTAACACCTTATGAACTAATTTTGGAAAGCAACAAAATAGAACGCCAATCTATCACCTTAGATCAATAATAGTTTTTGATGTTCCGTCTAGTTTTAATCAAATTTATTATATAAACAAAAGATATGAACCTAAATAACTTAAGTTAGAAAATAAACAAACATGTATTTACCTTCCAAAAATCAATTATAGAAACGATCTTCCCTAACACCTCGAAGCGAAAGTAAATCTGTAGTGATATCAATTAATTTGACGTAAATAAGTTTATACCAAATAAATCCCATGAGTTCAATAACACCAATAAAGAAATTAATTTAGCATTGTAAGATATTTATAAAGTTTTAAGTCGAAATAACGATGTCTCTTCATTTCAAGGTACTGCTCGCTATATTTAAGATAGAGCTTTATAATTTGGAACAGAAGACATTACGTTTCCAAAATATAATTTTTTTCGAATTTTCACTGTAACCGCCTCAAAAGGATGCTGACATTTTGCAGCAAAAAACAGGTGGTTTTTGAAGTTTTGAAACTAAATTTGTCTAAAAGCTTATTATTTGATTGTAGTACTAGCGATTTCGCACTCTTTTATTTTCTTTATAGGATGGCAGCAATGCACAAAAACTGTTTTGTGGATTCAAAATTTGCAAATGTAAATTTAGTTTTTTTTTGCGTTCTAAATCCAAATGCCCCTCAAAATTCGATAGTTTGCAAAAAATGTTTTTTAAAATACTTAAATAAATAAAGAATTACATCTGTTTAAAATGCGCGGAAACAGATTTTTAAAAACTATACGGATTCACACAAAATGTATGGGGCCTACATCGAAGTGCATACCTATGTTGACAATTTTTGGTGTATAATTTTTATACCCTCAGCATTTATGCTAACGAGGGTATATACTAGGCTGGGGCGATTTTAAAACCTTGATTTCTGGGATTGAACTGAGCAAAAAAGTCCACTAGACCATAGGTCTGCGGTGAACATCGAGCCTCCCGATTTTGACCTTAAGTTTTTTATCCACGTTTCTTGGACATTTTGGCATATAACGACCAAACCATTGAGATTTTCGATCCAACACACAGACACTCCTTTTAAAGTAGTGAATAATGTCTTTCGAACAGCTATTATTTGTATTCGGTTAACAAATGGCTAAGTCATAGTGGTTTAAGTCTGAAAACCCCCACAAAAAAACTATAACTGAATTTCTCACAATTTTCAAAATAAATATTGAACAAAACAAAAAAACATTATATTTTTGAAAATTATGAGAAATTCAGTTATAATTTTTTTTTGTGGGGCTTGTCAGACATGAACCACTATAACTTAGCCATTTGTTAACCGATTTAAAAAATAATAAATTGTTCGAAAGACATTATTCACCCCTTTAAGAGGAAGAAGGATCAAAAGAAATCCGTTGTGAAAAAAGAAGATATGTCCGTTTAAATTTGAAAATGTAAGAAACCCAGATTTTCACTACTTTTACCGTTATAAAAAATAAAACGAAGTGAGCCAAACGAACTAAAGGCATTTTTGTTGTCCATGGATCGCAACACAATAGAATTTTGCATCAAAACGCTTGAATATTTTTCTGGTCAACTTTTGTAGCACAGTGCCATTTATCGACATTTTCCGAAAAGTTTGCACCTTTTCAAGGCCAAGAGAGTTCTTAATAACTGTCTTAGCAAAAATTTTTGTCTGTGTGTTGGATCGAAAATCTCAATGGTTTGGCCGATATATGCCAAAATGTCCAAAAAACGTGGATAAAAAATTTAAAGTCAAAATGGGGAGGCTCGATTTTCACCGAGACCTATGGTCTAGTGGACTTTTTTGCTCAGTTCAATCCCAGGAATCAGAAACGCGTAGGGCCCATTAAGGTTTTTTCCTTCAATACAAATCGCCCCGGCCTAGTATTTATATACACTTTCATACGGCCAAAATGTGCCTCATCGAAATACTGGTTTTAGACACCAAGTATGTTTGGAGGAAATGTGTTTCAGACAATTTGGATTCGATTTAGCAATGTCCGTCCGTTAGTTTAAGTTCGAAGATGGGTTATATCGGTCCACTCCTTCCGGTGCCTCCCTCACATAAGTTCGAAAATGTTCGGAAAATTTGTGTGCACGATAACTCTTGAAGGGAGAAACCGATTTGGTCCATACTTTGTACATCTTTAAATTTCTACCAAACTTAGATGAGGTTCCAATATGGACTCAATCGGTCCACCGCTTCGGGTACCTCTCACACAAACTTTCGGAAAAGTTCAGTTTAGGACCTGCTCTCGAATCGTTTTGATTTTTGTTGTAGCAACTTGTACTCACGGCCCCCCATATGGCGGTACAAGATTCAGCAAGGGCAAAACCATACTTCCTAAGAAAATAGTCTATAAGGTTCAAAAAAACCCTATGTCACCGTAGTGGTTGGAGCGCAAGATAACTCTCGAATGGATCTGCCGATTCGATCCAAAGTTTGGCCTTCATAATATTTTGTCCACACTTAGTTTAAGTTCGAAGATAAGCCATATCGGTTCACTCCTTCAGGTACCTCCCCCACAAAAGATCAAAAATTTTCGGAAAAATTTCCGGCACTTTATCTCTTGAAGGGAAGGGCCGATTTGGTCCATACTTTACGCATCCTAATATATCTACAAGATATAGATCAGGTTTGAATATGGACTATATTTGACCATTCCTTCGGGTACCTCCCTGCTCTTGACTAACTTTCGCTGTCTCAAATACGACGGTAAACGTTTTTTCAGTGGCAAGTCATTATTTCTTGGGAAAACAGCCCGAAAGTTGTAAAAACCTCTCATGGCACCATATGTAGTAGCTTGAGAGCACAATAACTCTCGAACTGATAAACCGATTTGGTCCAAAATTTGGCTTTCGTCATAATGAGTCCAAACTTAGTTTAACTTCATATCGGTACTCTCCTTACGATACCTCCCCCACAAAGTTCAACATTTGTGTCCAAGTGCAGTTTAGGGTCTGTTCGGGGATCCTTTGGAAATTTATAACGATGATGTTCTTTATGGTCCTGTTTACAGCCATATTATATTTTCCGTGGACAAGTCCATGCTTCCTGGCATACTGGTAAAACAGTGACTTGGGGCGCGATATCTATCGAAAAGATATGACTCTCAAAATAAGATCCACTTTCGTAATGCACTATGTATGTAGGTCCATTCCCTCCTCTGCAAAACTTTTGAACTTTAATCATAATCCACATTTTTTCGACAAATTCAAAAGTCCAAAAAGTGCCACAAAATTGAGAAAGGACCCTAAATACATTCGATCTGTCCGTAGATCACAGTTCCAATTCACATAGGCTGAGGGTATATCTCTGTCGTCAAAGCCGACTGATACTTTTTTACTTGTTTACAGATATTTCGATCAAGAAATGCAGCTAAAAACCTCATAACACCTAAAATCGGGAGGATTCGTTATATAGGCACTAAATAATTTTTGGTGTAGAAGTTTTTCTACCACTGGAAAACTCAAAGGCCAAATTACAACCAGGTCGGTAAAAATTGTAGCTAAAATCCTCATACATATGGGGAAACATATTTAAAATCGAGTTTTCCATTTTAAAAAATCTATTTTTTATCCTACCTCAATAATTTTTGGTACATAGATAAAGAAAGAAATCGTCATTCCAAATAACATTGACCGGTGCGCGCCAAAGATATGACCGTCTTAATTTTAAAATTTAGAACAAAATTCCGAAAAATCGCGGATTTATATAAGGTCTGTACCATAACTTTCCCTGCAATAATTACTCAGCAAGTTCCAGCAACTTCTCTTAGTGAATTTTACTCTCTCAAGCAAGAAAAATTGCAGAAAGTTATCGAACAACAATTTGCAAAAACTTGCACTAAAGTCAGCTGTTTCTGAAAAATGTTTTTGTTTTTTTTCTTGATATTTTAACCCAAATGGACAAAAACATACATACATTTTAAAATTGCATTTGACTTATTTAAAGCAGTAATCCTACCCACAACGCTTTAAAATCTGAAAAAAATTTGAAAATGTGAAATTTTCTTGGTCAATAATGTTAACATTTCAAGTTGTTAACATTGAACAGCTGATTAAAATTCAGCTGGCCGAACTTACAAATTTTTAAGGGACAAATTTGTCCCAGCAGTCTCAGTCACAAAACTCTCCAAAAATCTCCCCCAACTCGCTCTCTTTTGGTGGATAATTTTGTTATCGAACAGCATTCAGTAAAAATTTTTACAAATTTTTGGGTTATCGTACAGAACTATAATAAGCTGTTATAAGTCATTGCCGTTAACTGAATGTGCACCCTTACGATGATGTCAAAATACTCCTGAAATGCCTCAATGGATTCGCGAAAAATCAAATTGTTTGTTTTGTTTATTGTTGAAGATTCAATCTCATTTGATTGCTTGAGTGGAGTATTCCCCCATTGGCTCAACTTCATTAATTACCCTCTATTACAGAGAGTAATGTTTTTCAAAACGAACTGACAGTGTTGCAAAATTTTACTGGTCGCTACCAATATCATGATTTCATCCCGGCGAAGGGAATTATCAATTGGCTTCTCAGTTTTTGAAATGATGCCTTTTTAGCGAAAAATCGAACTCTTTAAGTGTCTAGTATTCCCATATGAATGAGAATCACACTCACTTTTCGGCTTTTCCAAAGAAACACCAAAATCAAAATATTCTGCTACATGTCAGCACGTATCAACTAAGAATTCATCGAATTCTGTGAGTTGAAAAGAACATCACCACAGTTGCCTGTGAGGTTGTTGTTGGAATTTTGTTTTTAACAAATTTCCCTTTGCGCGTGCCTCCGCTGTTTTTTGTTTGTTTTGTTTATTGTTGAAGATTCAATCTCATTTGATTGCTTGAGTGGAGTATTCCCCCATTGGCTCAACTTCATTTATTACCCTCTATTACAGAGAGTAATGTTTTTCAAAACGAACTGACAGTGTTGCAAAATTTTACTGATCGCTACCAATATCATGATTTCATCCCGGCGAAGGGAATTATCAATTGGCTTCTCAGTTTTTGAAATGATGCCTTTTTAGCGAAAAATCGAAATCTTTAAGTTTGTAGTATTCCCATATGAATGAGAATCACACTCACTTTTCGGCTTTTCCAAAGAAACACCAAAATCAAAATATTCTGCAACATGTCAGCATGTATCAACTAAGAATTCATCGAATTCTGTGAGTTGAAAAGAACATCACCACAGTTGCCTGTGAGGTTGTT
Organism: Musca autumnalis; assembly: GCF_047663935.1. Lineage (NCBI taxonomy): Eukaryota > Metazoa > Arthropoda > Insecta > Diptera > Muscidae > Musca > Musca autumnalis. The sequence goes on along the minus strand of NW_027411644.1, from coordinate 202,639,553 downwards.
GTTGGAATTTTGTTTTTTACAAATTTCCCTTTGCGCATGCCTCCGCTGTTTTTTGTTTGTTTTGTTTATTGTTGAAGATTTCAAAAACTAAGAAGTCAATTGATAATTCCCTTCGCCGGGATGAAATCATGATATTGGTAGCGATCAGTAAAATTTTGCAACACTGTCAGTTCATTTTGAAAAACATTACTCTCTGTAATAGAGTGAAGTTGAGCCAATGCACGATGGGGCCAATGGCAGGTTTTCGAGGCAACAAATCACTGGGGTAAGCTAGACCTTCCAAATTTTGTACAGATGCTTATAATGGGCTTAGAAACTAATATGCCAAATTTGGTTCATATCGGTTAATATATACATATAGCTCCCGTATATATGTTCTCCCGATTTCAAGCAATTGATGGACCAAACACGCAAATTCTGCCCAATTTTTATGCGATTTGGAAAATACCACGGAATTAGGACTACAAATAAGTTTGCCAAGTTATATTGAAATCGGTTCAGATTTTGATATTGCTCCCATATATATTTTCGCCCGATTTTAGGTATTTGGTGCACCAATCCCGCTATGTATGTCCAATCTTGACGAAATTTGAAATGTGCGACGGATTTTGGTCTAGAAACATTTTTGACAAATCATATTGAAATCGGTTCAGAATTGGATATAGCTCCCATATGTTCGCCCGATTTAAATGACCAAGCATGCAAATTCCATCAAATTACAATAAAATTTGGAAAATGTTACGGAATTCGGATACAAATAAGTTTGTCAAGTTATATTGAAATCGCTTCAGATATAGATATAGCTCCCCTATATACATATGTTAAAATTTCATGGTTTTGTCTGTGGTTTGTTATAAGTTAATAAAATGAGGTTCCATGAGGTAAAAATCGGCTAAGATTCCGCCACAAAAGCCAAAGTTTGTCTGCGATATTTTTGAAATTATATATTATTATATATATATTATTATATACATCCATTAAATTTTTCCGAAATCCAATTGATAACATTAATGATTTTCCGATTATTCTCCAACCAAAACATAAAAATGTGCATATTTTTAAGTATTACGACATCTGAAATCAGATTTTTATGAAAAGGCGCAGATGGGCGCAGCTAATTTTTTCACAAAATGATAGTACACATTAATACCTTTCACCACATATATATAATATCCTAGATCTACTTAGATCTCAAAAGTTATACTCCAGAGAACATATTGATAACAATGCAAAATACTCCAAAAAAGACATCACATCTTACCTCAAAAATACATTTACCACACATAACATTTTTATTATTTGTTAACACCATCTTATTTTACATACAAATTAAAGAGCTTTCCATGTTTAAAAAATATAAAAACGTTGAAATGTTTCTTTTGGCGCATAAAATGCTTTCACTACTTATTTATAATGAATGTCGGAAAAAGATGCATATGAAAATATGTGACCATTGCCAGATCAGTATGTCGCAATGTGATGTTACCAGATTGATTTATTTTTTTATTTTTAGTGATTCAGAGTGTTGGCAATCGAAATCCGTTATTATTTTTTTCAAATTGTTAACTTCAAAAATTGACTTTTTGCATCGAAAACCTGCTATTGGCCCCATCGTGCAATGGGGGAATACTCCACTCAAGCGAAAAATCAAATTTATTACGAAATTGTATGTATTTGCAAATATATTTTTGAAATAATAGCGTTTATGTGTACAAAATAAATTAAAAAAATACAACAGAATCCAGATATTGTGAGAAATAAAATAAAGCCTATGGCGTGAACATCGGAACTATAATATTCATGTTATTGACAAAAATGCGAAGAAAATATGAGGAAAAAATAAAAAATATTGCTCTAAGTTTTTTTGTTTTTTGGTTTTAAAGAAAAAATTGAAGAAAAATTGTTAGATTTTTTTCATTTTTTGTCAAAACTTCGAGTAATAATGAAGATATTCCTTCGCAACCAATTTTTGCTTTATAGTTTACCTATTGGTACAAATTTTTAGATCATTATATTAATATACAAGGACTTCCAGTTGTGGCATAGAATTAAAACAATGTTAAAGTAAACATTACAACACTTGAAAACATAGAAACCGCGTAATAGTGGAAATGACATGACTATTTGATATTCGTATAAAGGTGCAGCCCGATTAAAGACATCTTAAGATACATTTTATGACCTAATTTAGGCATTTCCATTTTAGATCAGAATGTGTTATGATAGAGGGTATACAAATTTTGGCCCGCCTGAATTTAGGGATTTTTTATTTTTTCCTCTTAAATGATGCGTATTGTAACCCCAGAACGGATCAACTGATTTGGTCAAACATTTCTTCCACGTCCTCTATCAAATTTTTTCACACAAATGCAATTTTTGGACATGTCTTGGATCATTTTTGTTGCAGCAGCTTGTCCTCACTTCCACCATTTCAACAGTACAATTATTTTCGGGGGTAATTGCATACTTCTTGAGATAATATCCCAAAAGGTCTAAAAATCCCTGCAGAGGCCAATAAAAATAAATTATAAGTACGATAACTAAGGAATTGAGTATAATATTTGACCAAAACTTTCTTCTAAACGTACCTCAAGTTCCATGAAGGTACATATCGGACAACACTTTCGAATACCTCCATCACAAAAGTTCAAATTTTTCGCTTAAACGCAGTTAAAGGCCTTTTCATAGGAAACGGTTGCTTCTAAAGCTCTAAATAATCCTACGGTGACCAACTTAAATAACAGGAGGCCATGATAATCGAAATGGGTGGCTGAATTTGGACAAACTTTGAACATCGTAATATTTATTTTAAACGTACATCAAATTCCCCCAAACAAATGTTTCAAGTACCTCTCTCACAAAAGTTCAAACTTTGCTTATGGTTGAGAGCTGTTCGAGGATTGTTTTGAAATTTTAATACAAGTTAGTCCATGTGATTCTGATTACAACTATATACTTATTTTTTTGTGGGCAAGTCCATGCTACCTAATATAGTTGTCCAAATGCCCTAAAAAATCCTACGGAGATGAGCTAAAATCGAAAGAAGCGACTTTCATAATTATATCTAGTTACAAGATGGACCATTGAGTGCGGAAATGTTATTATCGTTAAGTCATTGATGACTACTTATATATAAATTTTTTGCTAGGAAAGACAATATTTTCTGGGATGTGGGCTTGTAAGTGATAGGGCTTTATAAGTTGGTTTTGGTTTACAAGTTCGTTTGAAAATAAGGTCTCGACGAGTTGAGTCGATTTGTACATGTGTATCCGTATAAAACGTACAAGATCGAATTTTTGTTCGGATCATTACGTTTGGTGGAGATGGGTTTTCAATAGGGGAAGAAGCTTATTAATTTTGGTCACATCATATAGGAGTCTGAAAGGACAAAAAAACTTCTACTGGTAAAATGTTCAACGTTTTATTCTTATGTGAATACCTCCTACAGTAGAAAATCTCACCTTTAAGATGATGCAAAGTACGTAGGTAGTCAAATAACGGAGGCGTGGCAATAGTCGCTAATCCTTCCCACTTTTTTCATTTCTGGATTTTAATTGTAACGAAGAATATCCCACTTTGGTTGGGTGCATTTTAATAAAAACAAGTAAGAAAGCATCAGTCAGCTGTGCTGACGGAGATATATCCTCAGCCACTGACCAAAAAAATAACAGTTCAGAAAAAAAAATTTGAAAATGTTTAATAGCCATATGTGCCGACAGGGTTTTGGAGCTTTTGGGCTATTACCTAAGAATGTATTGACTTACTCCGAAAAAAAAAATTGTACCGTTGTAAATGAGGCCGGTAGGACAACCCACTGAAAAAAAATCAAAACGATGCGAGAGGAGATCATAAACTTCACTTTTTCCGAATTTTGTGTGGGAGGTATCCGAAGGACTGGACGATATATGGTAACATGGGGCGCCTTCGCCACTGGGGCGGCTACGCCAGCGCCGATTTTCTCGCAAAATACAAGTGCTAGAAAAAATCCGTTAAAAACAAAATTGTGAGTTTTATGAAGATCTATCATCTCCCAAAAGTTGGCAGTTGTGTCATAGGTATGATAGCGAACGCACGCGGTTTTGTGTTTTCAGGGTATTGGGAAAAATAATTATGGTAGGTATTTTTTGTGATATCTTCTTTACCTTTTGTGATATCAAAAACACATTTTATACCGTTAGAAGACAACTACTGAAGAATACAAATCCCAATAATTCGCATGAAAAAAGCAATTGCAAATGTCAATATATTAATATTATGAAATATGTAAGGGGTGGGGCGCCTACGCCATGATGGAGACGTGGTGGGTTAATGTTAGAAATTTGCCATGTTTAACTTAAATTCTTTATACCATAGATATACCACACTGTAATATGAAGTTAAAATCAAATATTATCCTAAACGTATCTTGTCTTAGTTATATTATGATTTTTGTACCTAAATTCAAGGCACCTACATCAATTAACCGCTGGAATCGGTTACTTTTTGTGAATTTTAAAATAATTTTTGATTATTCAATAGAAAACACGTTCCTTATTTGCATAATGTTGATATTTATAGAAGAAGTATGGTAAATTACAGTTTTAGAGTCCGTTGGAGAATGTTCAATATCGATGGCGAAGCTGCCCCATGGATGGGGAGGCTTCGCCACTTTTTACACATTTTGTAAATTCTCAAAAATAATATTTTAAAAACAAAATTATAACCATTTATATATCAAAACTTATAGTCAAGATATGCTAATATTTGTACCAAAAATAATATTTCAAAAAACTTTAACGGTGTCCGTATGAGAAGATTTTGAACAAAAACGTGGCGAAGGCGCCCCATGTTACCATATACCATATTCTAACCTGATGCAGGACTGGATGAAATAATACGATGTGCAAAGTATGTACTAATCTGAAAGTCCCTTCGAGAATTATCTTGCGGATTTGCCATTTTGGTTGGTGCCGTCAGGGTTTCATGGAGATTTTAGGCTAATATCTCAAGAAGTATGGATTTGCGCAAGAAAAAAAATTTTACCATCGTGAAGGGAGCCGCAAGGATAGCTTACTGACAAAAATTCAACACGATCCGAGGGGTGCTCTTAAAATTCACTTTATCCGAATTTTATGTGGGAAGTACCCGAAGGAGTGGGCCGATATAGTCCGTATTCGAGTCCGATATATATCTGGAAGGAAGGTTCGAATCTGTTGATCCGTTCTAGAGTTATCGTGCGCACCAGCCAGACAGACAGACAGCCTAAAGGCTGAGGGTATAATGACCAGAAGACTTTCTTTAAATAGATCCAACAGTATTACTAAAAGTCGTCAGATACTAGTGATATAGAAAAAGTCGCCCATCTATACAGTGTAAGAAAAATGCAATAAGGGAGAAGAATCCCAAATAGGAACAGCGTTTCCCCTGAGCTGCTAATATCTAATACATATTTGATTCATTATAAGTAAGAGGATAGTCAGTAAGAGGAAAGTCACGTGGGAAAGGTTCTTTACTTCAAACTAATCCAATAACAAAATTGTAGAATTTTTAAAAGTGACAAGTGAGGGTAACGTCTTAAATTGAAGGAACGTTACCTCAGACGTTAATAGGCAAAAGTTCATTTATTTGTGCTTCAAGAAATAATTTTTGAGAATTAAATGCGAAAATTTATCACCCTAGTCCACAACACTATTGTCGTTGTCCATGCATTCTTTATGTTGGTACAACAATATTGTATTGTATTTCTATTCTAAATCTATTCAAGATTATTCATTTGCACAGATAAGCAACCGAAATTCTAAAAAAATTATCGTAAATTTCCCTATCTTACTCTCACAACAACAAAAAATACTAATCTATGATCAATGTTCTGCACTTTAATGTCCATTAACATATTTTCACAATTGGCCTTTCATTTATTTTCTTTTTTTCTACTTTCAGAAAAGAACTCTTGGAGCAGAAAACTCAATTTACTCAACAACTGGAAGATGCGCACAAAAATGTGAATCAACTGCAAACGAAAATCAATGAAATGCAAATGAAAATTGAATCCTTAGAACAAGAATTATCCACCAAAACCTGGAATGTTGAAAGTAAGTGTCAGTGCAAATAGCATACGAAGAAGAGGGCCGCAAGAGAATAGGGTTAGCGAGCAGATATGCTCACTCACCCACACATAGTAGCCCCTTTGATGTTAAAGCCTGATGATATCGTAAAAGAAAGCGTAAAAAACAACTAAAACTTAATGCAATTTCATTCCATGCAATAGGATTACAGGGAGAATTAAATGCAGCTCAACGGGATGATGAATATGTCCGCCAAAAACTGAAAGTGCTGGAGGATGAAAAAACAAATCTACGCCATCGTTTTCACGAATGCGAAGATGAGTTGAAAGCGAAATATGGTTTGTAGTTCCACCCTCTCATGTCTTCTTTACTTTTTACAAATGAAATTCTTTTTCCAAAAGGGTGCAATTCTTTTCATGTTCTGTAATTTTAACTTTTTTTTTGTTATTTTTCCCCCTATTTCGTTTTTATTTCACTTTTGTTTTTGTTTGTTTGGCAGATGAACTCGAAACTCAGTATAACGAATTACAAGAAAAATATAAACAAACTCAAGCGTTGGCTAGTAATTTACAAACCCAATTGGCTCAAGCCCAAACCGAAGCCCAGGAACAGCGTGAAGAAGTGGAAAGGATACGCACATCATTGGATGAACAGGTGGCTTTGTTGAAGAGTGCTTTGGAAAATTCCGAAAATGAGAGAAAAATATGTGAAGATAAATGGCAAAGAGAATTCGAAATGTTACGGACGCAAAATATGGGTAAGTAAAAGGGGAAACCTGTTAAAATTTTCGTTGAAAAATGTTTAACAATTTTAGTTCAGCGCTTCAGGAATACTTTAATTTCTAGAAATCAGAAACATAATACCATATAGAAAGCGAATATATTTCTCCTTAAAATTTTAGAAGGGACAACAAGAGATTTCCGTCATGTCAAAAATCTCAATCCGATTATATTTTTTAGATCGGGAAGGAGGTGATATTCTTATCTCTGTTTGACCTATGATAAAGCAACTAAAAAGTATCAGTCGGATTTGTCGACATTGATATACCCTCAGCCTATGTGAATAGAAACTTTCATCTATGAACAGATCGAATACCGGTTACAGAACCAAAATCCTTTTTCCCAAAATTGAAATTTCAGAATTTTGTGACCCTGTTTGGACATTTGAACTTGCGGACAAAAATTTGGATTAGGATTAAAGTTCAAAAGTGTTTCGGAGGATGTACTTGAAGGAATGGATAGACATAGTCCACTTTAGAAGTTTATCCTATTTTGGGAGTCATTTATTTTCGGTAGATAGCGCACCCTTCAGTTTTTTTAGTTGGTTTGGACCACTATGTCAGGAAGCATGGACAGGCCCAAGAGAATACCGATATGGACGATTATAGAAGTTAAACTAAATTTGGACAAATTACTAGGAGGTCCTAAGTTTGGACCAAATTGGTTTCTCTGTTCAGAGATATCGCGTGTACCATTTTAGTGTCATGATTTCACATTTTGGGGGGAGGTAGAGGAATTTGTGAATCGATATTGCCCAGCTTCAAAACTTACTAAGTTTGGACTGAACTTAAGCTAAGTTTGGACGAACTGATATCTCTCGATTTGGAAATTTTAAACCAAATCGAGAGTTATCAGTTCGAGACCCCAGGTACTTTTGGACAAAACTCGTTTCAGACAATTTGGTGTCGATTTAGCATTGGCACTAGAAAGGATTAATAGATTTTTTCCATGATTTGGTCCTCATATAATTTTTTCAAACTTAGATCCAATTCAAAGATGGACCTTCGGCTACCTCCCACAGAAATTTTCAAAAATGTTCACAAAAGTGTAAGAACATATCCACCGTGGTGCAATGGTATGCACACCCGCCTTGCACACATAAGGTCGTGGGTTCGATTCTCCGGCCAGGCAACATCAGAACACTATTCGACGGTGGCAAAATACCCCTCAGTAAAGAAGAAGCTTGCAATTTGAGATGGCGATCAGGTAATATTTAGAGGGTTAAATGGACTACAACTTTTGTGTGAAAATTGTGAACAATTTTAATATACAGCTTATATCTTTATTCCTGTAAGATACATTCCGGGCAAGTAATAGCTTACTTGCCCGGAAGGGGAACGCTTGACCTTTCTATGGATGTTAATTGTGTTGGTGTACATGATAAGATAACAGAGTTACAGCCTAATATACCCTGTTATTTGTTTGTAGTGTAATCATAAACACGCTAGAAGTCGCAATTATAGCTCAGTAATCGCGAAATTTTGCACGAGATAAGAGTTTAGGTAGAAGTAGATGCCTACAATTTTGGATAATGATCTGGTATTATTTAGCGGGTGAAATGGACTATTACTTTTGTATAAAAAAAAACAAATATTTTTGGTCTATATTTTATTTCCTGGAAGACATATACCGGCAAAGTAGCCTTCATACGGAAAAAGAACTCCTGACCCTTCCCCCTGATGCAAATGCAATAACGTGTCTGATAGATAACGGACCTACTGCCTAATATATAATGGGGTTTGTGTAGAGAACCACATTGTCCCATTCCCAGTTTTTACATTATTGCAAATTACATGGTGCCCTAGCGTAGTAACTGTCCAATTGGATTTTTATACGTACATTGAAGCATGGGTCGCATTGCCACCTTTTTTCAAAACGATTCCCCAGCCAGTTAACTTCAAATTTTAAATGGTGACAAAATACCCTTCAGTAATCTTGGCGACAATTTCTGAGTATTTCAGACACGTAAAACTTCTCTACAAAAGTTGTGTTTTAGACACGCCGTTCGGACTCGGCAATAAACTGTAGGTCCCATATCATAATATGAGAGAAGTCTCCCTTGTCCCTTATGGGATGTTTGTGGAACAATTATTTTATGTAAGGACATATCCGTATAAGTTTGAAATTTTTTTTGCAACATGTTGTCCTCGCTGCCCATTATTAGACTATAAACATTTTCCGTCTATTCTTCCTGTGATAATGGTCCTAAAATGTTAAGAAACACTATCGCCATTAAACAAAATTACTGTTAAGCACCAAAACTTATCATTATTATTATTCGATTGTACCGAAACTTTACACATCCTAAAATTTATTGCAAACGTTAATCAACTTCTAAGAAAAATTAGGATTCCTCACCCACAATAGTTAAATTTGTTCTATTTGGTGCAGTTTAAGGGCTATTCGAGAATCGTTTGCAATCCTCTATTTACTGTCATGTAATGCTTTTCATGGGCAAGTCCATGCTTCTTAACACAATGGTCTAAAAGCTCTAAAATATCCCACTATCTAATGAAGTAATTGACATTGGTCCAACCTTTGCAAAGCGCAATATTTCTCCACCTTCCAAACGAAAATTCAAATTCAAAAATTGTTCAGAAATGTGCAGTTTAGGAGCATATCTTGGTAGTCCCCGCGATTCATGTTGCAACATTTTAAAACCTTTCACGTTGTTTTTAGCTGTAAAATCCTTACGGCCACCAACTAAAATGTCTCTTAAAGAGAGTCCAATCTTTGCACATTGTAATTGGCAAACTTACATCGAATTCTGTATCGGCACCTTTCCCACGACAGCTGAAACATCTAGGGTTAAGAACAGGTTGGTTTGCTTCTATTCATTATGCCGCAGTCTGAGGTACATATATCTCGTTTAACTTTAGTGCGATAACTTCCCAGTACGTTGAACTTGGTTTCAAGCATAGTTCGAATCTAAATATTCTTAACTTTTAATACCCTCCACCATAGTATGCAGGGTATATTAACTTTGTTTTTCTGTCTGTAACACATCGCAGTAACCAAAAAGTATACATATATGTATATATGAAATTCTGAACCGATCTAGCCATATCCGTCTGTTGTAATGACTCTAGCGTTTGGTTTGGTATAGCCCCATATAACGATACCTCCCAATCCTCGGTGTGTGTGTGTTTTTTTTTTTTTTGAGGGGGGTCAAAGCTTCTTTTTTTACCGAACTACCTGTTATTTGACACTTTAGGTTCCAGAGGTCACAAAACTTCTCCATCAAAAATTGTCAATATATGTAGTTCAATGTTTTGGTGGAGATCTCATAGGAAGGTACCTCCCAATTCTAGATGTTTGGAAGATATTAGATACATTCTTCGTCCGAACTACCTATAATTTGACATTTGAGGTTCACTGCTGTCACGGTACTTCTTCACATAGATCAACAAATATCCATATTTTGATATAGCTCCAGCACAACAGTGCCTTCAGATTTTAGGTATTTTGAGTTTTTTAGCTATCCTTTTTGACCGAACTACCGCTTATTTTACACTTTAGGTTCCCAGTGGCAACAAAATTTCTCCCTTAAAAATTGTCAACATAGGTCCATATTTTGATATAGCCCCCATATAACCTCCCGATTTAATGTATTTGGAAGATATTAGCTATATTTTTTGACGGAACTACCCATAATTTGACATTTGAGGTTCCGTGCAGTGACGAAATGTCCCCACCAAAAATTTTCAACAAAGATCCATGTGTTGGTATAGCCCCCATATAACGGTACCTCCAGGTTATAGGTATTCTGAAGATATTGGATGCCACCGTGGTGCAATGGTATGCACGCACGCCTTGCACGCAGAAGGTCGTGGGATCGATTCCCCGGCCAGGCAACATCAAAATTTTTCAACGGTGGCAAAATACTCCTCAGTAATGTTGGCGACATTTCCTGAGTATTTCAGCCTTGAAAAACTTCTCCACAAGTAGTGTCTTAAGACACGACGTTCGGAATCGGCGATAAACAGTAGGTCCCATATCATTGAACTGATATGAATCGGGGTGCACTCATTGATATGAGAGAAGTCTCCCTTGTCCCGTATGGGATGTTGTGGAACAATGTTTGTTTGTTTTTTTTTTTTTTTTTGAAGACATTACCTAAATTTTATACCGAACTACCTGTGATTTGATACTTGAGTTTCCCAGAGATCACAAAACATCTCAACAACAAATTTCAAGATATGACCTTTTTTTCGTATATACCCCGGAGCTACCGTTATTCCCGGTACGGTATGAGGGTTTAACCTACATTTTTTATCCGAACTACCTGTTTTTCATGTATAAAGTTCCTTGTGATCATAAAACTTCTCCATAAAAATTGTCAACAGGCGTCCATATTTTGGAATAGCCCAATATAACGATACCCCCGATTTTAAGTATTTTAAAGATTTTAGCTACATTCTTTACCGAAATACCTTTAATTTGATATTTCAGGTTCCTCCTGGTCACAAAACTTCTCCATTAAGAATTGTTCAAATAGGTCCATGTTTTGGTATAGCACCAATTTAACGGTTCCTCCCGATTTTAGGTATTTTAAAAATATTAAATAATTTCTTTTTGTACCCTCAGCATTTATGCTAACGAGGGTATATACACTTTAATACGGGCAAAATGTGCCTCATCGAAATAATGGTTTTAGACCCCAAGTGTGTTTGGACGAAATCCGTTTCAGACAATTTGAAGTTGATTTATCCATGTCCGTCCGTCTGTCTGGCTGGAGCGCATACCTCTCGAACGGGTCAACCGATTCGGTCCAAAAATTGGCTTTCGTAATATTTTGTCCAAGCTTTGTTTATGTTCGAAGATGGGACAGATAACACCAGATAACTCTTGAAGGGAGTAACCGATTTGGTGCACATCGTAAAATTTCTACCAGACTTAGATTAGGTTCCAATATGGACTCTATGGTCCACTCCTTCGGGTACCTCCCACACAAAATTTTGGAAAAGTTCAGTTTAGGATCTGCTCTCGAATCTTTTTGATTTTTATTGTAGCAACTTGTATTCACTACCCCGCATACGACGGTACAAGTTTCATCAGGGGCAAATCCACACTTCCTGAGCAAATATTGTCGAAACTTAGTTTATGTTCAAATCTGGGCCCTATTTGCCCAATCCTTAGGGTTCCACCCACAAAAATATTCAAAATGTATGTGTTAAGGTTCTGTACGAGGAAACTATGGACATTTTTACCGAAGGTTTTCCTAGTGGCCCTATCTATCGGTATCCCCGCAAATTTTTGTGCTTTAATCATATCCATATTTTTATCGGTTCATACGCCCAAATTTTTAAAAACCCCCTAAATACATAATTTTTTTTAAAAAAGTATTTCAATCCACACAGGCTGGAGGTATATCTCTGTCGGCAAAGTCGACTGATACTTTTTTACTTGTTTACCTACAATTTGACCCTCCGGATTTCAGTTTTTGACTAAAATATCCATTCTTTGATATGTGAAGATCCCTGCAGACACAAAGCTTCTCCACACACAAATTTCCTATGTTGAAAGCAACGACAGCTGCCGCCCGATTGAAGACATTTTTGGATACAGTTTCTGTCCTAGTTTAGGCATTTGGGGTATTCGTGGTCCAAAAACTTCTCCACCTAAAATTGTGGGCAGAAAGGAGAATAATTATTAAAATTTTGTTGAGAATATTTCATGCTAGAGGTTATAAAAAGTTCGGTCCGGCGGAAGTTGAAATGTAAAAGTATGGGGGTTATAATCAAACATGGTCCTGTTCATACCATTCCCTGGGAATGTTTCATATCCCAAACGAAGACCAAATGGCAAATTCCAGTCATATCGGTTGGACATGGTTTCTTACCCCAACCGATAACCACATTCCAGCCATTTCGGTGTGGTAAAGAGGCGAAAACCTTGAAAATACCGAAAATTGGGCGGTACCGGTACGTGGACTTGCATTGACAAATTTCTGGGGGAAGTTTTGAAACCCTAAACAAGTGAGCAAAGGCTATAGTCGGGACGGCGCCGAGTATGTGATAACCTACACCATTACCCTTGTGCATAAGTTCTTCATTGGTAAACATTTAGTTTAAGGAATATTATCCGACTATCACCAAGTTCAATATGCTTCTTTCTCTCTGCGATAAACATTGCGACATGTAACGTAATTGCAAAAAAAAAGATGGCAAATTTGATGCATTACGGACTATTGTGATATCTCCCTTGTTTGATCACATTCGCCAACCTACTTTGCATCAATGTAATTGCTTTGGAAAAAAAACGTTGACTTTTTCCCCAAATAAGTTTTTTGCCCATTTATTTATTATTATCCGGCCATCGCTAAAATCAGTAGCCTTCTTCCCATCCGGGACCCCCATTAACAACCAAAAAACGATCCGATCAAAATTACGACCTTTAGCGTGATAACAAGGTCTAGATGGGTAGACGGACGGACGGATCGACTCAGCTCGTCAAGACAATCATTTTGGTATATATAAGTATATATAAGTATATAAGTGGACATGTACCGACAAATTTCTGGGGGAAAGTTTTGTAGTTCTAAAAGAACAAAATAACGAAATTTCGGTATAATTATGAGGCTAAGGCCATGTTTATATTATAACCTTTTGCAGGGTTAACCTTCTTAATAATGATTTATTTGGCGTATACGCAAAGGAATTGACATTTGAAACCCACTGGGTTTGTTAAATCTGGTTATATTTAAACGCACTATAAAACATTGAAAATATCGAAAATCCGGAGATACCGTATTATGGGGTCGTGCACCGATATAGCCCATTTTCAATACTAAACATCCTAAGAGTAATAGGAACTTTCGTATCAAATTATAAAGCTTTATCTCAAATATTGCGAGCTGTATCTTGATTTTAATAGACGGGCGGGCAGACGGACTTGGTTTTATCGACAAGAACGTACTCAGAGTAGTTTTTAATAATTCTGATACACGCGAAAATATATTGTCAAACATTTAATTTCATATACATACATATTTATTTAATTTCAGTTGACTTACATTTATTTCTTTGTTTCTCCCCCTCTTGCAGAACGTGAAGAATCCATAATGACCGATTGTGAATGGCAGTTACGTGAAACCCAAAAACAGTGCAAAGAACGAATTGATAAAGTTGAAGCTGCTCGTCGAGAAGCTGTTGAAAATGTTGAACTTCTAGAAAATGAACTGGAAACGCTTAGCAGAGAAATTGATGATTTAAAAATCTATCAAAAACAGATGACTTCTTTGCGAGGTGTGGTCGATGAACAGGCCACCTCAATACAGACACTGATGTCACAAATTGAATCCCTCAAACAAGAGCTGGAGACAGCCAACACCAGTCTTCAGGAGCAAATTGAGGCTGTAACAAAAATAAAATTCCATTGTGATAATGCTCTCTATGATAAGGAACGTCAAATGATTTATCGTATCGATGAAGTACGCAACGAAGCTGCCGCATTTTGGGAAGATAAACTGTACACAGAGATGACAAGACTGAAAAATGAACTTGAATCTGTTTATGTGGATGAGCGTCGTGATGCCTTGGATAAGCTACAAATTGAACATGTTGAAGAGTTGAAAGCTCTGACAAACCGCTATACCGCCAATGAAGAAGAACTGAGGGCGGAGTTGACGGAAGCCCAAGAGGCTCTGGAACGCAAATCCAGAGAATTCTTAGAATTGCGTGAAAAATCCGATCATGCTTTACTACAGACACGCATGCATTTGGATAGAGCTGATCGTGATTTCCAAAAGGCCATGTGTCAAGAGGAAGAGCGACGAGAGGCATTGGAATCGAAATTACGTAGTGAGTTCGAAGCAGAGAAGGAAGAAATGGAAGAAAAATTCCGTGAACGTTTGGGTCAAGTTAAGGAAGAATTTGCCAAGGAACTACAAATCAATACCCAAGAATTAAAGGCAGAACATGAGAAGGAACTGCAAAAACTCAGAGCCAAGCTAACAGCAGAAAAGGAACAAGCCCTACAAGAATTGGCCGAAAGACACCGACAGAAAATGTTCGATGCAGAGGAGAAAGTTAAAGAAATCGAACTGCGCTACAAACGTGACTTGAAAGATCTCAAGGCTGCCTATGATGCTGAAAAGATCGCTCTCGACAAACGTGACATCAGCAATGCCAACGAAATCGAACAATTACATCGAAAATGTCGCTGCCTTACCAATCTCTTTGAGGAGATGCGTATGCGTTATGAACGACGTGATCCTCGCCCTGAAGATTTGCGAGAAATTGCTGAATTGCGTGAACGCTGTGAATCACAGGAACGTGACATGTATCTTTTGACTGATCGCCTGCGTGAAATGCAAATTCAAATGAATGAGCTGCAGCAGAACAATGCGAACAGCAACAAAAAGACAAAGCAAGTCAAAAAGCCACCACCCAAGTCAATACCCACAAATTGTGATGTTATCTACGAAGAAAACGAGGAACGGGATTCACCGCCACCCAATTCATATGCGACAGACACCATTAATGAGGATGATATTGACGCCAACAATACCAACCGCACAGATGACAGCAAAAAACAACAGATTGTCGACATTTCGAAAACCAAGTCGAAATTGATCACCGACAACCAGCAGGATGACAGCCACATGATTACCGCCATGTAAAGAATGATTGAAAATGGCGGATGTAACTGTGCGGCCAGTTGTTTTTTCCTACCGACCGACCGCCCAAACGGCCGTTCCAAATCACAAAGAATGATTTGTCTTGTACAACATTTGTATCAGATGCTTATACACTACCAAAGGGCGATGTGCAGTGTGAATGCCATTCACACCCCATGCCATCATCCATCCATCCAATATGCAATATCCCCGCCCGCAACCAATTGAAACAAGTTGTCTATCTTTTTTGTAAAATATTTCAATATTTTGTACGAATGGCCCACGCAAGAACGTGGACCTCCTTATTTATATTTGTAATGTGTATTAATATTTATTTCCTTATTTATTTTCTAAGTAATTTGCTAAACGATTCTAAACAAATTCTTCTATGCATAATTCGTTGACTAGTTTTAGTTGATGCATCAAAATTTCTATAATTTTTGTAAAACAAAAGAAAACTCAAAGTTTTGTTGTTGCGAAATTATTCCCGAAAATCAATCTTTTATTTTTGTACTTCAAAGAAGAAAAAGAAAATAAAGTGCAAAAAAACCGAAAGGTTCGAAAAGAGTTTCACTTCGTAAAATAAAACAAACCATTGTGTGATCCAAATAGTCCAGGACATCTTGCTAATACATATATTATTTACCATAACAAATTCAAAAGGATATTGAGAACTAAATATTCAATCGGTTGAACCACATTGGTTCAACTAGGGATAGGTAATAAAAAGCAATAATCGATTTTTATACCCTACACCACTATGTGGAAAGGGTATTATAAGTTTGTTTTGGGAAAAATTCATGTAACACCGCGAAATATTCGTCGGAGACCCCCAATTTGGTATACCAATCTTCATATCTCGGCGAGATAAAGCGATTTGAGATGTGTGTCCGTCCGTCCGTCCGTCCGTCCGTGTCTCCGTCTGTCCATTATAAATTGTAATCAAACTCCAGGCCGCAATTATGGACCGATCGTCACAAAATTTGGTATGGAGGTCGGCTTCACATCAGAATAGATCGCTATTTTGATTGGTGATGATCGTGAAATATTTAGCGGGTGAAATGGACCAAAAACATAATTTTTATCAGATTTTGTAGCTGCTCTGTAGGTCGCAATAATAGTCCGATCGCCTAGAAATTTTAAATAAGGTAAGAGTATATGACAAAGAAGAAGCTTGCAATTTGAGATGGCGATCAGATACTATTTAGAGGGTTAAATGGACCACAACTTTTGTGTGAAAATTGTGAAAATTTTTAATAAACAGCTTATATCTCTGTTCCTGAAAGACACCTTCCCCACTCGTGAATTATATTTGGAAGACGATCTCTTGACCTTTCAATTGATGTCAATTATGTTGATGAACGTGATCAGATAACAGAGTTACAGCCTAATATATCCATTTTTTTGTTTGTAATGTAATCATAAACCCGCTAGAGGTCGCAACTATAGCTCAATAGTCACGAAATTTTGCACGCGGTAAGTGTTTAGGTTGAAGAAAATGCCTATAAGTTTGCATGATTATCTGATATTATTTAGCGGTTGACATAGACCATTACTTTTGTATGAAAAATATACAAATTTTATTTTTGGTCCATATTTTCATTCCTGGAGGGCATATACCGGCAAAGGAGCCCACATATGGAAAAATCATGCAAATTGCAATAATGTGTCTGCTAGACAACGCACCTTCTGCCTGATATATAATGTGTTTTGTGTAGAGAACCACAATATCTATCTATCTATCTATCTATCTATCTATCTATCTATCTATCTATCTATCTATCTATCTATCTATCTATCTATCTATCTATCTATCTATCTATCTATCTATCTATCTATCATGACAGAGAAATTTTCAGTTCAGTTGTCAAATTGGATTTTTATACAAATATTGCAACATGGGGTCGCCTCTCCACCTATCTTACACCTCATGATTTAGGGTAAAGGGGATACAAACAAAATACGACCAAAGATGTGTCTCATCGAAATATAGGTTTTAGACCCCAAGTATATTTGGACGAAATTCGTTTCAGACAATTTGGAGTCTATTTAGCCCTGTCCGTTCATCTGTCTCTCTTAATGTCTAGCTGGCTGATGCGGACGATAACTCTCGGACGGATCTACCGATTAGAACCAAATTTTATACTTCGTAATATTTTGCCCAAGCTTTGTTTAAGTTCGAATGTAGGCGATGTTGGTACACACCTATCCCAAAAAAAGTTCAAAATTGTTTTCGAAAATTTGTGTGAACGATAACTGGCGAAGTGAGCAATCGATTCGCTAAAAACTTTCCATATATTATTATTCCTTCCAGATATAGATCGGATAAGAGACTATATCGGTGCTTAGGGTACCTCCCAAACAAAATTCGGGAAAAAGGGAAATTTAAGAGTCCTTTTGAATCGTTATGATTTTTTTCAGCAGATTGTACTTGCGCCGCAAATCCGCAAGTTAACTCTCAAGGGGATTTTCTGATTGGTCGAAACTTTACACATCGTATTATTTCATTCAGTCATGTGTCAGGTCGGAATATGGACTATATATGTCCGTCCTTCGAGTACCTCCCACACAAAATTTGGGAAAGTGCAGTTTGAAGAGCCGTATCGGATATATTTGATTATTATTTTCTTTTTGAAGAAGGTTCTTTTTACGTTCCGTATTCTGGTCCCTTTCCCGAGGTAAGTCATACTTCCTGAGATAATCGTTCAGAAGTTCCAAAAACCCCTGCCGGCTCCAACTAAAATTACAAATTTGAAAATATAAATAATAATAATTCTAATAGAATTTAGCTTACTAAAATTAATTTGGTATATCCCCATATTACGATACCTACAGATTTCACGTATTTTGAAGCAAATTCGTGTTACAAAATAAATATATTTGTAGAGGCTAAAGGTATATCACCATTAGCGCCGCTGACTTATACTCCCTTCTTTGCTGTTTAATTGAATATGAATAATTTTGGGATTTATAAATTTGTTTGCATGCAAAATTTTTGAATTTCTATTCATTGTTAGTTATTTCTGCCGGTATAAAATATATTTCAGATATCACAATATATGCCCACAATGAACTACTTTCGAAGCATATGTGAGGTACAAGTGCACAATTTTGGACGCTAGATCTTCAATAAACTTCCAATTTTCCCAATTATGAAATATACCAAATTGCGTGGTATATATGTATTTATTTTAAGTGTATTCTAAAGAGGAACCTGATACTCAAAGACAATTTGAAGATGTAACAGGAGGGGCTAATCAATGTGAATTTTCCAATTTTCGAATATTATTTAGAAATGTATAATTTATATATTTTTCCACAAATATCCCAGTGAAGACAAGAGAGGCTTCTCTTATATCAATGGATTCATATTAAGTTATTGATAGTGTCCTAAGTTGCCACTTGTAGAGACGTTTTTCATGGCTGAAATACTCCGACAGGTTGTGGTGTAGGGTATCACATGGTCGGCCCCGTCCGACTATAGCCTTTGCTTACTTGTTAGACTTTTCGATTTTGGTCTTAAACTTAAAATGATATTTTTCGGTCTGGGAATTATTTCAGTTGTCCTTAATCCCTATATTTCGACTTTTTGATAACCGCAGAAAATCGATTATAACACAGTGCAACAAATTTCGGGTCATGGCCTGGGGTGGTAAGATCCAAGTGAGGGTGTGTTCGGTTAGTAGGTCTAAACCCTAAAAGGATGCAGTTCTCTAACAAAACATGTCAAAATATGCCTATTTTTAAGTATAGTCCTCATATGACGGTACATCCGAATTTCGGTACATTGGCGATTTTATCTAAAATGTTTACTCGAACTACCTGTAATTTGACATTTAAGGTTCTTACAGGTCACATCTACATCAAACATTGTCAACATAGGCCCATGTTTTTGTATAGCTTTCATACAACGGTACATCCCGATTTTCTGTATTTTTATGGTATTAGCTACATTTTTTGACTGAACTAAGCGTAACTTGACATTTGAGATTCAATGCAGGTGCAAAACTTCTCCAGCAAAAGTTGTCGACATAGGTAAATGTTTAGGTATAGGTCCCACATAGCGGCAACTCCCAATTATCGGTATTTTGTGGATATAAGCTAAAATTTTTAGTCGATCGTGAACATAAAATGTCTAAATCCCTGCAACCACGAAACTCAATAATCAACAATTGTCAGGTTCATGTTTGAGTAGTTTGAGGGTCTTAGCTATTTTTTGTAATGAACCACCCAAATTTTTAAAATTATCATTCCGTTTGTAATCCATCGAAATATTCATCGGAGACCCAAAAAAGTATATATATTCTTGATCAGGGTAAAATTCTAAGTTGATATAACCATGTCCGTATGTCCGTCTGTCCATCCATCCGTCCGTCTGTTGAAATCAAGATACAATTCGCAATTTTTAAGATAGAGTTTTGTAATTTGGTGTAGAAGTTTCTATTTTTCCTAGGATGTTTGGTATTGCAAATGGGCTATAACCACGTTTCGATAAAGCCCCCATAGAGTGATACCACCCGATCGATTCGGTATTTTTAATGTTTTGGCTTCATTATCACACTGAAATGGCTGAGTTTAGATACTTGGTCTTCGTTGGGGGTATAAAACATTCCCCCAGAATTTTGTCGGTATAGGTCCACGCCTTCATATATAGCACACATAGAATGGTACCTCCCGATTTAAGGTAATTAGAAGGCTGTTGCTTCAATATTCCTCAGAAATGGCTGAAATTTGGTATTTGGCCTTCATTTAGGGTATAAAACTTTCCATATGAATTTTGTCGGTATAGGTCCGCGCCTTCATATAGCCCCCATAGAACTGTACCTCCCGATTTGCGGTATTTTGAAGGTTGTGACATCAATATTCCACCGAAATTGCTGAAATTTGGTATTTATTCTACACTTGGGGTATAAAACTTATATGAATTTTGTCGGTATAGGTCCGCGCCTTCATATAGCCCCCATAGAACGGTACCTCCTGATGTCCGGTATTTTGAAGGTTTGTGGCCACAACAACCCACCGAAATGGCTGAAATTTGGTATTTGATCTTCATTTGGTGTATAAAACTTACCCCAGCAATTTTTCGGTATAGGTCTCCGCCTTAATATAGCCCCCATAGAACAGTACCTTCCGATTTTCGGTGTTTTGAAGGTTATAATATAATATATAATATTAATTGTTCCACAAACATCCCAGGCGGGACAAGGAAGACTTCTCTCATATCAATGAATGCACCCCGATTCATATTAGCTCAATGATATGGGACCTACTTGGAAATACTCAAGTAATGTAGCCAACATTAGTGAGAGATATTTCGCCACCGTTAAAAATTTGATGTTGCCTAGCAGGGGAATCGAACCCACGAGTGCATACCATTGCACCACGGTAGCACCGTGTTTACAATATTCCACCGTTATGGCTACAATATTCCACCGAAATGGCTGACACTTGATATTTGGTCTTCCTTGTTGGGGGTATACAACTGTTCACCTGAAATTTGTAGTTACTGGTCTTCGCCTTCATATTGCCGCCATAGAACGGTACCTCCCGATTTTCGGTATTCTGAAGGTTTTGTCTTCAATATTCTACCGAAATGGCTAAAATTTGTCATTTAATCTTCCTTGGTGGTATAAAATTTGTCCGTACAGGTCCACTGCTTCATGTACCCCCCATAGGACGGTACCTCCGGATTTTCGGTATTTTGAAGGTTGTGGCCACAACAACGCACCGAAATGGCTGACAGTTCGTTGGAGGTAAAAACCTTTCCGGCTGAACTTCGTGGGTATAAGTCCACGTTTCGATATAACCCACGTAGAACGGTACCTTCCGATTTTCGTAATTCTGAAGGTTGTGACGTCAATATGGGTGACGTAGGGGATGAATGATACCAAGCAACGGTCTTGACCGGCTTTAACATGGCAAAGCCCAGGATTTATCTTGGTCCCTCTTTCATCTCAAGTGGACACTGACCTCCCCGTGGTGTCAGCTGGGGAGCTGCCTTTAACATACGTTGAAGGTAGTGAGCTAACATGTGCCGCGCGTTCACCCATAAGAACGTTAAAAACTTGGGTTGGGCGTTGGGCTAGTAACTCACCCCGTCAAAACACCGCATACTATGAAAAAAACAAAGAAAAAGAAGAAAAACAAACCCCTCTAAAGTTGACCAACCCAGCAAACGTTTTAAGGACCATAATCTGCGAATCTGCACCTGGAATGTCAGGACTCTCTACAGAGCAGGTGCAATTTGCGCATTGGCGGATGTACTTGACAAGTACAATGCTGATATTATCGCCTTACAGGAAGTGCGATGGAACCGGGCAGACGTAAAAATAACAAGCGATTACGCACTGTATTATAGCTGCCATGAAACGAAACATGAGCTAGTTGTTGGATTTATGGTAAATAGGAGGCTTAAAAATCTCGTCTCCAGCTTCACTCCTGATGATGAGAGAATTGCCACAATCCGAATAAAAGTTTTTTAACATCAGTCTCATCTGCGCCCATGCCCCGACCGAAGAAAAAGATGAAAAGACCAAGGATATATTCTACGAGCGCCTAGAGAGAGCATATGACCGCTGCCCTGGCCATGACATTAAGATTGTTCTAGGAGATTTTAATGCTAAAATTGGGAAAGAAAATATCTTTGGTCCTACGATCGGAAATAACATCCGACAACGAAATGAGGCTGATCGATTTTGCAGCGGCAAAAAACATGGTAGTGAGCAGTACCAGATTCCAACACCTCGACATACACAAGGCCTCGTGGATATCCCTAGATGGGAAAACAAGAAACCAGATTGATCATGTTGTGATAGACGGAAGACACTCGTCCAGTGTGTTAGATGTCCGATCGATTCGAGGAGCGAACATCGATTCGGACCATTTCCTTGTAGCAGCAAAGGTACGCACTCGCCTTAACGGAAGCTGGATGTCGAGAAGCTGAAAACACAACAGATAGCACAAGCCTATTCCGCTCAACTGACTCACATGCTGGAAGACGCAACTGCTTGTCCCGATAATGTTGAAGCGCGGTGGCAAAGAATAGCCCACTCACTTCAAACTGCCGCAAAATCTGTGCTTGGGTACCAAAAATCACCACCTAAAAATCTATGGTACGATCAGGAGTGCCGTAAGGCTACTGAAGAAAAGAACGCTTCATACAGAGCAACCCTGCATTCAATAGCAACACGAAGCGCGAAAGAAAAATATCGGGAGAAGAGGAGAGAGGAGAAGCGTATTTTCAGAAGAAAAAAAAAGAGCAAGAAACACGTGAGCGTGAGAAACTCGAGATGTTCAGGAGTCAGAATGAAGTCCGCAAATTTTACCAGAGTGTAAAACACCAGACTGAAAGGTATGGTGCAGGCACATTCTCCTGCAAAGATCATGAAGGGAATCTGGTAACTGATACAGATAGCGTACTGAGGATATGGAAGGAGCATTTCATGAAGCTCTTAGTATCGAGTATCAAGTTGACATTTTTAGGGGTTGTTTAGGTTTTTGCGATTTTGCTTGGAAACCGCAAGTTTTATCAAAATGAGAATAAAGATATTGTAGCTATGAAAATTGTCTACATGGTTGACCTTTACAGTATTTTCGTAGGTTTTACCATTTTTGAGATATTCAAGTACAAATTGGGACAATGTACTGACTGTATCGCCCCCCTTATAAAACAATGTCATGAAGGGTGCACCTTAACTAACTTTTAATGAAAACCGCTTACACAGGGGAAGTTTTTGTGAATTCTGAAACAACAATGTTCATAGATGAGAAAAATCCAAAAACAAGAAAAAAATCGCTATGGGATTTTTAAATAAATCGCGGTCAAAATTCACATTTTTAAGTGTTTTTTAGGTTTTCACGATTTTGCTTGCAAAACGCAAGTCCAATCCAAATGGAGCTAAAGAAAATGTTGTAGCTTTGAAAATTCTCTACAGGCTTGATGTTTATGATTTGTTCTCAGGCTGTAGCATTTTTGAGATAAAGAAGCTCAGTTGACATTTTTAGGCTTTGTTGTTATGGTTTCGCGAATTTGATTGAATACGGCAATTCTTATAGCTGTGAAAATTCTCTGCAAGACTGGCTTATGTATTTTTTCCTAGGTTGTACCATTTTTTTAGATATATAAGTTTAAGTTTGGAAATTGCAGTCATGACATTGTTTTATAAGGAGACGATACAGAACTGAATTGAATTTGAATTGTCCCAATTTCAACTTCTATATCTCAAAAGTTGTAAAACCTACGAAAACATCATTAAGGTCAATCTTATAGAGAATTTTGATAGCTACAACATTTTCTTTATTTCCATTTTGATAGGACTTGCGGTTTCTAAGCAAAATCGCAAAAACCAAAACAACCCCTTAAAATGTCAACTTGAATCGCGTTTTATTTAAAAAGTGATCTTTTGATTTTTCTCATCTATGAACATTGTAGTTTCAGAATCCAAACTTGCCAGGTGTAAGCACCTTCCATTTAAATTTGATTCGAGAGCACCGTGATTGTCTTACCGAAATATCGGAAATTTAATATTTAGTCTTCTTCATAAACGAAAAGAAACTAATTGTTGCATTTTACTTCAATACCACTTGTGGTGGAGGGTATAAACAGTTTGGCCCGGCCAAACTTAATGCTTTTTACTTGCTTTTTTTCAAACAAACCAGTACTGTTTTATCGGTTTGCCTAATTACCCAGTTTCACAGAAATATATTACGACGAATGGTATCAGTTTTCTGTAAAGTGCGATTTTAGTTTGACGAGATGAGGCTTTGTTTTAAAAATGGCTACTGAGCCTAAAGCTGCATCTGTTGTCCCAACGAAATCTTTAAATATTTCAAAATTTTAAATGCCAACTTCCAGAGTTGGTCCGATTTCTGTGGACACATTGCACGTCGATACCACCAACTTAGTCTTAGCGCCGTTTACTGCCAGACCCATTTATCAGCTTCTTCTTCAACCTTTTTCAGAGGTATCAGGTATTTCTTTTATTGATGGGTTGATCAGTCGATGTCAATGTCTTCGGCATAAAGAAGTAACTATAATGGAATTGGTATTTCCATTTATAACGCTTTGAAATAATCATATACACTCCACGTCAGTAGAATAGAACACCTAAATTTTTGTTAATGTTAGCTCATTTATCCCAAAACGAATGAATTTGCATTTTTAATCTTGTGGGGACTTAAAGTCTATGATGTTCCGTATCAAACACAGAAAAAATTAAGTTTCTAGTTTTTCGCGAAATGATTTTCTGATCAATTTTCAGATAGTGCTATGAAAAATAGACATTTTTTTTGGTCATCAGGATAGAACATTCACTTTATTGTCGCGAATTTTTGAGATATTAACGCCGAAATTTCTTTCAGTCGATAAAGCAAGGCCATCTTATCATTTTTCACCGAAGAAAACCTATAAATTATTCCGCGGACACCGAAATAACAGCATTGAAATGTTTAAATTGACAGATATTTGAAACATCTCGGAATATCAATAGGAGTCGCGCAGTTATGTCATATTTCTTCACAATAAGATAGAATATGACACAGACTACCTCGACGGATACAATCGAATGCTTCGGATGCTGATAAGATGGAACATTTTCAAAATAATTATGAAAAACTTCAATATTTTTTATAAAAACCATGATGTTTTGTTCAAAAAAAGGGTTTTTCCGCGAACAAGTCTGGCGTTTAAAGGTTTGGAAATATGCTCCCCATTTAAAGGAAAATAATATGATATGAAAACAAACGCTATTTTAATACACTGAGGAAAATTTTGGCACATTTTCAAATTGAACACACCCTTTGGACTTTGAATTTTATATGTGTTCTTATTTCGGTGTCCGCGACTGTTCGCAACAGTGTTATGCTCCAATATAAATGGACCAGGTTATGCTCTCCATACCGGATTTTACGAATTAGTAGTTTTTTAACTGAATTCGCAAATGTAAAAGCCCCGTTTTCGCGGGAAAACACAGTCATGGAAATTGAGGTTTTAGGTTGCGTAAATAGCTTTTAAAAAGTACTAAAATTTCGCTCAGTGTATTAAAATAGCGGTTGTTTTCATATCAGATAATCTTCCTCTAAATGTGGAGCACATGTCCAAACCTTTAAACGGCAGACTTGTTCGCGACAGACTTGTTCTATAAGAAATGTTGACGTTTTTCATACTTATTTTGAAAATGTTCCATCTTTTCAGCATCCGAAGCACTCGATTGTATCCGTCGAGGTTGTCTGTGTCATATTCTATCTTATAATATCTTATAAATATGACATAGCTGCGCGACTCCTATTGATATTCCTAGATGTTTCTATTATCTGTCAATTTAAACCCGATTACGCTGTTATTTCGGCGTCCGAGGAATTATTTATATCGTTTTATTGGTGAAAATGGTTAGAAAGCCTTGGTTTATCGACTGAAAGAAAATTCGGCGATAGTATCTCCACAATTCACGAAAATAAAATGACTGTTCTATCCTGATGACCGAAAATAAATGCCTATTTTTCATAGTACTATCGGAAAAATGATCAGAAAATCATTTCGCGGAAAGCTAGAAACATAATTCTTTCTGTGTTTGATACGGAACATCATAGTCTTTAAATCCCTACAAGATTAAAAACGTAGATTCATTCGCTTCGGGATAAATAAGCTAACGTTAACAGAAATTTAGGTGTTCTATTCTACTGACGTGGAGTGTATAAAGAATATATATTCTGAGTCGATCGTGATCGTATCCACAAAAATGAGCTAAAACCCTGTATTTTAGCACCCAAGTGTCCTGTTTCCATAGACAGGTCGAACTAAGATTTGGTACTGCCTCCATATAACGGTGCCTCCCGATATTCGGGTTTTTGAGGATTTTACCTACAATTTGTAACAGAACTAGCTGTAACTTAACATTTGATGTTCCCAGTGATCACAAAATTTCTAGAACAAATGTTGTAAAATTTTGTTTGTTTTGGTATAGCCTCCCTATAACGGAACCTCTCGGCTTTCTGTATTTTGAGGATTTTAGCTACAAGTTTTAACCGAACAAACTATAGTTTGTCATTTGAAGTTGCCAATTTTCTCAAAACTTCTACACTAAAAATTGTCAACATAGGTACCTCCCAATTTTCGGGTTTTTGGTTAATTTTTTTGACCAAATTACCTATAATTTGACATTTGAGGTAACCAGTGGGCAAAAAATTTCTCCTTCAAAAATTTTCAACATAGTGCATTGGTTGGTATGGCCCCCATATAACGGTACCTTCCGATTTTAGATATTTTGAGGCTATTAGAACTACCTGTGATTTGACATTTGAAGTTCTTAGTGGTCCCCACACCTCTCCACCAAAAATTGTCAACAGAGATCCATGTTTGGATATAGCCCCCGTATAACTGCACCTCCCTGTTTTTAGTAATTTGAAAATCTTAGCTGCACCTTTTAATCGGAATAGCTGTTATTCAACATTTGAAATTCTTAGTGGTCATCACACTTTTCCACCAAAAATTGTCAACATAGGTCCATATAACCCCCCATATAACGGTTCCTCCCGATTTTCGGTATTTTTAGGATTAAACTACACTTTTTGTCTGAACAACCCGTAATTAGACATTTGGCAGCCGCGAAACATCTCGATTAAAAATTGTTAAGCAAAGGTCCATGTTTTGGTATAGCCCCCATATAACGTTACCTAACGATATTCGGTATTTTGAGGGTTTTGGCTACATTTTTGATTTATTTATATCCATTGTTCCATACGCTATTTTTCACTTTTTGGGATATAGGTGGTTTTAAGGGTTTCCAGTATGCTCTTTCCGAATTTTTAATCTATCTTCTCCTATCTGCTCTAGGTTCCCGGATACCCACGCTTCGACGCCAAGTCTTAAACTTTTTTCAGTAAAAAAATTTAGAAGTTTAAAAACCCCTTTTCGAAAGAAGTTTTTAATTTATTGTGGCAAAGATGGACCACGGTGCTCTTGAATCAAATTTAAATGGAAGGTGCTTACATCTGGGAAGTTTTTACGGATTATGAAACTACAATGTTCATAGATGAGAAAAATCAAAAAACAAAAAAAAATCGCCGGAGCGCTTTTTAAATAAATCGCGATTCAAGTTGACATTTTTAGGGGTTGTTTAGGTTTTTGCGATTTTGCTTGGAAACCGCAAGTTTTATCAAAATAGAAATAAAGAAAATGTTGTAGCTATGAAAATTCTCTACAAAGTTGACATTTACAGTATTTTCGTAGGTTTTACCATTTTTGAGATATTCAAGTACAAATTGGGACAATGTACTGACTGTATCGCCCCCTTATAAAACAATGTCATGAAGGGTGCGCCTTAACTAACTTTTAATGAAAACCGCTTACACATGGGAAGTTTTTGTGAATTCTGAAACAACAATGTTCATAGATGAGAAAAATCCAAAAACAAGAAAAAAATCGCTATTGGGATTTTTAAATAAATCGCGGTAAAAATTCACATTTTTAGGTGTTTTTTAGGTTTTCACGATTTTGCTTGCAAAACGCAAGTCCAATCCAAATGGAGCTAAAGAAAATGTTGTAGCTGTGAAAATTCTCTACAGGCTTGATGTTTATGATTTGTTCTTAGGCTGTACCATTTTTGAGATAAAGAAGCTCAGTTGACATTTTTAGGTTTTTTTTTGTTATGGTTTCGCGAATTTGCTTGAATACGGCAATTCTTATGGGCATGGTACCGGAGAAAATCTTATAGCTGTGAAAATTCTCTGCAAGACTGGCTTATGCAATTTTTCCTAGGTTGTACCATTTTTTTTAGATATATAAGTTTAAGTTGGGAAATTGCAGTCACATTGTTTTGTAAGGAGACGATACAGAACTGAATTGAATTTGAATTGTCCCAATTTCAACTTCTATATCTCAAAAGCTGTAAAACCTACGAAAACGTCATTAAGGTCAATCTTGTAGAGAATTTTGATAGCTACAACATTTTCTTTACTTCCAGTTTGATAGGACTTGCGGTTTCTAAGCAAAATCGCAAAAACCAAAACAATCCCTAAAAATGTCAACTTGAATCGCGATTTATTTAAAAATCGATCTTTTGATTTTTCTCATCTATGAACATTGTAGTTTTAGAATCCACAAAACTTCCCAGGTGTAAGCACCTTCCATTTAAATTTGATTCGAGAGCACCCTGATTCTCTTACCGAAATATCGGAAATTTAATATTTAGTCTTCTTCATAAACGAAAAGAAACTAATTGTTCCATTTTACTTCAATACCACTTGTGGTGGGGGTATAAACAGTTTGGCCCGGCCTAACTTAACGCTTTTTTACTTGCTTTTTTTAAACAAACCAGTACTGTTTTATCTGTTTGCTTAATTACCCAGTTTCACAGAAATATATTACGACGAATGGTATCAGTTTTCTGTAAAGTGCGATTTTAGTTTGACGAGATGAGGCTTTGTTTTAAAAATGGCTACTGAGCCTAAAGCTGCATCTGTTGGCCAATAGTGTTATTCTTCTTATTTCACAACGAAATATTTCAAAATTTTAAACAACTTACAGAGTTGGTCCGATTTCTGTTAACACATTGCACGTCGATACCACCAACTTAGTCTTAGCGCCGTTTACTGCCAGACCCATTTATCAGCTTCTTCTTCAACCTTTTTCAGAGGTATCAGGTATTTCTTTTATTGATGGGTTGATCAGTCGATGTCAATGTCTTCGGCATAAAGAAGTAACTATGATGGAATTGGTATTTCCATTTATAACGATTTGAAATCTATATATATAAAAAAGGATGATGTTAGTTACTACGCTTATAACTCAAGAACGGCTAAACAGATTTTGACAATTTGCGCCAATTCGGAATCGTCTCATGACAGAAAAGGATAAAACCTAAAAAAAATTAAAAAAACGCGAAAAAAAACATGAAGATATTTTGTAATTTTGTTTGTCTGTGTGTTTCTTTTTTTTGTCAATTTTGAACGTTGTATATAAAATATTTTTTCCAATTTGACTAACGATATTGAATTGATTGTTTGTACCAACCAAAAACCAATTTAAAAGAGAAACCCGATTCTTAAAAGCGCGTTGAAAATTAATTCGAAAATTGTGCGTAGCAATATACAGAATAAAGACGTGCATACATATGTATGTATGTATATGTGTTGTTTATTTGATTATGATTTGGAGAAAAATCAGAAATTATTCGATATTTTTGTTCATTTACCAGTGTTAATCACAATGTTTCACGTCGGACTCGAAATGCAACTCGAGTTAGGAATATCGCATATGAATTAAATAGGGCTGATCAAGAAACTGCACGGGAACAGCGCCGCGCAAGTATGGCCAGGCTTCGTGAATCCCAAACCCCAGACCAAAGACAAGCAAACAATGAAATTACCAACATTGCGATGAGAAATCGTCGAGCTTACCAACCAACACAAGAATGCCAAAATTTGAATCAACGCGCAAGAAGAAATGCTGTTAGTGCGAATTTGAATCGCGTAGCGTTCCATTACGATTGTTCCATAGACTACAGCTCACATCCATCTATTCAAATTGGGCCGATGAATATTGTATACATCCATTGTGGTGCTTTGAAGTTATCTGGAAAAACAAATGGATTATGCTGCCTCGGTGGTAAGGTAAAATTACCACAATGGTCCATACCCCCAGAGCCATTGTATTACTTGCTACGTGGTGGAACACCGGAATCGCGTCATTTTCTTTCCAACACGTAGCAATACAATGCATGTTTCCAAATGACTTCGTTTGGTGCCGAAATCATTGAAGAAAACGGATTCAACCCTACATTTAAGGCATTAATTCGCTGTTGTTATAATAAGGCATATCATTTTTTGTTTTAAAAGCCGTCGTTAGTTCGGTTTTAAAACTTGCAAGAATCCACTATATGAAGCAGAATAATGTTTGTATAGTAGTTCGTACCTTATGCACTCAAAAAACACTGAACGAATTTAGCTGAAATTTTAAGAGTATGTTGCAGCATACATATATATTACAACAGTGAATAACTTTAGAATGGTAACAGATATATTCTCCAAATTTAGAATGTGCTGCAATTTGACCCAGAAATTTATTTGCGAAATTATATTGAAATCTCTTCTCATCTGGATATAGCTCCTATCGGCCGAATACATATGACCGATTTTATGTATTTTATGCACCAAATATACTGTTTATGCCCAATTTCAATTAAATTTGGAATATGTGGCGGAATTTTGTCCATAAATAAATTTGGGAAATTATATTGAAATCTGTTCACATCTGGATATAGCTTCCAAATATATTTTTTGGGCATATTTTCATGAAATTAGGATATAGCTCTCATATATACATATGTATATTCGGCCGATTTTATCCATTTCACCAACTACGCAATGTATCCACAATGTCAATCAAATTTGGAATGTGTGACTGAATATGGTCTAGAAATAAATTTCCGAGATTATATGTATATAAATCGGTTCAGATCTAGATATAGCTCCCATATATATTTTTGACAGATTTTGATGCACCAAAAACGCTATGTATGTCCAATTTTAATGGAATTTGGAATGTGTGATGGAATTAAAATAAATTTGCGATATTATAGATATTATATGTGTATCAAAACTTCAAAATTTTAAAATCAACAAAATATTAATATTAAATGAAAGGCAACTACAAATGGCCAAATACATTAAACATTGGAAAGAATAAAGCAAGAAACCGGAGGTACTGACGATTTTTTGGTCGAATTATGTGACAAATATTCTGTATCAGGCCATTAGTAATGAAGCAATAATAAATTATCAAAAGATAAGAAGTCATCAAAGGACTTAAATTGGAGAACGTATTGCAAATTATCATTGACTCAATCCGAAATTTAACATAAACAACATCAATTTAGTTCGGCATCGCCTTTCGATTATAGAAAATCTCTGATTCATAAATGGCTCAATATAAGACCATATTTTTCCAATGCAACCCGTTCGCTCATTCGCCATTGAAATTCAAATACTTGACATTAAATTAAAATCCTTACGATCTATATCTTCCTTCGAATTCAATTGCTTGATTGAAATCTCACGTTCAGTGGTGAAAATAAGGATTTCAGAAAACCATCGATTTTGAAACGATAGGTGCATTATTATATTACTTTGCTTAAACTATTTTACCGAAATTTTTTATATACATCGCAAAATGTGTTATTTTCTTAAATAAATATCATAGTCCCGATTAACAATTACCTAATTTTCTAGCAGCAATTGTCAGTGTATAGCAGAGAGAGAGATTCGAGGAAAATGAAACACATTACCTCTCACCACCCTTTCTTCGACGAAACGGACAATTGACGAAAGTACAATTGTCTAATGTGTATCTGCTTCAAAGATTATTCTAAACAGTTCAAAACAAAGAAATATTTGTAATCGAATGCTACAAGGTGATAGCAATAACAGGTTGAACCTAACTGAACCCTGCAGGTTTGAACCAAAGCCATAAAGTTCAGTACCTAACAGACTGCGAGGCGAAGTTCGCCGGGTCCCCTAGTAATATATAATATTAATTGTTCCACAAACATCCAAGGCGGGACAAGGAAGACTTCTCTCATATCAATAAATGCACCCCGATTCATATTAGCTCAATGTTATGAGACCTACAGTTTATCGCCGACTCCGAACGGCGAGTCCTAAGACACCACTTGTAGAGAAGTTTTACATGGAAATACTCAAGAAATGTAGCGAACATTACTGAGGGATATTTCGCCACCGTTAAAAATTTGATGTTGCCTAGCTGGGGCATCGAACCCACGACCTTCTGCGTACGAGGAGGGAGTGCATACCATTGCACCACGGTAGCACCGTGGCTACAATATTCCACCGTTATGCCTACAATATTTCACCGAAATGGCTGACACTTGATATTTGGTCTTCGTTGATGGTATAAAACTGTTCATCTGAAATTTGTAGTTACAGGTCATCACCTTCATATTGCCGCCATAAAACGGTACCTCCCGATTTTCGGTATTCTGAAGGTTTTGTCTTCAATATTCTACCGAAATGGCTAAAATTTGTCATTTAGTCTTCATTGGTGGTATAAAATTTGTCCGTACAGGTCCACGGCATCATATAGCCCCCATAGCACGGTACCTCTGGATTTTCGGTATTTTGAAGGTTGTGGCCACAACAACCCACCGAAATGGCTGACAGTTCGTTGGAGGTAAAAACCTTTCCGACTGAAATTCGTGGGTATAAGTCCACGTTTCGATATAACCCATCTAGAACGGTACCTTCCGATTTTCGTAATTCTGAAGGTTGTGACGTCAATATGCCACCGAAATGACTGACATTTGTTATTTAGTCTTCCATGGGGTTATAAAATATTCCAGTAAAGAATTGTCAGCACAGGTCCACGTCTTTCTATATCCCCCGTAGAAGCATACCTCTTGATTTTCGGTATTTTTTAGGTTTTAGACACATTCCTCGGTGCTCAAATTAAAATGGAAGGTGCTTACACCTGGGAAGTTTTTGCGGATTATGAAACTACAATGTTCATAGATGAGAAAAATCAAAAAACAAAAAACTCGCTGGAGCGCTTTTTAAATAAATCGCGATTCAAGTTGACATTTTAGGGGTTGTTTAGGTTTTTGCGATTTTGCTTGGAAACCGCAAGTTTTATCAAAATGGGAATAAAGGAAATGTTGTAGCTATGAAAATTCTCTACAAGGTTGACCTTTACGGTGTTTTCGTAGTTTTTACCATTTTTGAGATATAGAAGTTTAAATTGGGACAATGCACTGACTGTATCGCCCCCTTATAAAACAATGTCATGAAGGGTGCGCCTTAACTAACTTTTAATGAAAACCGCTTACACATGGGAAGTTTTTGTGAATTCTGAAACAACAAAGTTCATAGATGAGAAAAATCCAAAAACAAGAAAAAAATCGCTATTGGGATTTTTAAATAAATCGCGGTAAAAATTCACATTTTTAGGTTTTCACGATTTTGCTTGCAAAACGCAAGTCCAATCCAAATGGAGCTAAAGAAAATGTTGTAGCTGTGAAAATTCTCTACAGGCTTGATGTTTATGATTTGTTCTCAGGCTGTATCATTTTTGAGATAAAGAAGCTCAGTTGACATTTTTAGGTTTTTTTGTTATGGTTTCGCGAATTTACTTGAATACGGCAATTCTTATCGGCATGGTACTGGAGAAAATCTTATAGCTGTGAAAATTCTCTGCAAGACTGGCTTATGCAATTTTTCCTAGGTTGTACCACTTTTTAGATATATAAGTTTAAGTTGGGAAATTGCAGTCATGACATTGTTTTATAAGGAGACGATACAGAACTGAATTGAATTTGAATTGTCCCAATTTCAACTTCTATATCTCAAAAGTTGTAAAACCTACGAAAACGTCATTAAGGTCAATCTTGTAGAGAATTTTGATAGCTACAACATTTTCTTTATTTCTATTTTGATAGGACTTGCGGTTTCTAAGCAAAATCGCAAAAACCAAAACAACCCCTAAAAATGTCAACTTGAATCGCGATTTATTTAAAAAGCGATCTTTTGATTTTTCTCATCTATGAACATTGTAGTTTCAGAATCCACAAAAAATTCCCAGGTGTAAGCACCTTCCATTTAAATTTGATTCGAGAGCAACCTGATTCTCTTACCGAAATATCGGAAATTTAGTAGTTAGTCTTCTTCATAAACGAAAACAAACTAATTGTTCCATTTTACTTCAATACCACTTGTGGTGGAGGGTATAAACAGTTTGGCCCGGCCTAACTTAACGCTTTTTTTACTTGCTTTTTTCAAACACACCAGTACTGTCTTATCTGTTTGCTTAAGTACCCAGTTTCACAGAAATATATTACGACGAATGGTATCAGTTTTCTGTAAAGTGCGATTTTAGATTAACGAGATGTAGCTTTGTTTTAAAAATGGCTACTGAGCCTAAAGCTGCATCTGTTGGCCAATAGTGTTATTCTTCTTATTTCACAACGAAATTTTTATATATTTTAAAATTTTAAATACCAACTTCCAGAGTTGGTCCGATTTCTGTGGACACATTGCACGTCGATACCTCCAACTTAGTCTTAGCGCCGTTTACTGCCAGACCCATTTATCAGCTTCTTGTTCAACCTTTTTCAGAGGTATCAGGTATTTCTTTTATTGATGTGTTGATCAGTCGATGTCAATGTCTTCGGCATAAAGAAGTAACTATAATGGAATTGGTATTTCCATTTATAACGCTTTGAAATAATCATATATAAAGTATATATATACTGAGTCGATCGTGATCGTATCCACAAAAATGAGCTAAAACCCTGTATTTTAACACCCAAGTGTCCTGTTTCCATAGACAGGTCGATCTAAGATTTGGTACTGCCTCCATATAACGGTGCCTCCCGATATTCGGGTTTTTGAGGATTTTACCTAAAATTTTTACAGAACTAGCTGTAACTTAACATTTGATGTTCCCAGTGATCACAAAATTTCTAGAACAAATGTTGTAAAATTTTGTTTGTTTTGGTATAGCCTCCCTATAACGGAACCTCTCGGCTTTCTGTATTTTGAGGATTTTAGCTACAAGTTTTAACCGAACAAACTATAGTTTGTCATTTGAAGTTGCCAATTTTCTCAAAACTTCTACAACATACGTACCTCCCAATTTTCGGGTTTTTGGTTAATTTTTTTGACCAAATTACCTATAATTTGAAAAAAATTTCTCCTTCAAAAATTTCCAACATAGTGCATTGGTTGGTATGGCCCCCATATAACGGTACCTTCCGATTTTAGATATTTTGAGGCTTTTAGAACTACCTGTGATTTGACATTTGAAGTTCTTAGTGGTCCCCACCCCTCTCCACCAAAAATTGTCAACAGAGATCCATGTTTGGATATAGCCCACGTATAACTGCACCTCCCTGTTTGTAGTAATTTGAAAATCTTAGCTGCACTTTTTAATCGGAATAGCTATTATTTTACATTTGAAGTTCTTAGTGGTCACCACACTTTTCCAACAAAAATTGTCAACATAGGTCCATATAACCCCCCATATAACGGTTCCTCCCGATTTTAGGTATTTTGAGGATTTTAGATACTATTTATAGACCGAATTAGCTATAATTTGACACATGAAGTTCTTAGTAGTCACAATACCCCTCCACCAAACCTTTGTCAATGGAGGTCTATGTTTGGATATACCCCCATATAACGGTACCTCCCGATTTTCGGTATTTTTAGGATTAAACTACACTTTTTGTCTGAACAACCCGTAATTTGACATATGTCAGCCGCGAAACATCTCCATTAAAAATTGTTAAACAACGGTCCATGTTTTGGTATAACCCCCATATAACGGTTCCTAACGATATTCGGTATTTTGAGGGTTTTGGCTACATTTTTTGATTTATATCCATTGTTCCATACGCTATTTTTCACTTTTTGGGATATAGGTGGTTTTAAGGGTTTCCTGTATGCTCTTTCCGAATTTTTTTATCTATCTTCTCCTATCTGCTCTAGGTTCCGGGATATCCATGCTTCGACGCCAAATCTTAAACTTTTTTCAGTAAAAAAATGTACAAGTTTAAAAACCCCTTTTCAAAAGAAGTTTTTAATTTATTGTGGCAAAGATGGACATTTTTTGTCATTTTGTTACATATGGTGTAATATTTCACATTTGTGTCATAAGTGCGGATATGGAACAAATCAACAAAAATTATATTTTTAAAAAATTCTCTATAACTTTTATATTTCAACACATATTCCTCTATATTTTTGCAAATATCTTCTATATACTATTATTAATAATTCAAGTCAAAAATATAAATATTTTCTTTATACAGTTCTTGACGCAAAACATTAAAATGCGATTATCTCAAAATGGGCAAATGGCGTATGGAACACTTAAGCATGACACCGACGATATGTAGGTCCGTGTTTTGGTTTAGCCCCCATATAACGGTACCTCCCGAGTTTCGGAATTTTGAGGAACTTACCTACAATTTTAACCGAACTAGCTAGAATTTGTTCAACATTTTTCATCCAAACTACCAATAATTTGACATTTGAGATTCCCAGTGGTCACAAAACTTCTCCATCAAAAACTGTCAACATGTCCATGTTTTTTTGTAACCCCTATATAACGGTATCTCCCGATTTTATTGTGTTTTGAGGGATGTGGCTACAATCTTTACCTTAACATGATGAAATTGGCAACATACATAGCTAGATATAGGCACCATATAAGAAAGGACAGGAATGAAAACTAATTATTCCATTTTAGTTCAGAATATTTTATGATGAGGAGTATGAAAAGTTACCTGTTAATATTAATTTTAATTAATTTCTCGTTAGAGTCGAGCTTAATGACCAATGATTTTTGCAAGTGATAAGGAGAACAGAAGATTCGAACCCACACAACCCCCACTATGCGACATGTGTGTGGCTTTCATTTGTATACCCTACACCACTATGTGGGGAGGGTATTATAAGTTGGTTTTGCCCAAAAAGTTTGTAACGCATCGAAATAATGGTCGTAGACCCATACTTATATATACCAAAATGAATGTCTCGACGAGCTGAGTCGATCTGTCCATCTAAACCTTGTAATCACGCTACAGGTCGCAATTTTGATCGGATCGTCACGAAATTTTGGGTGTTGATGAGGGTCCCGGAGGGGAATAAGCCTATTGATTTTGGTGATGGTCGGATAATAATTAGGGATCAGAATGAGCAAACAAGTTATTTGGAGAAAAAGTCTACATTTTATTCCCAAGCAAATATCTCAGCGTCTATAAGGGGTATATAAAAAGCAATACTTGGCAATAAAGTAGAAAATATCACCTTTGAAACAATGTAACGTAGGTTGTCGTAGGTGGTCACACAAAGATGATATCGCAATAGTCGCTAATAGAACCCAACTTTTCATTTTTGCGATTTTAATAACAATGACGGATATCACACCTTTGGTTGGGGACCTTCTAAAAGCAAAGCCTGACTAAGAAAGTAGAAAATTCCATCTTTAACATTATGCAAATTAGGTTGGCGTAGGTGGTCAAATAATAGAGATATCGCAATAGTCGGTAATGCATCCCTTTTTTCCACTTTTTCTGCAATCACACTACAGGTCGGAATTTTGACCGGATCATCACGAAATTTTCTCACAGAGATAGAAGCCTATTGATGTTGGTGATGTCGAGAGTAGTCAAATATAAAACTAAATATTAATTATTTTGGTTCAGTTCGCCTTAAGTCATTTGGTATACAAGCCAGATAGGTGAGTGAAAAGATTATGCACAGGGGTAGTGGTGTAGGGTATCATATAGTCGGCCCCGTACCGACTATAGCCTTTTCTCACTTGTTTTTTTTTTTTTTTTTTTTTAAGCAAAAGCATAGGATATAAAATTTCGAAAACTAAAGTTTGGGTGCGTTTCATTCACATGCATTTTCGCATTAACATACATAAGCAAGCTGTTAAACACATTTTTCAACAGGTTAAGTAAAGGCCCTATTTGTGGTGCATTGAATACACTTTATAATGATTACGAATTTTCAAACAACAACCCCAAAACCCATTGACAAAATAGAAGCAAATCGATCAAATTTAACATACCAAATTTTGAAGGGGCATTAAAATGGAATGTGTCAAATGTTTTATTTCTAAATGTTGACAGTAACTTGTCACACTCAATAGCTCGCTCAGCAAATGTAAGTATGTATTTATATATACATATGCACTCTATCATGAGAAATATCCGACTATCTACAAAGAACTATAATTAGGAGAATTATACAGTTCTCCCAAAAGAATACCTTTCCATTCTCAATTTGCGCCAATATTAAATTGTCCACGAAATTTGAATTTTTCGTGAACATAACCCATCATAGGGTTCTTAAAAATCAATAATTCTAATTCTCTAATATAATCAGCGGTGGCCCGATGTACGTTCGTTTGTTCGTATTATATTTGGCTTTTAACATTCGCAACACTTCAATGTGCATTTGGCAGCAAATGCATTTGGATTTTGAATGTAAATTTATTTGACCATTAGAAGAATAAACCACTCCTCAAACATTTGGAAAAAATAGTCAAATCGACGAACAGACTCAGGAGGACGACACACATCAATATGTGTACGAGTATGTAGCCAAACATCAGCGTATCTCGATACAAAAACTTATTTTTCACTATGATTCATGAAGGAATAATGAACACAATACAGACTTGAACGTCTTAAATAAAACGCTACTCATATATTGAGAAACACTGTTAATTATTGGCTTCCTTCGTACTATATGATTACTGAGGTCCCATTACTTTAGTAAAAAAGTTGTAAAGTTTCGCGGAAAATAAGAAAAAATGTTAGTTTTCAATTTGTTTTAATAAAATTCAAATATTAAAAAAAATATGTATGTACGTAATCTAAACATGGTGAAGATTCAAATGAAACCAAAACATTACAAACCTGTTTAGCAGTTCGCATATTATAGCAAAAACAAAAAATATATTGAGAAAATTTAATAAATATTTGTAAGAAAAAATATTTTTTCAAATTTATTTTGTAAGCTAGTAAGAAAATGTAGGAAAAATGGGTGGGAGTTATTTATCTATTTTAGGTAAAATTCACGCGAAAACGCTCGTTTATTATTGTAATCACTTCCCGAATACACGCTAATATCTCGAAGAAGATATGGAAGACTTTTAAAAAAATTTTGGGTTCCTTTAAATGGGAAATAAATTTGAAGGAAAATTGTACCGGATAAAATGCATTTTGATAGCGTGTAAATCGCGAAAACCTCAAAATCACTTGGTGCAAATGCTGTATCCTGATACAACGAATTGTTTTTTTTTACATTTGTATAAATTTACCAAAATTTATTTTGGCGGCTGCGATGTAGCATCGTCAACAGTTTAGTGTGCAAAAAAACTTTATAACGCTTATAATTTGCACAAAGTGTAACACTTTTTACGCGCAGCCGCTTTCACTATCAACCGTGAAAAAATACATCGATCTAAACCTATTTCAAAAAATGTGAGAAAAGGCTATAATCGGTACGGTGCCATATATGTGATACCCTACACCACTACCTCTGTGCATAATCTTTTCACTCGAAAACGTTTCTTTTATGGAGATACCAAAATTTTCAACTATCTGGCTTTTATACCAAATGACTTAAGGCGAACTGAACCAAAATAATTAATATTGAATTTTATATTTGACTGCTATCGGCATCACCAACATCAATAGGCTTCTATCTCTGTGAAAAAAAATTTCGTGATGATCCGATCAAAATTCCGACCTGTAGTGTGATTGCAAAAAAGTGGAAAAAAGGGATGCATTGCCGACTATTGCGATATCTCTATTATTTGACCACCTACGCCAACTTACTTTGCATAATTTTAAATATGCGATTTTCTACTTTCTTAGTCAGGCTTTGCTTTTAGAAGGTCCCCAACCACAGGTGTGATATCCGTCATTATTATTAAAATCGCAAAAATGAAAAGTTGGGTTCTATTAGCGACTATTGCGATATCTTCGTTGTTTGACCACCTACGACAACCTTTTGGTTTACCCCTTATAGAAGCTGAGATATTCTATTTGAAAAAAACATTGTCTTTTTATCCAAATTAGTTTTTTGCCCATTCCGACCCCTAAATATTATCCGACCATCACCAAAATCAATAGGCTTCTTCCTCTGTGAGACCCTCAGTAACTCTCGAAATTTCGTGACGATCCGATCAAAATTGCGATTTCCAAAAAATGTAAAAATGGGATGTATTAACGACCATTGCGATATCTCCGTTATTTGGTCACCTACGCTGATCTAGTTCGTTGAAAAGATGGGATCTTCTACTTTCATAGTCAGACTTTGCTTTTGGAAAGTCCCCAGCCAAAGCCGTGATATTCGTCATTATATTTAAAATCGCAAAAATGAAAATTTGGGTTTTATTTGCGACTATTGTGATATCTTCGTTGTTTGATCACCTACGAGATCATACTTCACATTATTAGAAAGGTGATATTTTCTACTTTCATTGTCAGGTTTTTGGTATACTCCATATTCGCATATTCGCTTTGAAAAAAAAACGTTTTCTTTTTATCCACATAAGTTTTTTGCCCATTCCGACCCTTAAATATTATCCGACCATCACCAAAATCAATAGGCTTCTTCCCCTCCGGGATCCACCAACACACACATAGCCAGATCGACTCAGTTCGTCGAGACATTCATTTTGATATATATAAGTATGGGTTTACGACCATTATTTCGATGCGTTACAAAATTTTTGGCCAAAACCAACTTATAATACCCTCCCCACATAGTGCTGTAGGGTATAAAAATTCATCAAGAACCGTGGATGTACATTCAATTCAATAAATTTTTGGGATAAATCGTATACAACTTCTATACCGCTAAACTTTTAAAACATTCGTTTCTGCAAAAACGCGAGTGTTGTGTCGGTTTCTTAAGTGAAAAAGAAACGATCCACAGAAAACGCGAATTAATCCGCAATATTTTCAAAAAAAAATTTTGCAAACTTTTCAAATTTTGCAGTAGCCGTTTCCACCGTTCAGTGGATGGATTTAAACGATCTATGATGTATACGATCCGCCCCGTCAAAAAAACTAATATATCGCGGGGTACCAGCACACTCAAAAGGAGTACATTATTGTGATGCTGTGTCGGCTACATCTTCAATATACATATCAAATTATAATTGATTTTTTGAAATACCCGTATAAGCGATATTTGTATGGTTTAAGAACTGTTCGGATATAATTGGACCTTTCAGAAAGATAACGCCCCGATCCACGTTGATCGACTTACAAAGGACTTTTTAAGGGCACGAAATGTACAGCTATTGAAGTGGCTAACTGTGGACACGGCCACAAACCCATTGAAGACCTTTGGGGCATACTATCCGCCAAAGTCATCGCAACGTCAAAGCAGTACTTACTAACTTAGCTGGCCCATTACAGAACATTTGTTCCATAAGCCGAACTTAGAAAAGATCTCCAATTCTCTCTATTTACTGCTTCGCTTTCTGGGATACCGCGTCTTTTCATCTCTTCGTCCACTTGTTTGCTCCATCTAAGCTTAAGCCTGCCAATTCTGCGTGCACCGCCATGTGGCACGTATTTATACGCCTTTTTAGCGGGTTTATCATCGCTCATTCTTATGATATGGCCAAGCCAATGCAATCGTTGCATCTCGATACGTTTATCTATACTGATGTCGTTGTATAGCAGATACAGCTCATGGTTCATACGACGTCGATATTCACCGTCAACGCATATTGGCCCGTAGATCTTTCGAAGAATTTTTCTCTCAAACACACCAAGCACTGCCTTGTCTGCTTGCGCAAGTACCCAGGCTTCGGGGCCATACATCAGCACGGATAGTATCAGTGTTTTGCAAAGCGTTGTTTTTGATTGATGAGATGTGGCTTTATTCATAAACTGCTTACTCAGACCGAAGTAGCATCTGTTGGCCAACACTATTCTTCTTCGTATTTCACAACTGATGTTGTTGGTTGTGTTTACGGCGGTGCCGAGGCAGACGAAGTCCTTTACTACTTCAAAATTATAGGAACCAACCAACAGTTGGCCCGATATCTATGGACGCATTGCGCATCGACACCATCAACTTAGTCTTCCCGCCGTTTACCGCCAGACCCACTTTTGCCGATTCCCTTTCGACTTTTGCAAAGGTGTCAGTTACTTCCTTTACCGATCGACCCATGGTGTCAATGTCGTCGGCATAAGCAAGTAACATATGGCTGTTCGTGTATATTGTTCCACTTCTTTTGATCTTCGCGTCTCGTATGACCTTCTCCAGCAGGATGTTGAAAAGATCACACGACAGGCCGTCTCCTTGTCTGAAACCTCTTTTGGTAATAAACTCTTCGGAGAGGTTCTTTCCTATTTTAACCAAGGACCGAATATCAGTTAATGTCATTATACAAAGCAGAGTGATCTTTGCAGGAATACCAAAATCAGACATGGTTTGGAATACCTTGAACGCATAGGGCTGTCGAAGGCTGCTTTATAATCGAGAAGTGTCGATCTGCATTTCTTGGGGTTTTTCCAGGATTTATCTCAAGGTAAATATCTGGTCAATGGTGGATTTTCCCGGTCCAATAATTTCATTGACCATAGGCTTCAGTCTCTCACTCAATATGCCAGATACTATCTTATATGTAGACAGCGGAATTTTATGCAACCGCTATTTTTGGTCCGATTCAGGTCAAATTGGGACTAGGCATATGTTTGGCTTCTGATTCAGTTGCAATCGAAACATATGACATATGCAAAATTATGCAAAATGCACACATTTTTGCATATGCCAAATTTATGCATTTTACATATTTTCTTATGCAACCCATATTTCAATAATAGGTACAAAAATGTTTGTATGTACAATTTTTCTGTTTAAAATTATTTTCAGACAAGTCAATAAAATAGTGAAATGTATAATCACAGCCTCAACCTTCAAAGTGCCGAAAATCGGGAGGTATCGTTCTATGGGGGCTATATGAAGGCCTGAATCTAAACCGACAAATTTTAGGTGGAATATCGTTTACCCCCAAGGAAGACTTAATACCAAATTTCAGCCATTTTGGCGGGATATTGAGGCCACAACCTTCAAAATACCGGAAATCGGGAGGTACCGTACTATGGGGGCTATATGAAGACGTGGACCTACACCGACAAATTTCAGGTGGAAAGTTGTATTCCCCCAAGGAAGACATAATACCAAATTTCACCCATTTCGGAGGGATATTGAGGCCACAACCTCTTAAATACCAGAAATCCGGAGGTACAGTTCTATGGGGGCTATATGAAGACGTGGACCTATACCGATAAATTTCAGGTGGAAAGTTTTATACCACCAAGGAAGACTTAATACCAAATTTTAGCCATTTTGGAGGGATATTGAGGCCAATTGAGGTAAAATTAATATGATATTGTATTGTTGAACATTTAATATTAGGACTTGTTGTAGCCTCCGTATCATAGAGCTGACAAGGTTTCTTAAGGTCTTAGTGGTGATATTCTCCAATTCCTCCAGTACTACACATTTAAATTTTTTCAGCGTCGTGTACTTCTTTGACTTTGAGAAAACTTTGGCGGATAGTATGCCCAAAGATCTTCAATGGGTTTGTGGCCGTATCTCACAGGTTGCTACTCCAATAGCCGTACATTTCGTGCTTTTAAAAAGTCCTTTGTAAATCGATCAACGTGGATCGGAGCACTATCTGGCAGAAAGGTCCAATTAGATCCGAACGGTTCTTCAGCAAAATCTTTTAAAATGTTTCTATGACAAAGTTTTTATAAATTATTTTTCTTAATTATAAAATAAATA
The DNA here is from genome assembly GCF_047663935.1 of Musca autumnalis. Lineage (NCBI taxonomy): Eukaryota > Metazoa > Arthropoda > Insecta > Diptera > Muscidae > Musca > Musca autumnalis. The sequence continues at coordinate 202,595,769 of NW_027411644.1, read as the reverse complement.
CACAATTATCTTTTATATTTTAAAAGCATACACAAGCACTAACTACAATGTAAAAATAATATTGGAAATATATTATGTTTTCGACAAAAAATAGCACAATATTAAATTGCACAGATAATTATTTTACGTAGGTATGATGTGCTAATCTAAAAGGGCTTCAAAAGTATTGTGTTGGTTTATGTACCCAATGGGAGAATGGAATCCACATTCTACTACATCGAAACCAAATTCAATCCACATAATATTTTCTAATTACTTTCAATTCGATCCAACCGCATACATATTCATTTACATACATAAATGTCTATCCATTTGCATTGAATTGAGGTTGATGGGCACAACAATAAAAAATCATTTATTTTTACATTGGACAACAATTTGAAACGTTCAGCTACAAAATATTCCACCATTGTTGAAGTGAAAAATATCAAATTCAAATTTGCCAGTTAAATGAATAAATGAATGAATGAAATGCAATTTATTGATGTACAATGTACGATACTGGTATATGTATGTACAAAGTTGTTGGTGTTGTTGATGTTGCTGCTGTTGTTTTGGCCACAATACATAAACCAAACTAACAATGATTTTTGCTGTTATTATTTTTGTTGCAATTGCTGTTGTTTCATTTTATATTTTTTGATAAATACAAATGAATATTGCAAATTCATTCATATCAATAAATGTGTATATTTATTTCTGTGATATTGCATTGCACACACCCACATTTGCACCGCTGTTTCTTTGAGTTTAACTGGAAAAAATACGACATGAAATTGCAATTCGTTTCACTCAGTTTTACCAATCGACAATTTATAAAATAATAATTGGTATATATATTCGATTCAATGAGAAGTTCTCAGAACTTAAAATACATTTTTTCTTTAACGTGTAGGTTTTTTTGATTTTTTTTTTTTTTTTTTTTTTTTTTGACAATTTCCAATTTCAGAATGTCAGTTCATGAATGCATTTTAACGTAAACTCTGACAATGGAGGAACAATTCAAACATAAAGATTTGCTGTGTATTATGGAAACTGTATTTTTGTTAGTTATTTATTCCAAGGGTGATTTGAATAGTCCTATTGGGTAGTGCCTTAAACAATGTCTTCCATTACATAATTATGATAATGATTGGGTGCCTTATTGACTTTTTCTGATAGACTCAACAACACCCAGACAAAAATTCTGAAACTAGAGTCTTGGAAATTTGCATAAGGGTCGCTATTGGTATGGAGAAGTGATATGTTGCTGGATTTTAGTCTATATTATTTTCCAAGGTTATGTAAGGTTTTTGGTTGCACAGATGTCGTTGCCTGTAGGGGTTTTCGTGCATCAAATAAGTGAAATCGGATAAAAAATACATATATGGGAGTAGAGTACACTGATGTGCGAAATAATAGATCCACAGACATTATAGTTCCTTTAAACGTTTCTACAACACTTCTGCTAAGAGTGCTATGACGCAATTTGCTTTTCTATTAGGGAACACTATCTCATAAATTAAATTAAGTCAACATTTGTTCAATTGGTGGTTTGACGTTGTAGTCCAGTCAAAATAGACATTGAAATAGCAAAAATTCCCACAAAGCTGAATTTTGGTGGAGAGCTAGGGTTTGCCATTAGAAGCAACGTCCTAAAAGTCCCCATCGATCCCATGTGTGCAAAAAAAAATATTCGGGGTCAAAGGTCAAAATTTAAGGGTTTTTAGGGTTTCGGATTTATTTTTTGAAAACGGTGGATCTAATGAAAAAGTGACTAAAGTAAATATTGTAGACAGAAAAATTATCTACAAGTTTGACCCTTATAATTTTTTTCTTAGAAGGAACCATTCGTGAGATATAGCTGTTCTAAAAAACACATGATTTTTATGCACTTATAAGGGAAATATGCACATATTCAGACAAACCGGCTAAAATAAGCGAAGTAATCGGGTCTGTCCCCCCAAAAAATATATATTTTCTTGAAGAGCGAAATTATAGCTATCTTCTAAAAAAAATTCTAACAAAATCGGAGCGTGTTTAGTAGAGTTATTCAATGTTAGAGTCATTTTATGCAAATATAGCCCATTTAACCCACATGTATAATCGAAAGCCCAACGGGAACGACCCCAACGAAAACTCTCCGATTTTTTTCAAGTTTTGTCCGAAGGTAGGGTTTGTTGCGCTGATTACGGAAATGTATAATTTTCAACGGTTGCGGATCCGGTTCGCCGGTTATTAGACCCGAAAGGCCAAATTTAAAAACCGGGTTAGACCCGGTTCTACTGACCCGATTACTGCAAAGTGGATATCGTTTGAAAGCTTACGGAAGTATCTAACACATAGTGTCGTTACTTTAACCGGTTCGCCTCATAATGTACTTACGCGGCTAATTTTTTATTTGACCTTTAGATCGAGATATCTCGAAAATGGTAAGTCTTTTTTAAGAATCATAAAGACCAATCTTGTAGACAATTATTGAGTCTACAACTTTTACTTTAGCGGGCTTTTGCTTAGTATTACCGTTTTTAAGAAAAATTAAAAAAACTGAATAATGCCTCCAAAAATGACCTTTGACCCCGAATAACTTGTTTTGCACACATGGGATCGATGGGGACTTTTAGGACGTTGCTTCTAATGACCAACCCAAGCTTTCCACCAAAATTCAGCTTTGTGGGAATTTTTGCTATTTCCCCCTTATACGCATGTCTATTTTGACCGGACTATTAGGGATGACAGAGATATGATTTGGCCTATAAAAAGATGTTCGAAATAATATGGCCAATTTAAGTAAAAACAAGTAAGAACGGATTTAAGTTCGGCCAGGCCGAACTTGTTATATCCTTTGTTTCCTTTCGTTTATGAAGAAGACTAAATGCCAAATTTCAGCAACTCCGGTAAAACAATGTGGATAATCTTCAAAATACCGAAATTCAGGAGATACCGTTCTATGGGGGCTATATCAAAACGTCGATCTATACCCACAAATTTCTGCAAGAAAATTTTTAGACTCAAAGAAGATTAAATATCAAATCTTCGATATTTCGGTAAGATAATATGGCTTATTTCGGTGGAATATTGAGGCCACAACCTCCAAAATACCAAAAATAGGGAGGTACCCGTTGTATGGGGGCTATATGAAGATGTGGACCTAAACCGGAAAATTTAAGGTGTAAAGTTTTACTTCCTTAGCGAAGACTAAATACCAAACTTTTCGGTGTGTTAATGTCATTTCGGTGGAATATTGAGGCCACAACCTTCAAAATACCGAAAATCGGGAGGTTCCGTTCTATGGGGGCTATATGAAGGCATGAACCTATACCGACAAATTTTATTTGGAAAGTTTTATACCCATATGAAGACTAAATACCAAATTTCAGCCAATTCGGTGGAATATTAAGACCACGACCTTTAAAATATCGAAAAGCGGGAGAAACAGTTCTATGAGGACTATGTAAAGAAGTAGACCTAAAGCGACAAATTCAACATGGAAAATTGTATACCCCAAATGAAGACTAAATAACAAATTTCAGCAATTTCGGAGGAATATTGGGGTCACAAACTTCAAAATAACGACAATCCGAAGGTACGTTCCATGGGGGCTATATCAAGGCGTGGACCTATACCGACAAATTTAGTATGGAAAGTTTTATATGCCAATTGAAGACCAAATACCAACTTTCAGCCATGTCGATGGAATATTGAGGCCACGACCTTTAAAATACCGAAAATCGGGAGGTACCATTCTATGGGGGTTATATCAAGGCATGGGCCTAACCTATACCGCCTATACCGACAAAATTCTGGGGAAAATTTGTATATCCCAACGAAGACTAAGTACCAAATTTCAGCCATTTCGGTGTGATAATAAAGCTTAAACCTTCAAAATACCGAAAATCGGGTGGTTTCGTTCTATGGGGTCTATATCAAAACATGGACCGATATAGCCCATTTGCAATACTAAACATCCCAAGGAGCAATAGAAACTTCTATATAAAATTAAAAAGGTCTATCTTAAAAATTGCGTGCTGCATCTTGATTTCAACAGACGGACTGACCGACATGGTTATATCGAATTAGAATTTTACCCTGATCAAGAATATATACTTTATAGGGTCTCCGATGAATATTTCGATGTGTTACAAACGGAATTACAAAACCGGTCAAAAAATGTTATTATTTTTAATAACTTTGCTTCAAAATACGAGTAAATAATCGATTGTTATCAATTCTAACAGATCGGTGTTATTTAAGAACAGCTTAAAATCATTTATGGGTACAGAGCTGACGAATCTTAAACATAAAGACGTACTTTACCTGGAAGGCACTCGAGTGCAAAAATATGGCGTTTTAGCTCAATTATTGTAGAGGTTAATTGAACTTATGACCCGCAACCTAACCATTTAAGGATGCTGCTATATCTCAAAAGGGCCACAGGATCTATGCAAGAGAGTAAGAGAGATGTGCAATCTCACGGACAGCAAATAGTCTGTGTCTTTTGACTGTCAGTTTAGGACACCGGTAGAAAGGTGCTCGATTGTTTAAGTCCCTTCTACATCTTCACATAGCCTGCATTTCTTTGCAACCAGATCTGTCCTGCCTGATATTTACGGTTTTCTCTGCAAAGGACTTAAGCAAAGCGTTGGCAGTTCTCCACCTGAAGGTCAGAGGACCGGGAACCTAATGTTGATAATTCATCAACTGTATAATTTCTATATGCTAATGAACAAGACTTTTCATAGGAATCAAGGAGAATACTTTGTAACGTGACCACTACATTGCACAGGCGCCTCCCTAATATTACACAAGCTTCAGTAGTTATTATTAAGGTTATAACTTTTTTGCATTTTTTGCAAATGTCAAAAATACAACCACATAGCAATGTAGAGCATGGAAAAATATTAAGAAATATATAAGAAACCGATTGCATAAAAATTTTCCATTGCAGTTATATCCTTTATTTTTCCATTATGCTACCAAATCGTTATTAAATAAACTATTTATTATTGAAATTGAATATAATCTTAATATCGGAAAATTCTACATATGTCCAATACATAAATTTCGTCAAATCGCCATATTTTAAGCGTTTATTTTAACATAAATAAAGCATATATTTTTTTTTAAAAAAATGTTTAAAAGACATTTAGAAATCTTAGTCGGAGCGGAAACTGTTTTCACCGAATCGAAAAAAACACTCATTTTCGTTATCGGGACAATATTCCGCACATGGTACTGGTGTGGTATTTTTTGTTATAGCCCTAATGTACATACATAATTACAACTTTATGCATAAATTGAACATCGAGCATACATAGTTTTAACTTCAACGCACAATCTGTGAGTTATGTTCGGACATAATTGTGATTCACTCTAAACAGCTAGACGAATAAGATGTTGGGTTTTCGTCGCCAAATTTGTAGAAGTACAAGAGAAGGACATGCGGCAGTAACCGCAATCACTTGAACCGAATCTAACAACAGCCATCGGCCCTGCGATTCGTTCGCCCCTGGCGATTTGTTCGCTCCTGGCGATTCGTTCGCTTCCTGCCGAGCCGTTCGTTCCTGGCGATTCGTTCAAACACTGCGATTTGTTCGCTCCTAGCGATTCGTTCGCTCCGTCGCCTAACCACACTCGTCTCTTTTCTATGCAGAGTGTCACAGCCGACCGTCATTCAGCCGAATACCACAGGGCCGGGAAACACACCCGACGATTGCCGCCGCATCCGATCGCTCAGAGCCGATCGACATATTCGACGATTGTCAACGAGCCGACAGCATCAGACTGCCACAGAGCCGAGCAGCACACCCGACGACTGCCAACAAGCAAACAGCATCCGACTACCACAGAGCCGAGAAGCAAACCCGACGTCTGCCAACGTGCCGACAGCATCCGACTACCACAGAGCCGAGCAACACTCCCGACGATTTCGAACGAGCCACCAACAGCCGAATACCACAGAGCCGAACCATACACCCGACGACTGCTGAGCCGACAGCCACCGAAATAGCACTAAGCCGAGCCCCACACCCGATCACCACCGTGACGACAGCACCGAAACGAGCTTATCAACCCTAACAACATCTAATTGCAAACACATTTAATCCTCATGTTTACTGAATTGTTTCAATAAAGCACTGAAATACAATTAATCGTTTTCCTTACTTAAGGTTTGTGGATCCTTAAGTCGACCCTGGCAATGGCTGAGCTAACCTCAGCCTTCGGTAAAACCACTCCTTATTACTTGTGATATCTTCAAGTCTTCTATCGGCTTCCATTGCTGTATAAAGTTCTGCAATTTCATTCAGCCTTGAACACGCCAGAGAGTAGAATTTCTCCCATTGGGCCATTGGGCCTGCCACATTTACATCACAGCCCATTATCAAACAGCAACTGTCCGATGCCTCATCGCATGCAGACCGAGGCTAGCACCAATGCCCTTCCCGAACATTAATTTTTGAACGAACTCCTGTAATTTGACGTTTGGGGAGAAGGCAGGTCGTGCAACGTATCCACAAAAAATTGTCTGCATTGGTCTAGTTTTTGGTATAGCACACATATTATGGTATCTGTAGATTTTAGGTATTTTGAGGATTTTCAAAAAAGAAATGACACGTGTCTCTCCCTTTTTCCCTATCTCATCAATTGTTTGAGGCGTTGATGTCAAAAGGGATCATTTTGTTAGAATCATATCTTCCAAATTGTTAAGAAATTTGATTTACTCTCAAGGACAAAGTTGTAGCTCTTGTCTTAAAGAACAAAAATTGTGAACACATAAATCCATTAAACTTCATATGCAAGGTCAAAATCGCCAAGGTCAAATTTCTTTTAAAATTTTTCTGGTCTACAGATACGAAACCGATCAAAATTGAAGCAAACAACCAACTACAAAAATGTACCTTAGATCTCAATACACAACTTTCTAGAGCATACGAACTCTTTAGAAACTGTTCTTAAATAGCAATTCAAATGTCACTTTTATCTAGTTTGCTCTGTTTCTGGTCCACAGATATTAAAACGTTCAATATTCAAGAAAACAATCAGCTACAATAATGTTGCAACGATACGTAAAACTTCTCTACAGGTGGTGTCTTGGGACACGCCGTTCGGACTCGGTGATAAACAGTAGGTCCCATGAATCGGGGTGCACTCATTGATATGAGAGAAGGCATGTCTTGTCCCACCTGGGATGTTTGTGGAGCATTTATATTTTATACATTTCTAATAAATATTCCTAAATTGGAAAATTCACGTTGTTTAGCCCCTTCTGCTACATATTACAATTTTCTTTGAATATCAGGTTTCTTTTTGGAATACACCTAAAATAAATAATAATATAATGCCATGTTCATACCAGTACTTTAATTACGTTGTTCGCTCTCACAATTAACTCGTTAATACGTCATGTTACATACTTCATACCAACATAGTTCATATTTTCATACATTTTGTTTGCTGATTTTAAAGGAAGTTTCAACCAAAAAAACATGCAAAATTAGTTGATATGAACTGGAAAAATACTTTTCTTTCTTTCAAACATCTATTTTATTTTAAATTCTATTCTTTTAATTCATGTTTTCTATTTGTTCTAAAAATTGTGGTGTTTTCAACACATTTTTCAAATTCTATTCACTATTCACAAAATTAACGAGAGAGAAACCTGCCAAAATAACTTTTTGGCATACAGACTTTCAGGCAAGCATTTGATTTTAGTTTCTAGATTTGTGCACGAATTTGAAACAATGCACGATGGGGCCAATGGCACGTTTTTGAGGCAAAAAGTCATTTTTTCAAGTCAGCGATTGAAATCAAATAATAACGGAATTATATTCTTAACACTTTCATACCTCCAAAACCAAAAAATTACAATCTGGCAACGACCCACGGCGACATGCCAAGCTGTCAAAGATGTCATAATTATGATTCCGTTTATTTCTGACATTCAGTCGTAATTAAACAATTTAAGTATTTTGGCGCCAAAACCCGATCTGTTGATATTATCTATTTTTTAAAAATGGAAAATACGGGTAATTGTATTTAAATTAAGATTATTAATAAAAGTGTAAATGTAATATTAGATGTGATCAATAATTTGTTGTGTCAGTAAGTGAAGGTTTTTGATGTAGTCTGTGGTATCGTCCATGTGTTCTTTGGAGTAGAACTTTCGACTTCAGGGTGCTTTCTCGTAAAAATATGTATCTGGTGAAAGGTGACAATGTCGGCTAACAGATTTTGAAAAGAATTTTTGCGTATACTTGCGAATAAAAAAAATATCAACTTCCAGATTTCGTAAAACTTAAAAACTTGGATATGTTTAATTTTTGGTTGGAAAATCAGCGAAAACCTAAACTCCTTATAGAATGGATTTCTGCAAAATTTAATCGAGGTGTTAAAGACAACTTCATGACGGAAGTTAAAAAGCAAATTTATAATATTTGTGCACGCCTTAACCAAAAATGTATAAAAAATTGGAGGTAAAAAAGTCGTGTATTACAATTTGAAAGCTTATGGTTAGCTAGCTACACAGTATTTACGCTAGAACAAGGTAATGATAAAAAGAAGAGAGGGCGCCCTAATGTGGATTATAGTGAAGGAAGAAAACTTGCTTCGGAAGTCTGCTATGAACACGGCAACAGTACCAAACCCTTGATTCATGCCGCCTCTGTTTCGGCCAATTTGTCAAAAGAAAAATATTTAAACTATGTTCTCAAGGAAGTTCGGTATCAACCAACTAAATTGAGAAAACAATTAACTTCGACAGAGAAAATTTATGAACTATTTCAATATGATGTCTCAATAATGTTTTCTAGACCAAATTCTGTCACACACTTTAAATTTCATCACAATTGGACATATATAGCGTGATTGCTGCACGAAATACCTAAAATCGGGTGAAAATATATATGGGAGCTGTATCAAAATCTGAACCGATTTCGATATAATTTGGCATACTTTTTTCTAGACCTAATTCAGTCACACATTTTAAATTTCATCGAAATTGGACAGAATTTGCGTGTTTGTTGCACTAAATACCTCAAATCGGGCGAAAATATATATCCAAATCTGAACCGATTCAATATAATTTGGCAAACATATTTCTAGACAAAATCCTGTCACACGTTTCAAATTTCATCGAAATTGGACAGAATTTGCGTGTTTGTTGCACCAAATAACTCAAATCGGGCGAAAATATATATGGGAGCTATATCCAAATCTGCACCGATTTCAAAATAACTTGGCAAACTTATTTCCAGTCCGAATTCCGCCACATATTCCAAACATCATCATAATTGGACAAACTTTTCGTGTTTGGTCCATCAATTATTCGAAATCGGGCGAACATATATATGAGAGCTATATCTACAGTCTGTCGCAAAAGTTAGTATACACCGTTGAAATCAAAATGTATTAGGGATAAAAAGCACAATAACTTCTTGAAAACAACAAAGAATTAGTTTTATTTGATAGACAAGATGGTTGTCTTCCGTAATAACAATTAAAAGTGCGCAATATTTGCATACATTAGCGAAAGTAGGGGTCGAATCCCAAAAAGACCAAAATTTATGTCGCAAAAGTTAGTATACAACGGAGAATCCTCGTGGAACTGTGTAAAAAATACTTGATATTTTTGAACAAAATGAAACTAAATCTGTACTTAAGATCATAAAGAGTATATTAATTGGTTTTAATGGCAGTTGTAGTACTTATAGTGACGAGTCCATCGTACACTGGATCGTAAAATCCACAAAAATTTATCATCTACAAATACAACAACTGTAGCGACAAAATTCCGGGTGTTATTTCCTGTTTATGAATTTTAAAGCAATGAAATGCTCAGAAAAGCTCTAAAGTTTCAATATGGGGTGATCTTGATTGAGTTTTGACTTGTCGTTTTTGAAAAAACGGGAATTTCTTGAAGGAAACCCATACTTTTGAGGCCGTTGTCCTTTTGAAACATGTAATAATCCTTAATCCTTAATCCTATCAAATAAAACTAATTGTTTGTTGTTTTCAATAAGTTATAGTGATATTTATCCCTAATACATTTTGGTTTCAACGGTGTATACTAACTTTTGCGACAGACTGTATATATAAACCGATATCAACCAAATTTGGCAGATTAGTTTCTAGGCCGATTATAAACATCTGCACGAAATTTTGAAGGTCTAGCTTGCCCCTGTGATTTTTTGCCTCAAAAGCCTGTCATCGGCCCCATCGTGCAATGGACCAAAAAATCCAATTGCAATGGAAGATAAGTCAACATTTACTATGATTTGAATGTATAATAATCGTTCCACCGTTTACTTTTCATTCATGTGTTGCATGTTTATATAAAAATGTTGGTGTTTTTCATAAATTTTTAAATTTGTCTGTCAAAATTAATTTATTTCGATAAATACTCTCATTTGTTAGAGATGGGACATATATTATCGTCATTCGGAGAGTAATTTAAATTGAACAATGCAATGTTGTATGGAAAATTAAGTAATTAATGCATAATTTGGGCTCGAACAACAAATAGAGAGCGAACTACCGTCAGTATGAACAAGGCATAAGCCCGACCATGGCACAATTACCAAGGTAGTGGTATCACACCAGCTGTTCGAATATGAAATGTCAAACCCCTTTGTAACAAACATATTTTTGTTGTAATTTCCCCAACAACAAAACCAGTAAGGAAAGGATCAAAGTAGGGCGGGCCGACTATATAATACCCTACACCACTGCGAATATGTAAAATATATATGGAAACTAAATCCAAATCAGAACAGATTTCGATATAATTTTTTACATTTATTTGTAGACCAAATTCCGTCACATAGTCCAAATTTCATCAAAATTGGACATATATAGCGTGTTTCGTGCATCAAATACCTCAAATCGGTCGAAAATATATAAGGTAGCTACATATATACAAATCTGAATCGATTTCGATATGATTTGGCACAGTTATTTCAAGACTAACCACCTTCACACATTCTAAATTTTAAATCGGACAAATATAGCGTGTTTCGTGGACCAAATGCCTCAAATATCTGCCTAAAATATGTAAATATGAGAGCTATATCCAAATCTAAACCGATTTCTATATAATTTAGCACACTTATTTCTAGGCCAAATCCCTGTAAACATTCCAAATTTTATTGAAATCGTACATATATAGCGCGCGTCGTGCATCAAATACCTAAAATCGGCCGAGAATATATATGGGAACTATATCCAAATCTGAACCGATTTCTATATAATTTGGCACATTTATTTGTAGATAAAATTCTGTCGCACATTCTAAATTTCATTGAAATCGGACATATATAGCGTGTTTCGTGCACCAGATGCCTTAAATTGGGGGCTATATCCAAATCTGAACCGATTTTTACCAAAATAAATAGCGTTCGTCCTTTGGCCAATTTTCATGCGAATCCGACAATAAATGCGACCTGTACTTTGTCTACAAAAATACATGGACAGACGGAAATGCGTAAATCGATTCAGAAAGTGATTCTATGTATATCCCTAAAAGAACTATGGGTCTATCTCGTTTCCTGTTGCATGTTACAAACTAATGCACAAAGACATAATACCCCTTACCACAAGGTGGTGAAGGGTATAACGACAATTTTGAAATAACATATCGCTCATTTACTCAAAGAGTGACACATTTCAAAAAATCGAGTTTCGAGAAAAACTCATTTTAACTTGAACATGAACCATATTTCGTAAACAGCTTGCCAGATATCACTGCTAAATTTCTGTGCAAGATCAAGCATGATTTGAAGTGTTTTAGTGTTTCATAAACTTAAAAAAACTTTTTTGTTGCATAATGTCAAACTCGTAGTAAATGAGCTGTAACTCGTAGAGTTTTAGAGATATCAACATGAAAATTTGGCACAAGATAAAATAGAAGTCACATAAAAAATAGAAATTGCTATCTCAGAAAACGCATTTTTTGAGTTACGCCACTCTTTGAGTAAATGAGCGATATTACAAATACACTCCACGTCAGTAGAATAGAACACCTAAATTTTTGTTAATGTCAGCTTATTTATCCCGAAACGAATGAATCTGCGTTTTTAATCTTGTGGGGATTTAAAGTCTATGATGTTACGTATCAAACACAGAAAAAATTATGTTTCTAGCTCTTCGCGAAATGATTTTCTGATTAATTTTCCGATAGTACTATGAACAAGTAAAAAAAGTATCAGTCGGCTTGGCCGACAGAGATATACCCTCAGCCTGTGTATATTGAAACAATTTTTTTCCCATAAAACGTAGGTATTTAGAGGGTTTTAAAAATTTTGAACGCATGAACCGACAAATATGTTGATTAGATTAAAGAACAGAAGTTTTGATCTCCAGCCACTACATACGTTGACATAGGGGGTTTTACTACCTTTGGGCTGTCTGCTTAAGAAGTGTGGTTTTGCCCCTGAAAAAACTTTTACCATCATAATTGAGGCAGCGAATGCAAGTTGCTTCAACAAAAATAAAAGTGATTCGATAGCAGGTCTTAAAGTGAACTTATCCAAAATTTTGTTTGGGAGGTACTGGATGAAGTGGACAAATATAGTCCATATTTGGACCTGATCTATATCTCGTAGATATATTAAGATGTGTTAAGTATGGACCAATTAGGCCACTCCCTTCAAAAGTTACCGTACGAATAATTTTTCCGAACATTTTTGAAATTTTGTGGGGGAGGTACCTGAAGGAGTGGACCGATATGGCTTATCTTCGAACTTAAACTATGTTTGGACAACATATTACTAAGGCCAAAATTTGGACACAATCAGCAGATCCGTTGGAGAGTTATCTTGCGCTCCAACCACCCCACACGGTGTCATAGGGGTTTTGTGAAACATTCAAGCTATTTTCTCAGGAAGTTTGGACTTGCCCCTGCTGAAACTTGTACCGTCGTATGGGGGGCAGTGAATACAAGTTGCTAAAAAAACCAAAGCGATTCGAGAGCAGGTCCTAAACTGAACTTATCCGAAATTTTGTGTGGGAGGTACCCGAAGGAGTAGACCTATTGAGTCCATATTGGAACCTCATCTAAGTCTGGTACATATTTGACGATGAGCAAAGTATGAACCAAATCGGTTACCCCCTTAAAGAGTTATCGTGCGCACAAATTTTCCGAACTTTTTCGAACTTTTGTGGGGGAGGTACCGGAAGGAGTGGACCGATATAGCCCATCTTCGAACTTAAACTAAGTTTGGGCAAAATATTACGAAAGCCAAAATTTGAACCAAATCGGTTCATCGGTTCGAGAGTTATCGTGCGCTCCAGCCAGCAGGACAGACAGACAGACAGACAGACAGACGGACGGACATGGCTAGATCGACTCCAAATTGTCTGAAACACATTTCGTCCAAACATACTTGGGGTCTAAAACCATTATTTCGATGAGGCACATTTTCATCGTATCAAAGTGTATATACCCTCCTTAGCCTAAAGGCTGAGGGTATAAAAATAGGCATTTATTTTTGGTCATCAGGATAGAACAGCCACTTTATTTTCGCGAATTTTTGAGATATTAACGCCGAATTTTCTTTCAGTCGATAAAGCAAGGCTTTCTAATCATTTTTCACCAAAGAAAACCTATAAATTATTCCGCGGACACCGAAATAACAGCGTTAAAGGATTTAAATTGACAGATATTTGAAACATCTCGGAATATCAATAGGAGTCGCGCAGTTATGTCATATTTCTTCACAATAATATAGAATATAACACAGACAACCTCGACGGATACAATCGAGTGCTTCGGATGCTGATAATATGGAACATTTTCAAAATAATTATGAAAAACGTCGAAATTTCTTATAAAAACCTTGATGTTTTGTTCAATAAAATGGTTTTTCCGCAAACAAGTCCGCCGTTTAATGGTTTGGAAATATGCTCCAGATTTGGAGGAAGATAATCTGATACGAAAACAACCGTTATTTTAATGCACTGAAGGAAATTTTAGTACTTTGTAAAACAACATACGAAACCTATAACCTCAATTTCCATGACTGTGTTTTCCCGCGAAAACGGGGCTTTTACATTTGCGAGTTCAGTTAAAAAAACTACTAATTCGTAAAATCCGGTATAGAGAGCATAACCGGTCCATTTATATTGGAGCATAAGACTGTTGAGAACAGTCGCGGACACCGAAAAAAGAACACATATAAAACTCGAAGTCCAAAGGGTGTGTTCAATTTAAAAAATGTGCTAAAATTTCCCTCAGTGTATTAAAATTACGGTTGTTTTCGTATCAGATTATCTTCCTCCAAATCTGGAGCATATTTCCAAACCTTTAAACGGCAGACTTGTTCGCGGAAAAACCATTTTATTGAACAAAACATCAAGGTTTTTATAAGAAATTTCGACGTTTTTCATAATTATTTTGAAAATGTTCCATCTTATCAGCATCCGAAGCACTCGATAATATCCGTCGAGGTTGTCTGTGTCATATTCTATATTATTGTGAAGAAATATGACATAACTGCGAGACTCCTATTGATATTCCGAGATGTTTCAAATATCTGTCAATTTAAACACTTTAACGCTGTTATTTCGGTGTCCGCGGAATAATTTATAGGTTTTCTTTGGTGAAAAATGATTAGAAAGTCTTGCTTTATCGACTGAAAGAAAATTCGGCGTTAATATCTCAAAAATTCGCGAAAATAAAGTGACTGTTCTATCCTGATGACCAAAAATAAATGCCTATTTTTCATAGTACTATCGTAAAATTAATCAGAAAATCATTTCGCGAAGAGCTAGAAACATAATTTTTTCTGTGTTTGATACGTAACATCATAGACTTTAAATCCCCACAAGATTAAAAACGCAGATTCATTCGTTTCGGGATAAATAAGCTGACATTAACGAAAATGTAGGTGTTCTATTCTACTGACGTGGAGTGTATGTCGATGCCACTACCAGTTCGATATGCCTTGAGCCCCACATAAGACACCGAGTACATTTTGGAAAAAAAGGTGGCGAAGCTAAGCCATGCTGCAATATATGTATAGAAAATCCACGTAATTTCCATGATAGAGACAATTTGTAGAATGATAGGAAGATGTGGTTCTATACACAAAACCCATTATATATTAGGCAGTAGGCCCGTTTTCTAACAGACACATTATTGCAATTTTCATGAGGGGAAAGGTCAGTAGTTATTTTATGAATTAAAATATGGACCAAAAATACATTTTTATATTTTTCATATAAAAGTAATGGTCCATTTCACCCGCTAAATGATATCAGATTATCATCCAAAATTGTAGCAAACTTCCTCGACCTAAACTCTTACCTCGTGTAAAATTTCGTGACTAGTGAGCTATAATTGCGACCTCTAGCGTGTCGATATATTAGGCTGTTACTCTGTTAATTGATCATGTACACCAACACAATTGACATCAATAGAAAGGTCAAGAGTTCCTTTTCCAAGTATAGCTTACTTACCAGCAATGTGTCTCCCAGGAATTAAAATATAAGCTGTAATTAAAGATTTTCACACAAACGTTATGGTCCATTTAACCCTCTGAATATTACCCGATCACCATCCCAAATTGCAAGCTTCTTCAGAAAACGCATTTTTTGAGTTATGCCACTCTTTGAATAAATGAGCGATATTACAAATATGTCGATGCCACTACCAGTTTGATATGCCTTGAGCCCCACATAAGACACCGAGTACATTTTGGAAAAAAAGGTGGCGAAGCTAGGTCATGCTGCAATATATGAATAGAAAATCCACGTAATTTCCATGATAAAGACAATTTGTAGAATGATAGGAAGATGTGGTTCTATACACAAAACCCATTATATATTAGGCAGTAGGCCCGTTTTCTAGCAGACACATTATTGCAATTTGCATCAGGGGAAAGGTCAGTAGTTCTTTTATGAATTAAAATATGGACCAAAAATAAATTTTAATGTAATGGTCCATGGTCCATTTCACCCGCTAAATGATATCAGATTATCATCCAAAATTGTAGCAAACTTCCTCGACCTAAACTCTTACCTCGTGTAAAATTTCGTGACTAGTGAGCTATAATTGCGACCTCTAGCGTGTCGATATATTAGGCTGTTACTCTGTTAATTGATCATGTACACCAACACAATTGACATCAATAGAAAGGTCAAGAGTTCCTTTTCCAAGTATAGCTTACTTACCAGCAATGTGTCTCCCAGGAATTAAAATATAAGCTGTAATTAAAGATTTTCACACAAACGTTATGGTCCATTTAACCCTCTGAATATTACCCGATCACCATCCCAAATTGCAAGCTTCTTCTTTGCCATATACCCTTACCTTATTTAAAATTTCCAGGCGATCGGACTATTATTGCGACCTACAGAGCAGCTACAAAATCGAATTAAAATAACGTATTTGGTCCATCTCACCCGATAAATATTTCACGATCATCACCAACAACAATAGGTGTCTATTCTAAGCCCGACCACCATGCAAAATTCATATCATCCATAATTGGGGCCTGCAGTTTGATTACAATTTATAACACTGTGTGACAACAAAAAAAAAGACAAGGAAAATCGAGTAAATTATGAAAGTAGAGCTAAAAATATGAGACACGTGTATCGGCGTTTTTAAAGTTTACGTCGGAAAGTAACCAAAATAGGTGGGGCAAGTTCCGCCCATTTTTAATTTCTTCGAAATATTCGAATTAAGATATCTTGGAATCCTTGCATTTCAGACATATAGTGTCTTTGGCAACTTTACTCAGGAGGGTATGGGGAATATTTTTGATAAAAATTTTAACCCTCATGCGGTTCATCAAAGGGGTCTTTTTGTCCTTTTTTGAAAATCTTTCAAAAACTCCTTAAAAATTGTACGCCATAGAATTTTTTATAGGTCTCAGAATACACCAAATCTGTAACTCTTGTCTAATCGCCAGGAATCTCTAAAAATGAAAAACACGTTTTAGGGTTAAAGTCGGACTTCATCTGAGTTTATTCAAAATTGTCCCACAAAACATAATTTTAGAGAGATGATGTCAGAGACAAAAATATTCTTCATCAAATTCACTATGGGTCAACAATGAAATGAAATGTCTATTTACATTTTATAGCTTGAAAATATCAGTATCAAGTTTGCTGAAAAAACATGAAAATATTTCCCAATTTTTTTGATGAAAAATGTTTCCTACTTTTTTCGAGTTGATACATGGAAGTAATATAAAACTTGGTTGTAGGTGAAAAGTGTCAAAGGACGAAAAATTCTACACAAAATTTCACTATGAGTTTCAAAATAAACCATATATCTATGTATACTATTTCCTCAAAAAATTAGATTACAAATTTATATATATTAGGATGAAATTATATGTTTTAATTTTAGACTGTTAATTTTACATAATTCCATACTGGATCAAAATCTAGCAAAATCCTTTACTTTTTGGGAATATTGTTAAAGAAAGAAATGTTCCAAAAGAAATTTCATTGTGAGTCTCTGATTAAAAGAAATCTGTAACCATAACGTATAACATTCTTAGCAGCCCTTGTTTTTGGTGTAGGGTTTAGTGCTGTATTTTACAATTTTTAAACAGATTGTCGTTGTGATTAAAAAATATAAATATCTTATTGATGGTTTTTCGTTATAAATTCATACAGAAGATGGGTGTCACTCCTACATTGGTGGCATTTACGTAATTAACTATAGCAATTGACATAAATGAATATATCCTAACTGGATATATATAATTTCATCCTAATATATAATTTCATCCTAATATATAATTTCATCCTAATATATAATTTCATCCTAATATATATAAATTTGTAATCTAATTTTTTAAGGAAATAGTATACATAGATATATGGTGAAATTTTGTGTAGAATTTTTCGTCCTTTGACACTTTTCACCTATAACCAAGTTTTATATTACTTCCATGTATCAACTCGAAAAAAGAAGGAAACATTTTTTCATCAAAAAAATTGGGAAATATTTTCATGTTTTTTCAGCAAAATTGATACTGATATTTTCATGCTATAAAATGTAAATAGACATTTCATTTCTTTGTTGACCCATAGTGAAATTTAATAAAGAATATTTTTGTCTCTGACATCATCTCTCTAAAATTATGTTTTGTGGGACAATTTTGAATAAACTCAGATGAAGTCCGACTTTAACCCTAAAACGTGTTTTTCATTTTTAGAGATTCCTGGCGATTATACAAGAGTTACAGATTTGGTGTATTCTGAGACCTATAATAAAATTTTATGGCGAACAATTTTGTAGAATATCTGGATTTGATACGATCATATTTTCAAGGAGCTTTTGAAAGATTTTCAAAAAAGGACAAAAAAGACCCCTTTGATGAACAGCATGAGAGTCAAAATTTTTATCAAAAATATTCCCCATACCCTCCTGAGTAAAGTTGCCAAAGACACTATATACCTGAAATGCAAGGATTCCAAGATATCCTAATTCGAATATTTCGAAGAAACTAAAAATGGGCGGAACTTGCCCCGCCTATTTTGGTTACTTTCCGACGTAAACTTTAAAAACGCCGATACAAGTGCCTCATATTTTTAGCTCTACTTTCATAATCTACTCGATTTTTTCCATCATTTTGAAAAAAATTTGAATTTTGTTGCACAGTGTAATTGACAGACGGACGGACACACATCTCAAAATCGCCTTATCTCGTCGAGATATTTATTTATTTCGTCTATGGAATTCATTTCCTTACAGACTACAACAAATATGTAACTTGAAAAGTATTAAATATACTTAATCTAAATAATAGTGAATACATTATATATACATAATATATTAGATTATATGGCTTTTTAAGAAACGTTTAAATGATTCCCTTGGTGCATTAAAGTCAACCATGGATATTTTATTAAGGGCATTAAAATTTTGCAAAGTCCCTATAAGTGAACTATTTATTATAAAATTTTGTCGATATATATCTATCGCGAACATATTGTATCCTCGAAGACTGCGAGAAGGAACAGTGAAAGACAATTTATTTAAAATTGAAGGACAATTGACATTATTGTTAATAACATCATAAATGAACATCATTGACTGTAATTTATGTCTATTTTCCAAGGTTTCCATCCCAATAAGTAAACATCTAGACTCATATGTTGGCATTGGCCGATATGAGATATGAAGATTGGTATACCACATTGGTGGTCTCTGACAAATATTTCGCGTTGTTACATGAATTTTTACCAAAACAAACTGTTTCAATATTTGTGCATAATTATAAACTAACATTGGTTCCTATTTAAAGTTTAACTAAATACTTTTTTCATTATTTGGTTCCTTCTAAACAGCTTTTGAAAATTAGAAAAGAACAAAAAAATAGCAAATGCAAATCCCCTGCACTGGACTTCTCTATAATTAACATACATTAGCATAAGAAAATGCAAATGAGTTTGGTGAAGTTCTGTTTTTTTCCATTGCCACTCATTCTGCAGTCGTTATTTTTACTTTAGCTTAACTTGTTTACAATGAACACCAACCAAACTACAAACAAATGAGAAAATGAGAAACATTTTCATTTAAGAACGCACTTACTTGCCCACACACATACCTTTGAATAGATGCACGTTTTGCTTCTGTTGCCATTGGTTGTGCTGTTTTTGGTTTTAAGGTTGTAATTAGAAACTACATGGAGGAAGAGCATGAACTAGTAGCTAAGATTCTTGGATGGATACCCAGAAGTGTTATATACTAACTAAGCTAGAGTGCAGTGTGTTATACGCTTGCCGCCATACCAAAATCTTGGTCGGTGTATTAAGGACATAGGTTTAGTAATTTCACCCTGTGACAGGTGCGAAATTAAAGAGTAGAATATAGCAACACAAGGGATTTTGGTAAACAGATGTCATAGAATAAAACAAAACAAAATGTAGGATCCGCAGTACAAATGATTTTAAATTTTCTATTTACTCGCACATATTTAGAAAAAGTAAAGGGTGTTTGGGCGGAAAGTGTCGAAAAATTAAAATGTTTTTTTTTGCCTTATTAAGGCGATGGTCATTTTATAGTGATATTTAAATTAATTCTCTTTCAAGTTAAACTGTTATGACCTAAGAAGTACATTGAAAAATTAGGAATCCACCGAAGTCCCACACAACCATTATGCTACACAGAAAAAAGCCACTCTGAAAATTTTGATTAAAAGCTTTATCACCATATTTTTGTCGAATGGCGACAAAATATTACGAATATATAGGGAAAATGTTTATCAAACATGAAAATGTTACTAGAAAGCGATCAATAAACGATTTCAAACAAATAATTTATTGAAATTTGTTTATGGTTATTAATAAATTTCTGTAGTTAAAATGGTTTTCAACGTTTGTCGCATGTTCTCGCTCTCAAGAGCGAGAGAAACAAAATTTGTAGGGCATAAAGAGAGCGCTACAACAATGTGCTGTGCAGTGTTGCCGTTCGAAAAATTTTTTTCGGCCCAAAATTTTCCTAAAAACGGCCCAAAACGACCTAAAACGGCCCAACATTACAAATTAAAACAAAAATATATATTTCTCATAGATACCTTTTACTACTTTTAGAAAAATCGAAAAAAATATTGTCTATTTGTACGTAAAGGTAGTATGTCGCAAAAAATTGTCTGAGAAATAATGATTGGAAGGCAACAATTTATTGCGATTTGAACGTAGCATATAAACTTTAAGTGCGTGTTTCTCGAAACGGCGTTTTTGAAGTCGGTGCCAACGATAGCTCTAAAACGAATTGACCGAACTTCATATGACATTATTATATTATTCATGTGAGCTTATTAAATACATAAAACGCCTGCCTTTAAGCGAGACAGATTAAAAAAATTATTTTGCCCAATTTTTTGACAAAAACAGTCAATTTTTTTCGTTAAAATCGAAATTTTGACTTTGACAGCTCAAAAATTTTTTAAAAATATTTTTTTTTAATTCTGTTTTATTAGGTTCCTAAAACGCTTACAAAAATATACTATGATCGGGCCATCCGTTTTCGAGCTATCTTGGCACCGCAAAACGCTTTTACAAAAATATGGTTTCGCAGATAGCCATTTACCTCAAGAATTTGCACTATCTTTCAACAACAAAAATTCCGAAGATATTATAAGATGTGCTCTTTGAGATGAAAGACAGTATAGTTTCACCGAGTCTTAGAAAACTCAAATCTGTTACTATTAAATCGGGGTCACATTCTACAAGTCTGGGAAAATGTAATATCTGGTTCATAACAGGCAAAACTTCGTTTGAGGTTACCTTATATGGAGTTATTGTATTTAGTAGTTTAAGGGCCATTATTACATCCTTTCTTTTACTATTGGATGGATTTGAAAACGCAATAATAGCCCAAATAATAATATTTGATATTTTATCAAATATTGTTTAAAATTATTAGCATGAAAACGGCCCAAAAAGGATTTGGGCCGCCCATCGGCCCGAAATTAAAAATTATTTTTTATTCGGCAAATTTGGGCCGATATGCCCAAAACGGCAACACTGGTGCTGTGTTTTTTTTTCTTGAGATGTGAGTGTCGTTGCTGTGTATATTTCAAAGCATGGTCATGGAATTTTTGCGGCATGAAGGGATGGAGCGTTTGTGTGGCATTTGGCTTGTTTATTTATTTGTGCTCGGGTGAAGGCTTGTATGTAAGTTTGTTACTGTTTTTTGTTGCTGATTTTTATGAACCTAACAAAAGAAGAGGGAAAGAAAAAAACGGTACGAGTTCTCATGTTTTTTTCTGCTTTGCTTGGTGGTTTAGGAAGGCAGATAACATTTTTTAACCATCAGTTTGGTTTATTTTGGCAGTCTCTTTAAAGCAGTCGTTCTGTGTGGATCAGTAGTGCAGAAATAAATCAATGTTTGTGTGTTTTCTTAAAGTAAAGGTGCCTTTCAAGTGCACAATGCATTTTATAATTGAATTCACGAATATGAAAAAGGATAATACGAATATTTTATTGGACAAAGAAGCAACCGCATGTGATATTGGTAATAACATCAAAACATTTTATATATTTGAAATATATATGGATGTACTATTTCTCACATTACAGATACCCATTTTCCCCTGATGATTTTCAATGTGGCAGAAGAATGTGTTTTATTTCACAACGTTCAATGATGTTCCCTGTATTTTATATTTAAAAGTGATATATTTGTTTTCTTATATTAAAATTAATGTGTGGCACTAAATAATTATGTACTTCTGTTATTAATTATTCCATTCCATTGTTTTCTTTCTTTCATCTGTTATTTTTTATGTACCTATGCGTCTGGTGTTGCTTTTGTACTTGGCATTTCAATTAAATAAATAACCACGACCATTTAAAAATGTGTGTATGTATCTTTTTTTGTGGCTTCTGGGTCTGTATTTAACAAAAAAACAACGAAATAATTGTAAATATGAATATTTTTTTATTGATTGGAAAAAATGCATTCAACAATTTTTTTAATCAAGAAAATATTTTGTTTTTATCAAGCAAAATGTGGAATATTTTGATAAATATTTTTGTCAATCTGTGAAATATTTTATCAGTTCAAAATAAAAAAATCGATAAATATTTTAATCAATATTACAATTTTATTTTATCAAAATGTATTTTTACTTTGTGATCAAAAAATTTTATCGAATTTTGTCAATATGACAATTTTTCTTATTGCCGGAAAATCGATAAATTTTTGGTTGAATCTTTGAATTTCTTTATCAAATGGCTACAATTTTTTTCTGTGTACGTTTCACGGGTTGTTAAGTCCGATCATCAGGTATAATAGAATGTTATTTTAATGGGTGGACAAAGGCTAAGCTTGGTAACTAGCATTTATACCACAAATCATTCGAAAACTGTATATTCGATTTTTTTTTATTTATTTTAATGTTATTTAATTCCAAACTTTTCTTATAGTCCGACTTGGCTGGTAACCCTATTTTTCAATGCTTTATTACAAATACTATGGCAGATATTTTCCACCTTTGATTGTGAATGTACTTCTGTATCAGTCACTTGTGTCACTTGGTTGTCGGAGACCCATGTTTGAATCCCAGCCTGGTTCATGCTTAAAATGTATCAACGAGATGAGGGGACCCAGTTAGTACTGTGAACTTAAAATCGATATTGCCGGTTGTATTATATGTCTTTCAATACCGCTTGAATGTATTCATGTAGACATTAATTTAACGACCGACAGGAAAGGAACGCCCATGTCTCGACAGAAAACAAGGACGAGCAAGAAAGAATATATGGCGAATGCGCCGTTTAACAACACACGATTTATACGCTCAATATATGTAAATAAGACCACATGTCTTTCAACAGATGGACGCTTCGATCAGGACCACTAAGACTAAATGCTGTAGAGTTTAGCAAGTAAGAACGGCGTTAAGTTCGTCCGAGCCGAAATTTTTATACCCTCCACTACGAACTGTATTGAAGTAAGTCGAAAATTCTTCTAAGTTCTTCTTTCAAATGACAGCAATCTCGGTTCGGAAATATTACAAAAACCATCGAAATACATATAATTGTACAATATCAGTTTAGTGGGGTTAGGCCCAAGCCTGCAAATATATGGATAGTTGTTTTTGCAAGTAGGCTTTCACTCTCCTGGGAACACAAAATTCCAATTAACAACCAATTCGGTAGAAAAAAGTGACTAAAAACCTGGACTAATACCAAAACGTGGACCTATACTGTCTGATTTTTTTCTTTGGTCTGTTCGTACTTGTCTTCAGTTGGAACATGAGAGCAAAAAATGTAGCTTTTATCCGAAGTGAAGCACGTCTTGCATTCACATTTTAGGCTCCAGCCATCTACAAAACCGCAACCAAACTCATACTCTATGTCATGTCAGCTATAAATAAAGGCATCACCCTTAGGTGTTGTTGTGACGCCTTTTCCATAGCATCGTGTTGACTGTATGTATTTATACCTTCCACCATAATATGGAGGGTATATTTAAATTTGTCAATACGTTTGTAACACATCGAAATATTCGACGGATACCCTACAAAGTGTATATATTCTTGATCAGCGCAAATTCTAAGTCGTTATAACCACGTCTGTCTGATCGTCCTTCTGTCATGATACAGCTCGCAATTTTAAAGATAGGGCTGCTAGTGTGGCCTCAATATCCAACCGAAATGCCTAAAATTTGGAGTTATAAAACTTTTCACCTGAAATTTGTTAGTATAGCTCCACGCCTTCATATAACCCCATATTCGAAGGTACCTCTCGATTTTCGGTATTTTGAATTCTGTGATCTCAATATCCGACCAAAATTTCTAAACTTCGATATTTGTCTTTGTTGGGGGTATAAAACTATCCATATGAAACTTGTCGGTATAAGCCCAAGTCTTCATATAGCCCCATTAAACGGTCATTCCCAATTTTCAGTTTCCTGAACGTTTTGGTTCCAGTATCCCTCCGAAATGGTTGAAATTTTGTATTTAGTTTTCCACAGGAGTATACATTATTCTAGAAGGGAATAATATAGATTAGATCAGGGACGTAGCCAGGATTTCATTTCGGGGGGGGCCCACCTGACCAAAATTTTGAAAGTTCATGTTTAGCAAAGATGCAAACCTTATTTTAGACTTACTCTACTAATGAAATAATACTATTTTTTAGTTCATATGGCGCAAGACTTCTTGGCCAATTTTATCTTGTTTTTAGAACTTTTTTACAATATGTCACAGTTAATATATGGTCAAAACAATGAATATATTTATAATGCCATATATTTTTGGGCGTATCATTTATCAAATAATTCAAAACTACAGCGAATGTTTTGAAATTCAGTGATATCACTTCGGTAAGGCCAAAAGAAAGCGAATACAATGGAAAACCTTAGAAATATCATAACATTTAATTTTCAAATATCTTAACATTATAATTTTCAAAAATATGCAAAAATCCGATGTCCACATATCGCAAACAATTTCTGAAGGCTGAGAACTAATGCTGAGCAATAGTTAGTCTATCCATCAAGAAATTCTAGCACCTAATCGCGGTTATGTAAGACTAATTTTGGCGCCCAATCGTCGGACTTCACTTATAGAAATTCTGGATCTTCTCATAAATTTACCAGGAACAAGGGAATCTCTGGAATCCAGTCTTAACTTCGTTTAACATTAAATTATGTCGCCCAATCCAAGGTCTATACATGTATACATTCCTTTAGCAAAAATCCATAAACACAATTTTTCCCACATTTTTTATACTCTATAATGGCTTTAGGGCAAAAGTGTGTTTGGAAGAAATCTGTTTCAGAAAACTTGGAGTCGACTTAGTTATGTCCGTTCGTCTGGGTAGTCGCCTGGGGAGCACGATAATTCTCAAACAGATCAACCGATTCGGTCCAAAATTTGGCCTTCGTGATATTTTGATCTATCTACTCTTTCGGCAAACTTCCGCAGAGTTTTTCAAAATTTTTCAGCTAAGTGCAGATTAAGACCTCTCTGGATAAGCTGTGTATGCTTAAGACCTCAATGTTCATGGCTTTACTCCCTTTATGCTAATAATTAGTTATAAGTAAAAATATAAAATAAATTAATTAATAAATAAAAAAACTCTCTGGAAACGCATTGCTTTTTTGCAACAAGTGTTCTCGGGGCTCCTATTACTACCGTACAGGTTTTTCAGAGGCAAGTCTATACTTCCAGAGAAAATGTGTAGTGGCTAGTGCACACGACAACTTTCGAACCGGATACTGCGTTGGTCCAAACTTTGTTTATCGCAATATTTCAGCGAGCCTTATATATACAAAATTCGATGGTGCTTTTCGGTCTACTTCTTCTGGTATTTTCCCCCCAAAGTTCAAGAATTTTAGCTAAAGTGGTATGCGCGAGTTTTCTTGAACGAAGCAACAGATTTGGTCCAAACTTTGGATTTAGTAATATTTTTTCCAAACTTAGTTTTTGCTCGAAAATGGGCCATACTGGGGTACCTCCCTCACAAACATTCAAAATAGTTGTTTAAGTGCAGTTTAGAGCGGTATTAAGTTTATCGTGGGCAAGTCCATATTTCCTGACATAAGAGTCAAAAGGTGAAAATAATACTGTGGCGAACTGAAATGACTGGTGGGCGCAATATCTTTTAAAAGGAATGACTCCCAAAATAAGATCTACTCCAAAAATGAACTATGTCGGTCCGGTCCATTTCTCCATACCTTCTCCGCAACACTTGTGATCAATGATACAAATCCATATTTTGTTTGCATGTTCATACGTCCGAAATTGGCTACAAATTTCTGAAAATCTCCCAATGCATAGTTTTTGGGTTTAAGGATTTTGTGTAGCCGCTATTCGATCTGTCTATAGATGAAAGTTTCAACTCACACAGACTCAGGGTATATTCCTGTCCGCAAAGTCGAGTGGTACTTGTTGAGATTTTGACGAAGAAGATCCTGTTTCCGATCAGTTTTTAGATTTCGTTTGTCGTCACAAGGTCCTTTACCGAAGCAGGAAAAATTAACATTTCTAGAAATGTGCATCCATTGAAAGTACTTCCCAAAAATACAATTGCTGTGGGTTTCTATGCCGTTTTCTTCTGGTTTTATTCAAAGAGTAATCCACAGAAAAATCTCTGAAGATGAAATTCATTGCAATTTTGGACTCAAAAACCGCTAAACCGATTTTCCTTAAATTTTCAGAGTATATCACTACAGGGCCTGAAGATAACAGAGGCTATAAAAATTTCTGAAATTCCGCGTTGATCCGGAGATATATCATAAGAATCGGAGGTACCTCCAAAAAATTTAGATTTTTTATGCAAGTATCTATAGAATGGTAACAGATAATGTCTCCCAATTTTGGATGTGTGTAGGAATTTGGTCTAAAAATAAATCGGTCTAAAATGGTCTAGAATTCAAATCGGTTCAGATTTGGATATAGCGCCTATATATATTTTCGGCCGATTTCATGTATTTTATGCACACACGCTATGTAGGCCCACTTTCAATGAAATTTGGAATGTGTGACGGAATTGGGTCTAGAAATAAATTTTTCAAATCATATTGAAATCGGTTCAGATTTGGATATAGCTCCCATATATATTTTCCTCCGATTTCATGTATTTGATGCACCAAACACGCTTTATATACCCGATTTTAATGAAAGTTGCAATGAGTGACGAAAAATTGGCCAACAAATAAATTTGTCAAAATATATTTTACCTTATTCAGGGTAGCGAACCGCACCGGGTTAAGCTAGTAAAATACAAACATTGATCTCAAGCTCAATAATCTTGATTTTATTAACATTCGAAAGGTGGAACAAAACATAAAAATTCGGCAGAAAAATCATTTTGTCCAATATACATTTAGGACACTGCGGTGGAACAGAAATTATATAAAAAAAAATAGTATTTTTATTGCAAATTTCAAACATAATAAAGAATTTGTAATTGTTATGAATTTCAAAATAGTTCATCATAACAACGTGTTAGAGAAAATATACAAATACTTAAAACCTCAAAGATTAAGTAACAGTTTTACATTTTTTTGTTGAATTGCTCTTATAAAAAATTTCAAAAACGAAATATCGCAAAAATGTTTTTCTGGATGTTGTTTATAAGCCAAAGTATTGGACCTACAAACAAACGTTCAATAAACACAAATATACGTATTGTTCTGAACTTAGTAACACCGTCAGCCTAAAATTCCGATTAAACAACACCTTAAAACTTAACAAGAACTATGCATAAAATTGCTCAAAAAGCCTAACTTGTTCATTATTATTATATTTTCAAATATGTTGGACAATAAGTGTACCAATGTAGTTAAATAATTCTCTGTAATGCTTCAAACTACATTACATATTTCTTGAATAATTTAAAACGGTTTAAAATTTTACTCAAAAATTAAAAAAAATGTGTAACATAAGCTAATATCCTATGGGAACTAAAATCATTTCGGGGGGGGCCGGGCCCCCCGGGCCCCCCCCCCCTGGCTACGTCGGTGGATTAGATTATATAGTCCTCATAAAAGCGTTCCTCACGAGTTTTGGAATTTTGAAGATTGAACCCTCAATATCTCACCGAAACGACTGAAATTTGGCATTTCGTCTGTTCACCTGAAATTTGTTGGTATTGCTCCACGTCTTCATATAGGCCCCATAGAGCGATCCCTCCCAAATTTCGGTATTTCCAAAGTTTTAGTCACATTTGTAACCGGATTAACTGAAAGGTACAAAAAATACCTTGCAAAAAATCAGATGGTATAGGTCCAGGTTTGGGAATAGTCCCATGTGTGTAGCCCCATTTTAGTCACACCAAAGTAGTTGTTAATTGGAATATTGTGTTCCCAGAATATAAAAAATTGACTTGCAAAAAACTGTTGGGTGTTGCCCAATTTTATGTTTTTTTTTTCGGTATAATTTAATATTTTGTGTTGCCAGAGGTTACCAAAACTCAATATCGGGATATTATAAATATGGGTTCATATTTTGGAAAGAACAACGATGAAGGCCCATCAGTTAAAATAATATTCTGCTCCTGCAAAGGATAAGATGAAAAGCTTAGTACTTTTATAAACGAAGGGAAACAAACATTTCCAAAAAAGGTCATTCATTCCTCTTAAAGGAACGTTTTTTTTTAGAAAAAAAGTCGAAATACTATCACCCTAATGTACATACCTACAAACCGAAGGAACCCTCTGACAAAATTCACCGAAAAAGTTCTTCCAAAATTTTATTTTTCATATCCCCCAGTTACTCATTTCGTAACATTAACATAATATACGTATACTCACACACACACCAATGAACCTAAACACATTTCTACCGTATATGTGTGTGCTATATATTCACAAGAGAGGTCATTTCATGTGTCATTTTAAGTTTAGATTTTCCTCCTCGTTTTTCGTTTCTTTTTTTTGTGCAACAAAAAAATTGATTTAGATTTTGCCTCTCGTCTCATTTATGCGTTTCTTTGCTACAATTTCCACATGAAAAAATATTTGATTTATTTCCACTTGGACACGATGGCATTACAATAAATCTTCGTTCAATATTTAAACACTATATTCCTATGTTTGGATGTATGTATGTATGTCTGTAGATGCACAAGTATAGAACACGCTTGACTCGTGTGATGATGGTTGCCAAAATGGGTGTAAACTTTGTGGCGCATCCCAAAGTGATGGACATTGAATTGGTTGGTTATGGGTTGCATAACCGGAGTTCTGTGGTTTGCTCAACCGTCCATTAGTAATGCCATAGGCTGACCGGATAAAGAAGAAAAAGACAGTGATGTGGTAGGATAAATTATTATGGAGGTCATATTATTTCGTAGTCGGGATTTAATATGTAACTCAAAGAAAATAAATATAAAAGTGATACAGATATGAACACATATACATATATTTCTGAGAAATAAAATCAAACCGGATTAAGATCGCTACATTATTATAATTTCCATCAAGGTAAAGATCAACAGTTATTTTCCATATATAGCCAGCTTGTTGCAATTTGGATATGTTTTAAAAAAAATCTTCTTCAATCACATTCGCTTAGTATTACCAATCATCATTCAAAATTATGAGCAACTTCCTTGAATTATACGTTAATCTCGTGCAAAACTTTTTCAGTGTTAAACTATAACTGCGACCTTTAGCACTTATGGTTGGAAAAAGTCAAGAATTCCTCTTCCAAATATATGTATGTTACTTGGGCGGAATGTTAATTATTTAATATTGCAAGCGTCTTTGTGCCGTCTAACTTTACAATTTTTGGTGGAGAAGTTTTGTAACCACTGAGAACTTCAAATATTAAACTACATATATATGACGCTCTACCAAAAAATGGACCTATGTTGAGAATTTTTGATGGAGAAGGTTTGTGACCATTCGAAAACTCAAATGCGAATTATTTGTTCGGTTAATAACACTGTGCTACAGTGAAAATTTGCAGGGGTTCTAATGCATAAATTCGGTCTTGTGTGAGTCCACTGAAGACGAAAATACCTTTGGTTGCTTTGGGTCACTTCGGTTTTTCATTTTATAACGGTAAATGTAGTGAAAAATGGACTTTCTTGGATTTTCAACTTTAAACGGACATTACTTCTTTTTTCCACAACCGATTTGCACACACTGGTTTTCATTATAAAGGGGAGAGTAATGGCTTTCGAACAAGCCATAGATTGTTAAAATTGGTTAACAAATGGCTAATTAATAGTGGTTTAAGTGTGACAAAAACGCATTAAAAAACAGTAAAATGTTTTTCCTTGTGATCTAGGCTGCGTAAATGATACCTAACAGTACAATTATTTACAGTTAGCAAATAGGAAATTTAGTTGGCTTTCCAAAATGGGAAAAAACACCAAAATCCGTTGAAAAATGAATGCGTTATGGCATTTTTTGTGTTTCAACTTTTTAGTTTTTTTCATATTTTCCCTTATAAAACATTGATACCTTGTGCGTAATTGTTAAGCAGGATAATCACAATTAGAATCATACATTCTAAGATACCCATCTTTTATAAAGGAAAATATGAAAAAAAACCAAAAAGTTGAAACACAAAAAATGCCATAACGCATTCATTTTTCAACCGATTTCGTTGGTTTTTCCCATTTTGGAAAGCCAACTAAATTTCCTACTTGTTAACAGTAAATAATTGTACTGTTAGGTGTCGTTTACGCAGCCTAGAGCACAAGGAAACACATTTTACTGTTTTTTAATGCGTTTTTGTCACACTTAAACCACTATTACTTAGCCATTTGTTGACCGATTTTAAAAACCTATGGCTTGTTCGAAAGGCATTACCCTCCTCTTTATAATGAAAAACAGTGCGTGCAAATCGGTTGTGGAAAAAAGAAGTAATGTCCGTTTAAAGTTGAAAATCCAAGAAAGTCCATTTTCACTACATTTACCGTTATAAAATGAAAAACCGAAGTGACCCAAAGAAACCAAAAGTATTTTCGTCTTCTATGGACTCCCACAAAACCGAATTTGTGCATCAGAAATCCTGCAAAAAATTTTCGTCCACTTTTGTATCACAGTGTAATTGTAGGTAAAATAATAAAAATAGCGAAAATCGGGATTTACATTGAGCCGATAAAGTCCATCTTCGAACTTCAACTGCCTTTGGAAAAATTCACTCTTGTGCAAAAATATACAGTTCTTTTAATTGTGGGCGCTACGATTACAACAAACGGACAGACGGACACAGCTAGATCGACTCAATGCGTTGCAAACGAAAAAAAAACTACCTTAACATACCCTCCATAATATGGTGGAGGGTATAACAAGAAAGCAAAACAAATCCCTCTAATGTTGAAGAGATTCATCGAGCTTGTTGGATTTACGATCGTTCTGAGGAGCTAACACCACCTTGTTGCTGTGTACCCGATTAAACATAGCAAATATTGTACGAAACGGCACAACACAAATGTTGAACATCCGTAAGCTGCAATCATAACATATAGCCACAGCATATTCCCCTCTACTCATTCAATTGCTTGAAACACTCCACGTTTAAAATAACAGTGTGCAAAATTTTTAAGGTTATCTTGCGCAAACAATTCGAAGTGAGGATTTTTTGAAACTACAGACCCAAACGACAAGAAACCCTTGTTGGGTTTTGTTGTGTCAGATCCAGCTCGGATTTTATGGCCCCATCTAAACATGGTTAAATATTGAGTTTTTAAAGAAATTCGGGGCTATATCTCTGAAATCAATGCGAATCTTCTTCTAACTTCTGAAGCAAATTTGTAGATAAGGGCAAGAATAAAATATTTGGAGAAATAACGAACTCGAAAAACTATATTTAGTGCTTCAAATTTCAAAATATATGCAAAATTCCACAATTTTTATACTTTTCGCGCCGTATCTCCAAATCCGTAAATTTTTTCTGAATAGTTTCTTTTGGGAAAATATTCCCCGGAATGTAATACACAACTCTTCAGAAAATGTCATTGTTGTAAATGCCTCTATGCCGTTGTTTTCAGTACATTTTTCAATAATGTAGTGAAATCCGAAATGCTAGGATTAACTGTTAGTGTGAACTGTGTTTGAAATACGTGTTGTAAAAGATATGATGCAAAATACCGCTGAAACAACATGAAGTAAGCATTTTAGAGTTTCAGAATGTTCTAAGGTATTGTTGAGAACTCTATTTGGAAGATTCTTGCAAAACGTTACTTGGTTCAACTCCCAATTTTATTTATTTATTTATTTCAAATATTTATTATAATAAAAAATTACAATAAAATTATATAAAAAATAGCACTAGCATCTAAGGCTATCGGATAAATCAACTCCCAATAGTTTAGCCGATACTGACCATAATTTCAGCAATTATGTAAAATTTTCTATACTCGTATTTTATAGATTTTGATGCTGTAGATGGAGTATTTCTTATGTGGTCTGTTTAAATGATAAGCTCTACTAGTTCAGAGCTACAATATTGCCAAAGACAGCACAGTCAAATTCCAAATCATTTCTGAGATAAAGGCCTGATAAATGCAAACAAGTGTAGATTTAGCCCGGTTTAGATGAGGCCATAAAATCCGAACTGGATCTGACAGGACAAAACCCTACTAGGGTTTTTGTAGTCTAAGTATGTACTTTCAAAAAATGCATAATAGAAGTTGTTTGCCTTTTCAGTGTTGCATAGTGTAATATATCAACACAATAGGCCTGTTCGATAACCCAAAAGTTTGTACAAATTTTTACAAAATTTTACAAAATGCTGTTCGATAACAAACTTGTTCAATAAAATAGGAATCAGAAGTTAGTGCAAGAACTTGCAAATTCTTTTTTCTTGCGAAGTTATCGAACAGACCTAATGGCATACACCCACAAAATCCATACTTGGTCACCAGAGACCTGTACCAAGGAACCCATAGTATGACCGGGAGTGTCGTGCTGCTACTCTACAACCAACAGCAACGCATAACCCTCGAGAGGGACGGATCGGGAGAAAAGAAGAGAGAGAAAATGTCTTTTCCGCAGGAAAAAGAAGGAATGTGAATAAAATACGAAAATTCTGCCAAAGAGTGAAACATCAAACTGATGCCTTTGGTGCAAGCACATCGTCCTGTAGAGACCAGCAAGGTAATCTGGTTACAAATACAGATAGTGTGCTCAGGATGTGAAAACAGAATTTTTCCAAACTGTTGGTATCCAATACTAGCGAAGTCGACGACGATACCACCGATTCAATCGCATAAGATGGTTTGAGTGTATGTATACCGCCCGGCCAGGATTAGTTGAAGACAGCAATAAACCGGCTGACAAATAATTAGGCAGCATGAGCCGATATCTTATCAGTCGATCATTTCAAAACCGGAGGCGACACGGTAATAAGGTGTATACATTATCTAGACATCAACGCATACACAACGATTGGAACATGACCATTCTGAGAATGTTGTTTGAACAACAGCCTACGGGTCATGCCAATGTCGCTCTGACAAGGTAAATCCACAATTGGAAAAGACCCAAGAGATACAGATCGGCACTTTCCGTCTTTATGTCTATTATAAAGCAGCCTTTACGTTCAAAGGTATAACAAGCCATGTCTGAATTTAGTATCTCCGCTTATGAGATGACGTTAACTGTTATTCGGTCCTCAGTTAAAATAGGAAAGGACCTCTCCCAACAGTTCATTGACGAAAGAAGTTTTAAACAAGGAGACACGCTTTCGAGCAAACTATTCAACATTTAAGAAACTTTGCAATATACACCAATGCTTGTTTATGCTGACGTCAACGACATCATACGGTCGATCAGTAAAATAATGAACTGATACCTTTGAAAAAGTCGAAAGAGAATCTGTTAAATTAGATCTGGCAGTAAACGGCGACAAAACGTAATCCACAGAACACGGACTAAATATTACTGGAAGACTTCGTCTTTCTCTGCACCTCCATAAACACAACAAACAACAATAGTGAAATAATAATAATAATAATATTGGTCAGGACAGAACTAATAAAATTTTTTTTTTCTTTTTTCTCCCATCGGACGCCTCCCCAGGTGGTGGATAGGGGAAAGCTCATCAGATATGACGGGTACCGCAAAAATAAAATATGTGGGGCGAACCAAAAATAAAAGGAAAAAGGCAGCGTCTGATCGAGATTCGGCGGCAGCAAACAGCGTCTGTACTCCATTGGAGCGGCTGAATATGTAGACGGATAACTATAAACCCTTCAGAAGGCAACGGGAAACCACTGAAGTAACATCCCTTGAAAATCGTACAACATGAACAATACAACGCAAAATACACGACCCTCAGTCTCCGGCCAAGAGAGGGTGCTAAGAATCGCCGGAGGTAAAACCAAACAAAAATTAACAATTGGGACTTGGAATGTCCGAAGTCTTTATGAAACTGGAAAACTGAACAACACCATCAGTGAAATGAATCGTCTTAAAATAGACATATTAGGTGTTAGCGAAATATGGTGGAAGGACAGTTGTGATTTTAGATCAGAAAATGTCACTGTTTACCACTCAGGAAATCAGCGCGGCCTTCATAGATATGGAGTGTGTATCATTGTAAAAAACCACATAGCCTCATGCGTAACTGGGTAGAGTCATCCTACTCAAAATAATGGCAAAACCAATAAACATCAACATAATCCAAATTTATGCTCCCACATGCGATGCAAATGCCAATGACATCGAGGAATTCTATAACAACATTTCGCAACTATTAAGAATGACAAATAGTCATGAAATAAATATTATACTAGGTGATTTTAATGCGAAGGTTGGTAACGATGAAGTTAAAGACATCACTAGGAAATATGGTCTTGGAGACCGAAACGAAAGAGGTGACCGACTTATCCAATTCTGCCAAGAAAACAATATGAAGATCATGAACACATTTTATCGTCTACACCCCAGGAGATTATACACATGGAAATCACCGCAAGACAACCATGGACATATAGTAAGAAATCAAATAGACTATATATTGATAAACAAAAGATATAACTCCTGTGTTTCCAAGTGTACAACATATCCAGGTGCAGATGTTCCAACAGACCACAATCTATTGGTCTCAAAACTGCGCCTCAAACTCGCGCTTATACGGAAAAAGAAAACCCAGCCAAAAATCGATATCGGAAAACTTAGCGATTATACCATAAATGGAGAATTAGAAAACATCAAGGAAGACAATCCGGATCTACTGTGGAACAACCTAAAAACTACTATAAACACAGTAACTAAAAGCACCCTGGAAACCGGTCAATGGCAAGAACTGAAGACTGGATAACAGACGAAATTCGAGAACTTCGGGAAGAAAGAAGTAGACATAAAAATAAAAATTATGAAAGGTACTGGGAAATAAACAAAGAAATAAGATCGGCAATCCGCGCAGCAAAAAATGACCAACTGAATAGAAAATGTCAAGAAATTGAATTTCTACAGTCCATACATGACGACTTTAACCTACATAAAAATATAAAGGAATCTGCGGGGACGTATGGAAGAAAGACAAGTGCAATTATATTTAATGATAATAATGAAGCAGTGTTTGATATGGAGGGAAGAAAGACTATATGGAAAGATTATATAGAAAAACTTTTCACGGATGAGCAGCGAGCACCTCTTGAGAATAATATAAGCAATTATCTAGCTGGATCATCAATAACAAGATTAGAAGTGGAACGCGCCGTACAAACTCTAAAAGATAAAAAAGCCACAGGACCTGATGAAATACCCTCTGAAGTCTTAAAGCTAATAGATTCCAGCAATAAAGAACTCCTCATCACCCTTTTTAACCATGTATACGACACTGGACAATATCCAGAAGATTGGCTCAAATCAACTTTCATAGCCATTCCCAAGAAAAACAATGCAAAACGATGTTGTGAATTCAGATTAATAAGTTTAATGAGTCACGTACTGAAAGTATTCCTAAAAATAATACATCAACGAATATATAGCAAGTGCGAACATGCTATGGGAAAAACGCAGTTTGGGTTTAAGGAAGGGATGGGTACCCGAGAAGCTCTATTCTGTTTACAAGTCTTAGTCCAGAAATGCAGAGAAGCCCAAAAAGATGTTTTCATCTGCTTCATCGATTATGAGAAAGCCTTCGATACGGTTAACCATGATAAATTAATGAACATTTTGACATCTATCGGAGTACAAGGAAAAGAATTACGATGTATTAAAAATTTGTATTGGAACCAAAAAGCACGAATCGACGTCAATGGTGAACAAAGTGATGAAATTATTATCTCAAAAGGAGTTAGACAGGGATACATACTGTCCCCATTACTATTCAACTTGTACTCGGAAAAAATATTTCAAGAAACGCTAGATGGAGGAAATATTGGAATAAAAATAAATGGACATATTGTGAATAATATAAGATATGCAGACGACACCACACTACTGGCTGAGAGCATATCAGGTCTACAGAAACTTATAGAAAAATTGGCACTCACAAGTGAAAAGTATGGGTTAAAAATTAATATGAAAAAAACTAAATACATGATAGTAAGCAGAAAAAACGACCATCGCAACGTGAAGCTTACTATAAAGGAAACGGAAATCGAGAGGGTACACACATTTAAATATCTGGGAGTACTAATAAATGACCGTTGGGACTACTCAAAAGAAATTAACAGCCGAATAGAAATAGCGAGAGATGCCTTTTTTAAACACAAAAAAGTATTAACAAGTCACGACATAAATGTGACAACAAAAATAAGATTTATCAAGTGCTATGTTTGGTCAGTCCTCTTATATGCTTCCGAAGTCTGGACACTTAAAATGTCCGATGAAAGAAAATTGGCAGCTTTTGAAATGTGGACATTCCGACGAGTACTGAAAATACCCTGGACTTCAAAAATATCAAATGACGAAGTACTTAGAAGGATGAATGTGAACCGACAGCTAATCTCAACAATAAAAAAGCGTAAAGTCTCATACCTTGGACACATACTTAGAAATAATAAATACAAGATTCTACAAACAATCCTTAAGGCAAAAATTGACGGAAAGCGCGGAAGAGGTAGAAAAGAAACATCCTGGCTCAAAAATATCCAGACATGGACCGGCTATAATGATGAATACACACTTTTACAAGCCGCTAAGAACAGGGAGCTGAACATAATTGTGTAACAACAAATAATTATAAATATATACTTGGTATCATATATGTATCATTGAAATATTATTGTACGATCACCAATATCCGAATAACGGATGAGTAAATAAAGAAGAAGAACAATTTACAAAACACCTGGGTACTGGCGCAAGCAGATAAGGCAATGCTTGGTGTGTTTGAGAGGAACCTCAAACGACAAATTACAGCTGGTTCGGTTAAAATTGTAGCTAAAACCCTCAAAATACCGAAAATCGGGAGGTACCGTTATATATGGGCTATATCTAAACATGGATATATGTTTACAGTTTTTGGTGGAGTAGTGTTATGACCACTAGGAATCTTAAATGTCAAATTACAGCTTGTTCGGTTAAAAATTGTAGCTAGAACCCTCAAAATACCGAAAATCGGAAGGTACCATTAAATGGGGGCTATACCTAAAATTCGCAAAAAAGACGCACGTGTTCTTTGCACAATATCAAAGAGAACACACAAGAGAAAAA
The DNA here is from genome assembly GCF_047663935.1 of Musca autumnalis. Lineage (NCBI taxonomy): Eukaryota > Metazoa > Arthropoda > Insecta > Diptera > Muscidae > Musca > Musca autumnalis. The sequence continues at coordinate 202,558,247 of NW_027411644.1, read as the reverse complement.
TACAAAAAAATTCTCACGACATTCTCGACACTATTTTTTATAAACCAATACATTTCAAAATTATGCAAAATCTGGACACATTTGGATGAATCTTTTAAATAGATTTCTACAACAATTTTGCTAGAACAAGTTTTTTCTAAAATATTGAGAACTACCTCTTAAGAAATTTTTCAAATTTAACACACTGCAACAAGAAGAGTAAACAACATACGAAATTGCTATTTTGGATATCGATGTACAATTTTGTACTCTTTAATCCTGTTAAGACAGATTATGAAAAAAATATGTTTTGATTTTTCAATAAAGCGCCTATTTTGAAGTTGGCGCCTTTGTGGAACGTTTGGTGTCTAAAAATTTACCACGATTTGATGATGCACTCTTGCCGTGATTATCCACGTCGAACCTTGCGAAAAATTATCGGATAAAAATGTTCACAAGAAAATTCCTTTTTTTGCAAAGTGATTTTTTCAAATCACTGTAAACAATGGTCGTATGACAAACTGTCCGGAGTACGTTTAGGCTAAAAACAGTCAAAATTTCCAAAAAATTTTCAAACGGCGCCTGGAAACACGCGGTGTTGCCAAATAGTTTTCGTGTGGCCCATGTAAAGCACCCATAGAACGATACATTCCTATATTCGGTATTTTGAATGTTGTGGCCTCATTATTTCTCTGAAATGGCTGACGATCGGTTAATAATTGCGATCTGGGGTCTTACAATTTTTAATGAACGTTTTTATTGTCGAGATATGAAAAATGATATAGCACAAATGGGGTCTACATTATTGTAGGATTAATATAAATATAAAAGTCCCTAAGTTTAACTAAAAAAAATATTTTATAACCTTCGTGTCTCAATATTGCACATGTGGTCAAAGGTGGGCGGCCTAAAAGTTGAGTTAATCACATAGCTGAGTGTCTCAACTCACATGTGAAGATTATTAATATTACATTATCTTGGGTGACTTCGTTAAATATACGTGACTACAATTATGGGCAATTACATTTAATTGCTTCGCTTAGAACTATCATTCTTTCATTGTAATATTTATATAAAACCACACGTTTAAATTAAAGGGTATAATACTTTTACCTTTTGCAACCACTAATAAACGGTAACAATTCTGAAGAAGACCATATATATGTACCTGTAACCGCGGCTTTTCACTCGATAAAATTAAACGGAATACAAATTTTACATAGACATCACCACACATAACCATCTGTTACAATTTCAAAGAATGTCACATTTATTTTCGCGGTTTTTATTGAAAATAAACTGCAAAGTGGACCATTAAAATTTCTTGTTCCACGCCAATGACTTTTTATTTTAGTTCGCTATTAAAACAACACTCCCAACACAATGTCGTCATTATTTAGTAGGATTTTTTATTTGCTGGTTTTATTGTAGCTTGGCCACCCAAAATGAAACAATTCTAAAACAATTAAATTATATGAAAAACACATCCCAGTGAAAGACTTTCGCCATTGGGATTCATTTTAATATTCCTTGGAACATGTCTCAAACATTCAAAGAATTTTAATGACCCTGCTCGGTTGTTAGTTTTGTCTTATAAACGCATATTCAAATTTGTAGATTTGTCCATAGATTTCCGTTACGTATAATGTCCGTACACAAAACCTTAATTGAATTGTTAAAAACTATGTTGAAAATAAAAGTTTTCTCACAAAATATTCTGTGGCGGAGAAAAATTAAACTTTATGTCAAGACACAATGGCAATGTTGTATGAACAGGGCTGTTTAGAAACGGGGTTTAACAGCTTGTGGTCAACATATTTAGATTTATCAAATAACTACAAAACAGTACAAAGCAACATATTAACGAAAGTTGAATAGTGAAGAAAGGACAGTAATAAAATAAACTAACATAACAGTTGATTGTGGTGGATTTTTTTCAAAAGTATTCATAATGAATTGTCCTGCTCATGACATTAAAATTATTCTAGGCGACTTTAATGCCAAATTTGGAATGGAGAATATCTTTGGCCCAACAGTTGGGAAATTCAGTCTCCACAGTGAAACATCTGACAAAGGAATGAGGCTGATAGACTTTCTGCGGCAAAAAACCTGGTAGTTAGCAGCACCAGATTTAAGCATCTCGACATTCGTAAGGGCACTTGGCTGTCTCCGGATCAGAAAACAAGAAATCAAATTGATCACGTTGTGATAGATGGGAGACATTCATCGAGCATGTTGGATGGACCCAACCCAGCAAAGTCTATCAGCCTCATTCCTTTGTCAGATGTTTCACTGTGGAGACTGAATTTCCCAACTGTTCCGAGGAGTAAACACGAACAGACACAACACGAAAGCTAGACATCGGTAGGCTGCAATCACAACAGATAACCACAGCATATTCCACTCAACTGGCCCAATTGCTTAATAAAAACACTCCTCGTCCCGATAACATATCAGCACAATGGCAAAGGATTGCCAATTCCATGCTAACAGCCGCAAAATCAGTACTTGGATACCAGAGACCTCAAAGTAATTTGGTAACTGATACAGATAGTGTGCTCAGGATATGGAAAGAGCATTTTTCCCAAACTGTTGGTGTCCAATAGTAGCGAAGACTACAGATCTAATCCCAGCCTATATGAGGTAAAGTCAGCAATAAACCAGCTAAAGCCGAGCTGTTCAAAACCGGCGATACGCTGATAAGGTAAATGCATCAGCTAATTAGCACTATCTGGCAGGAAGAACGCGTACTGACGATTGGAACCTGAGTACCCTGTATCCCGTCCACAAGAAATGAGACAAGACTGTATGCTCTTACTATAGACACATAAGTCTTCTCCCTATTGCCTAAAAGGGATATTATGCGAACGACTAAAGCCTATGGTAAATAAAATAATTGGACCACACCAATGCGGCTTTAGACCTGGCAAGTCCACCCAATGGTACCCTGCGGCAAATCCTGGAGAAGACCCAAGAGATGCAGATCGACACCTATCACATTTCTGTCGATTATAAGGCAGCCTTCGACAGACCCCTATGCCCAAAGGTATTCCAAGTCATGTCTGAATTTGGTATCCTCGCAAAGCACATTCGGTTTGTAAGATGACTTAAAATAGAAAAGAACCTATCCGAACAATTCAGTACCAAAAGAGGTTTCAGAGAAGGAGACGGCCTCTCGTGTGACTTATTCAAGATTCTGCTGGAAAACGTTGTACGAGATGCGAAGGTCAAAATAAATGGCACAATATACAGCAACAGCCACATGTTACATGCTGATGACATTGACATCATGGGACGATCAGTAATGGAAGTAACTGATACCTTTAAGAAGATCGAAGGAGAATCAGCAAAAGTGGATCTGGCAGTAAGCGGCGAAAAGACAAAGTTGATGGTGTCGACGCGCAATACGTCCATAGAGTTAGGACCAACAGTGAAAGTTGGTTACTATAATTTTGAGGTAGTAAAATAATTCGTTTACCTCTGCACCGCCATAAACACAACAAACAACATCAGTTGTGAAATGAAGAGAAGAATTGTGTTGCCCAATAGAGATGGAAAGACGCGGTATTCCAAAAAGCGAAGCAACAAACAGAGTAAATTGGAGATCGTTTCTTAGTTCGGCTTATGGAACAAATGTTCTGTAATGGGCCTGCTATGTAAGTAAGTAATTCATAATGAAAATGTCTGAGGCGAAAGAAGCAGAGAAGTATTCCCATTCACTGTTTTTCAACTGGAACACCATGTTTCCATACATATACCATATGATCTTTCCATCGATGTTTTGCTTTCATATGTCTTTTAATTGTCTTTCCTTCCCAAAATATAAATATGTGCAATTTACACGATTTTCTTTATTTTGGAGATACTACAGATACCAAATAATGGGGGGTATTCTAAATTTGTTTCTAACAGTCGAAATATTCGTCGGAGATCCTATATATAGATGTAAGAGTTGGGTGATAAGTGGTGCAAAAGTTCGAGAAATAGCTGAGTTTTGATAATTTCGTTGTGGAAGGACGGAAAATAACAAAAAGTATCCTGTATTTAAGGCAGCATGGGGCGCCTTCGCCACGTTTCTGTTCAAAATGTTCTTATATCGATTCCGTTAAAGTTTTTTCAAATATTAGTTTTGGTAAAAATACTAACACATCTTGACTATGTTTGTTTTAAAAATATTATTTTTGAGAATTTACAAAATGTATAAAACGTGGCGACATGGTACATACACCAACGGACTCTAGAAATGCCATTTACCGCACTCTCTCTAAATTATACAAAAGGGAACATGTTTTCTCTTGAATAAGCAAAAATGATTTTAAAATTTGCAAAAAGAGTAGTTAATTGAAGTATGTACCTGGAATTTAGGTACAAAATCCATAATATTACTAAAATAAAATCAGTTTAGCATAATATTCGATTTTAACTTCACATAATAATGCGGAATACTTAAGGCTTAAACAATTTAAGTTAAACCTGACAAATTACTCACATTAACCCACCACACCTCTATCATGGCCTAGGCGCCCCACAGGGACGTACGCAGGGGGGGGGGGGGCCCGGGCCCCCCCCCGAAATGGTTTGGTCGAACAAAATTTTTTAAACTACTCTAACTAGTTATCATATTTTTTTCTCATAAAAATGTGTGTATATTTCAAGATTTCAAATTTAAACTTATATTTTTTTAAGTTTCTGAACAGAAAATGTACATCATTAACAAGTTTTGTAAGAAAATATTTTAAAAATTTTTGTTTGTAAGCTGTTTTTGAGAGAAACTTTCAATAAAATCTGAATTACTTCTTCATGTCATATCATACCACTATCAAATGCTAATTCCTTAATGAATATACCCCATGTCTATTATTTATTCGAACTGTATAGAGCTCTCGAGGCTTAAAACTCATCCGGTTATAACAAAAATAACGAGTTCAGTATTATGGGAATGGAAATATATAAAACAAAAATCTATTGAATAAAATGTATGAAGGGTCGGTCCTTCGTGGACTACATATTGAAAGCCAATTAGAAATTTGTTTTACTGCCATCGCCAAAATTTTGTTATTCTGCTTTAGACAAATTTGCTTCTAAACAGTATGAGAAAATAATGAAGACAAATGAATTTTTATGCGTCACTTGATTTTTACTTATCATTACCTAAGTATAATTGTAACCTCAGACTTTAGATTACGAGATTATATACACTAGGATTCTATAGATTTCATCAAAATAATGATTTAAGACTTCACATATGTTTGGACGATATTCGTTTCAGCCAAGATGGAAGTACTTACCACCGTCCGTCCGTCTGTATCTCTGTTTGTCTGGCAGGTTGGAACTCATATCGGTACCTCCGCCATAAAAGTTCAAAAATGTTCACTAAAATGGTCGAAGGGACTAACCGATTCGGTCTTAAATCGAACCTAATATGGTTCGCAAGATTACTTCCAAAAGAACATCAAGGTCCAAGAGAATATGTTTGGACAACATCTTCAGGTCTCTTATACAAGTCTAACATAATTGCAGTTTAAAGACTGGTCGATGATTCTTTGGACATTTTGTAGTCTTGTTTACAGCGATATCCTACTTTTCGTGGACAAGTTTATGCTTCCTGACAAAGCTCTAAATACTACAGTGGCCAACTAAAAAGCTTATGGGAGGAGAGGAGTGTCTCTCAAATAATTATTAGTGAATAAATATGTGGGGTTCAATAAGGATCGATTGTTATTTGTCAAAACTATATAGGGTGACGTAGGGGATGGAAGATACCAAGGAACGGTCCTGACCGGTTTTAACATGGCAAAGCCCAGGATTTATCTTGGTCCCTCTTTCATCCCAAGTGGACACTGACCTCCCCGTGGTGTCACCTGGGGAACTGCCTTTAACACCCGTTAAAGGTAGTGAGCTAACATGTGCCGCGCGTTCACCCATAAGAACGTTAAAAACTTGGGTTTGGGCGTCGGGTTAGTAACCCTCCCCTAGAAAAAACAGCATACTATGAAAAAACGAAGGAAAAGAAAAACAAACCCCTCTAAAGTTGACGAACCCCGCAAACGTTTTAAGGACCATGATCTGCGAATCTGCACCTGGAATGTTCGCACTCTTTATAGAGAAGGTGCAGTCTTCGCATTGGCAGACGTACTTGAAAAGTACAATACCGATATTACTGCCATACAGGAAATACGATGGATTGGAAAAGGCGTCACAACAACACCTAAAGGTGACGCACTGTATTATAGCTGCCATGACGTAAAGCATGAGTTTGGTTGTGGATTCGTAGTTAGTCGGAGACTAAAACATCTTGTATCCAGCTTCACTCCAGTGAATGAAAGACTTGCTGCAATTCGAATAAAAGCTAAATTCTTCAACATCAGCTTTATTTGCGCTCATGCTCCCACTGAAGAAAAGGACGAACAGACCAAAGATATATTTTACGAGCGCTTAGAAGAAACATATGGTCGTTGCCCTGCCCATGACATTAAAATCATTCTAGGCGATTTTAATGCCAAAATTGGAAAGGAGAATATCTCTGGCCCAACAGTCGGGAAATTCAGTCTCCACAGTGAAACATCTGACAATGGTATGAGGCTGATAGACTTTGCAGCTGCAAAAAACATGGTAGTTAGCAGTACCAGATTTAATCATCTCGATATTCATAAGGGCACCTGGCTGTCTCCAGATCAGAAAACAAGAAACCAAATTGATCATGTTGTGATAGATGGAAGACATTCATCGAGCGTGTTGGATGTACGATCGTTCCGAGGCGCAAACATTGATTCGGACCACTACCTTGTTGCAGCAAAGGTACGCACCCGCTTAAACGTAGCAAACAAAGTACGAACAGACACAACACGAAAGTTAGACATCGGTAAGCTGCAATCACAACAGATAGCCACAGCATATTCCACTCAACTAGCCCAATTGCTTAATCAAAGCCCTCCTCATCCCGATAACATATCAGCGCAATGGCAAAGCATTGCCCACTCCATGCAAACAGCCGCAAAATCCATACTTGGATACCAGAGACCTCCACCAAGGAATCCATGGTATGATGAGGAGTGTCGTGCTGCCACCGAAGAGAAAAATGCGGCATATAAGGCTACTTTACAATCCGTAGCAACGCGTAGCGCACGAGAGAGATACAGGGAGAAAAGGAGAGAGGAGAAACGTCTTTTCCGCAGGAAAAAGAGAGAGATGAACGGGAGTGTGAAAAAATCGAGATGTACAGGAGCCAGAATGAAGTCCGAAAATTCTACCAAAGAGTCAAGCATCAAACTGATGGCTTTGGTACAGGCACATCCTCCTGTAGAGACCAGCAAGGTAATTTGGTAACTGATACAGATAGTGTACTCAGGATATGGAAAGAACATTTTTCAAATCTGTTGGTATCCAATAGCAGCGAAGACGACGAAGATACCACAGTCCCAATCCCAGAAGATGGTATTGAATGTATACCGCCCAGCCAAGATGAGGTAAAGACAGCAATAAATCGGCTGAAGAATAATAAGGCAGCAGGGGCCGATGGCTTACCAGCCGAGCTGTTCAAAACCGGAGGCGACACGCTGATAAGGTGTATTCATCAGCTAGTTAGCACCATCTGGCAGGAAGAACGAGTACCCGACGATTGGAACCTGAGTATCCTGTGCCCCGTCCACAAGAAGGGAGATAAGACTGTATGCTCTAACTATAGGGGCATAAGTCTACTCCCTATTGCCTACAAGATCGTGTCAGGGATATTGTGCGAACGACTAAAGCCAATGGTCAACGAGATTATTGGACCATACCAATGCGGCTTTAGACCTGGCAAGTCCACCATTGACCAGATATTTACCCTGCGGCAAATCCTGGAGAAGACCCAAGAGATGCAGATCGACACCTACCACCTTTTTGTCGATTATAAAGCAGCCTTCGACAGTCCGCTGCGCTCAAAGGTATTCCAAGCCATGTCTGAATTTGGTATTCCCGCAAAGCTCATCCGGCTTTGTAAAATGACTTTAACTGACACGAGGTCCTCAGTTAAAATAGGAAAGAACCTCTCCGAAGAGTTTGGTACCAAAAGAGGTTTCAGACAAGGAGACAGCCTTTCGTGTGACATCTTCAACATCCTGCTAGAAAAGGTTATACGAGAGGCAAACGTCAAAAGAAGTGGCACAATCTACACCAATAGTCACATGTTACTTGCTTATGCTGATGATATAGACATCATGGATCGATCAGTAAAAGAAGTAACTGATACCTTTATAAAGGTCGAAGGAGAATCTGCTAAAGTGGGTCTGGCGGTAAACGGTGAGAAGACCAAGTTGATGGTGTCGACGCGCAATGCGTCCATTGAGCTCGGACCGACTGTGGAAGTTGGTTCCTATAATATTGAGGTAGTAAAAGACTTCGTCTACCTCGGCACCTCCGTCAACACAACAAACGACATCAGTTGTGAAATAAAAAGAAGAATTGTATTGGCCAACAGATGCTACTTTGGATTAAGTAAGCAGTTTAAAAACAAAGCCACATCTCGTCAAACAAAAATAACGCTCTACAAAACACTGATACTACCCGTGCTGATGTATGGCTCCGAAGCCTGGGTACTTGCGCAAGCAGACATGGCAGTACTTGGTGTGTTTGAGAGAAAAATTCTTCGAAAGATCTACGGACCAATCTGCGTTGACGGTGAATATCGACGTCGCATGAACCACGAGCTGTATCTGCTATACAACGACATCAATATTGTTAAACGTATCGAGATGCAGCGATTGCGTTGGCTAGGCCATATCATAAGAATGAGCGATGATGAACCCGCTAAAAAGGCGTATGAATACATGCCACATGGCGGTGCACGCAGAATTGGCAGGCCAAGGAATAGATGGCGCAAACAAGTGGATGATGAGATGAAAAGGCGCGGTATTCCAGAGTGCAAAGCAACAAATAGAGAGGAATGGAGATCTCTTCTTAGTTCGGCCTATAGAACAAATGTTCTGTAATGGGCCAGCTAAGTAAGTAAGTATATAGGACTAAGTCCATCAAAATGTTTGTCATCGAGTCCAAAAACTTCTAATCGTACAATTAAGAAAACAAATTATAACGCTTCTTTTGTAACATAATATTAAAAGTAAAAATAATTATGGTATCAGAATCTATCTCTTTCGGTAAATAACACTGTGCAACATTTTTAAGGTAATTTTGTGCAAATAATTTGAAGTGAGGATTTTTTGAAAGTACAGACCCAAAGTACAAAAGCCCTAGTTCCGTTTTGTTGAGTCAGATACAGCTTGGATTTTATGGCCCCATCTAAACATTGTTAAATATCGACTTTTTAAACAACTCGGGGCTACATCTCTGAAACCAATGCAAATCTTCTTCTGACCTTTGCAGCAAATTTGTAGATAAGGGCCAAAATAAAATATTTGGAGAAATGAAAAAAATAAATAAATAAATTTTATAATATATCTAAAAATTCCATAATTTGTATACATTTCGCACCATATCTCCAAAACTGTTAAATTTTTCTTAATTTTTTCATTTGGAAACATAGCAACGACAACGACAGCCGATATTCTTAAAAACAAGTAAAAAAGTATCAGTCGGCTTTGCCGATAGAGATATACCCTCAGCCTGCGTATATTGAAACAATTTGTTCCCAAAATACGTATGTATTTAGGGGGTTTTAACAATTTTTGGCGTTTGAACAGACAAAAATGTTGATTAGGATTAAAGATCAAAAGTTTTGCGGAGGAGATACTAAAAGGAATGGATCGACATTGACCGTTATGTAAGTGGATTTCCAGCCGCAACATATGGTGCCACAGGGGGTTTTTTCACTCTTCGGGCTGTTTGCTCAAGAAGTATGGACTTGCCCCTAAAAAAACTTTTACCATCGTAAATGAGGCAGCGAATGCAAGTTGCTTTAACAAAAATCAAAGTGATTCGATAGCAGGTCTTAAAGTGAACTTATCCAAAATATTGTGTGGGAGGTACCCGAAGGAGTGGACCTATTGAGACCATATTGGAACCTCATATTACTCTGGTAGAAGGTTTACACTATACAAAGTATGGACCAAATCGGTCACTCCCTTCAAGAGTTATTGTGCGCACAAACTTTCCGAACATTTTCGAACTTTTGTGGGGGAGGTACCGGAAGGAGTGGACCGATGTAGCTCATCTTCGAACTTAAACTATGTTTTGGGAAAAATATTACGAAAGCCAAAATTTGAACCGAATCGGTTCATCCGTTCGAGAGTTATCGTGCGCTTCAGCCAGCAGGACAGACAGACAGTCGGACGGACATGGCTAGATCGACTCCAAATTGTCTGAAACACATTTCGTCCAAACATACTTGGGGTCTAAAACCATTATTTCGATGAGGCACATTTTCATCGTATCAAAGTGTATATACCCTCCATAGCCTAAAGGCTGAGGGTATAATTTGGCTAAGATAATCGAAATAGTGAAAATCTTGCTATAGCAAAGACAACGGCAATTCTTTGTTGTTATAAAATTCTGCGATAAACCATAACGTGGACCTGTATGATTAAAAACTTCAATATACTTCAATAAATTTTATATGGCAACATTACCGAACGTGGCCCGATATTGTCTATTTTCTATTCTAAATATCCTACTCTGTATATATTTAAAATTGTATCCTTAGTCCCAATTTACATTAAACTATTTTTCTTGCGGCAATTTTTCTCGTTCTCTTTTAAACTTGCCTCTTGCGTTTATACAGGCAATTCTGTTTCTGCAAGTTTTGTTTTTAAAACAATGAAAATAATGTCAACAAGTAAAAAAGCATTAAGTTCGGCCGGGCCGAACTTTTCATACCCTCCACCATAAAATATTCATTCCTGTCCCCAACATTAAGTGAGTACGTTAAAATGTCAGATAATGTACATAAAATGCTTCATTCGGGAGGCCCTTTTTTATGGTGCTTATATCTAACTGTTGACAATTTTTGGTGGGCTAGAAATTGGGAGGTACTGTTATATAGGGGTTATAATAAAACATGGGCCTATGTTGACAGTTTTTCATGGGAGCCTTTAATGTCAAATAACTCCTAATTCGGTTAAAAAATTTAGCTAGAATCCTCAAAATATCGAAAATCGGTACATAACGTGGGAACTTCAAATGTCATTAACAACTAGTTCGGAGGTATCTGGGCTATACGAAAATATGAACTTAAATGAACCATTTTTGTTGACTTTTAAATTTCAAATTACAGAAAGTTCGTCCAAAAAATAAAGCTAAGGTACGGAAAATCGGGAGGTTTGTTTTGGGGCTATACAAAAACATGGACCTACGTTCGGTTAAACATTTGAAGTAAAATCCTCAAAGTACCGAAAATCGGGAAGTATCGTTATATTGGGGCTATGTTGAAAATTGTTGATGCGGATGTGTGGTGACCACTACAACCTTCAAATGTCAAATTACTGCTAGTTCGGTTTAATATTGTAGCTAAAATCATCAAATTACTGAAAATCGGGAGGTACCGTTATATGGGGCCTTTCTTGACAATTTTTGGTGGAGAGGTGTGGTGACAACTAAGAATTTCAAATGCCAAATGCTCAAATTACAGATAATTCGGTTAAAACTTGTTGGTAAAATTCTCAAAATACCTGAAATCGGGCGGTAACGTTATATGGGGGCTATTCCAAAACATGGACCTATGTCCACTAGTTATATAAGTTTATTGACATTTAAGAACCCTAAATGTCAATTGATAGCTAAATCGGTCTGAAAATGTAGATAAAAACGTCAAAATGCCGTAAATCGGGGGTACTGTTATATGGGGGCTATAACAAAACGTCGACCTAGGTCCCCAACTTTTGTTATATAAGTTTAGTTACACTTAAGAACCCTAAATGTCAAATTATAGCTATATCGGTCTGAAAATGTAGCTAAAAACGTCAAAATACCGTAAATCGGGGGGTACCGTTATATGGGGGCTATACCAAAACGTGGACCTATGACCACAAGTTTTGTTAAATAAGTTTAATAACACCTAAGAACCCTAAATGTCAAAATATAGCTAAGTCGGTCTGAAAATGTAGCTAAAACCGTCAAAATACCGTAAATCGGGGGGTACCGTTATATGGGGGCTATGCCAAAACGTGGACCTATGTCCGCAACTTTTGTTATATAAGTTTATTAATACTTAAGAACCCTAAATGTCAAATTATAGCTAAATCGGTCTAAAAATGTAGCTAAAAACGTCAAAATACCGTAAATCGGCGGGTACCGTTATATGGGGGCTATACCAAAACGTGGACCTATGACCAGGGTTTCGGAGTCGAGGTATTTTTGGCTCGACTCCGACTCCGACTCCAGGCGAGTTTTTTTCACGACTCCGACTCCGACTCAGACTCCGGGTCGACTCCGAGAGTGAATTCCTATCCCACTAAAAATTAATAAAATGTGCACAATTTTTTAACTTCCTATTTTTTGGCGTATATAGGCTAATGTGTTAGTTTTTCCTTACATATTCCTTAGAAAGGGCATTCGTTCGAATACATTCGAAGATATCAATACTGTTTCTCCGAATCTTACATTGAAAAATAGCAAAGTTAGAAAGTTTTTGTCCGTTTTCCTTTTTTGAACGAGTATATTCTGGACGGAATTCTTCCGCGTGAGCAAATCTTTAAGCCTTCAAAATAAGTGAAAATGATGAAATCGTAAGGACTACATGCAATAAAAACTATAAGCAATTCACGACCAAGTTTCAACATTTTAGTGTGATTAGCCTTAAATGGAGACACCCAGTTGTAAAAATTCAATAAAAGCCATTTTTCTTTTTGTCAGATTTTTTTCTTCATCTTAAAAAGAAAAGTATTACGAAGTTTTGAGGTCGTCTACGAAACCTTGTTTTTATTAAAGCATTTTACGGTGCCAACCCTATCTGGAAAACTAATAAACCAATTGTCATATGTTTTTGTGGCCGTGTGGAAAATTGACCACATATTCTATGCCACTTATACTTTCTACTTTTTTCTGAAATTTGTATGTAGGGATCACCCCTTAAACTAAAATTCAGCGCTCACATTTTGAACTTTGGAGTGGATAATTTTATTGAAATATTTGAGATATACATATTGTGTACACCCCATTCAGCACGTAGGCAGATAGATGTTTTCTGGAACTGAAAAATTAGCAAACGATGAGATTTCGAGCATGAAAATATTCTACAAAAATGTTGCTAGGGAAATTTTATGTAGGGACGGTCGGTTCACTAGGACAAGAAATCGATATTGTCATGTTTTCATTGTCCTTTATCACTTTTACCAGACCCTTTCTCATGAAAACTCTATGATTATGTATTTCATTGAATTTCGTATATGCTATTGATTGTGTAGAAAACTCGAGTACACATTAACTATATCTGTTCCTGGCGGACAGATCCGGTTATTTCAATGTTTACATCTAAAGCCCTCATTGAGTATATAATGAATCTTAGAAGGAAGATTCGCCGTTTGTCAGACTTCTGAGTTATAGCGGGATGAATCTGTCGTTAACCAACAACGAATTTATGATGCCTAATTCAGAAGCGTAACCATCCGACTTTGATGTACAGTTAATAGATTATGCGAAATTTACCGAAATACATAAACATAGGGTTTTTTTTTTTTTGACAAAGTAAATGGAAAAACTGATAAAGGACAATGAAAACGTGTCGATTTCTTGGATATGGGAAACCTACATATAATTTTCAGTGGAACATTTTTGTAGAACATTTAATTTTGTTTTACTTCTTGAGTTCAAGAAGTAAAAGGACATGGAAGAACTGAGCTAGGAGAACAGCATATTTGACAGAAATGTTCCTCATTCCATTTAACTGAAAACATGTCATCTAAAAATGATGAAACAGTATCTCCAAACAGAGATATTAAAATATTTTCTCAATGATTGATGAGGGTCAATCAAAAAAATCATTATGTCATGACTCAGAAATTTAAGCTATGGGATCCTTTAGGGTTCTCAATTGGGGCTTTCATTCCCGAAAGGAATTTTCCTTCCCCAGATCTTAACTTGCATTTTGTGTCACAGGGTATTCAGTAAGATTTCCCATAGAGACCACAATGTTTTTAATAGAAGACAAGGATGACTTCTCATAAAAAACAAGATGAGAATACCAATAGAACTTTGTGAGAAGACCAGCTAGACTTCTGAAAAAGAGGTTAAAGGTCCAATCTTAATTCGATTGTCATAGAACTTTACTTTTGTATGCAAAAATGTAACGAATCAATTGGATCAACAAAATAGGGATGAATTGACTACACTTCAAAGGATAGTAAATATCCTGTGAATTGTCATTTAACTTCGTCTAATACATAATTAGCATATATATTTAATTATACCTTTCTTTTAAAATAAACAATGATTTTAAAAAAAGTTCTTGTTCCAAATTTAATATTACATTTCTATATCGTGGAAAAAATTTTGCCCGGAGTCGGAGTCGAGTTATTTTTTTCGACTCAGACTCCGACTCCGACTCCAGCAAAATTGCTCGACTCCGACTCGTAGACTCCGACTCCGACTCCGACTCCGAAACCCTGCCTATGACCACAAGTTTTGTTAAATAAGTTTAATAACACCTTACTTACTTTACTTACTTAGCTGGCCCATTACAGAACATTTGTTCTATAGGCCGAACTAAGAAGAGATCTCCAGTCCTCTCTATTTGTTGCTTTGCACACTGGAATACCGCGCCTTGTCATCTCATCATCCACTTGTTTGCGCCATCTATTCCTTGGCCTGCCAATTCTGCGTGCACCGCCATGTGGCATGTATTCATACGCCTTTTTAGCGGGTTCATCATCGCTCATTCTTATGATATGGCCTAGCCAACGCAATCGCTGCATCTCGATACGTTTAACAATATTGATGTCGTTGTATAGCAGATACAGCTCGTGGTTCATGCGACGTCGATATTCACCGTCAACGCAGATTGGTCCGTAGATCTTTCGAAGAATTTTTCTCTCAAACACACCAAGCACTGCCATGTCTGCTTGCGCAAGTACCCAGGCTTCGGAGCCATACATCAGCACGGGTAGTATCAGTGTTTTGTAGAGCGTTATTTTTGTTTGACGAGATGTGGCTTTGTTTTTAAACTGCTTACTTAATCCAAAGTAGCATCTGTTGGCCAATACAATTCTTCTTTTTATTTCACAACTGATGTCGTTTGTTGTGTTGACGGAGGTGCCGAGGTAGACGAAGTCTTTTACTACCTCAATATTATAGGAACCAACTTCCACAGTCGGTCCGAGCTCAATGGACGCATTGCGCGTCGACACCATCAACTTGGTCTTCTCACCGTTTACCGCCAGACCCACTTTAGCAGATTCTCCTTCGACCTTTATAAAGGTATCAGTTACTTCTTTTACTGATCGACCCATGATGTCTATATCATCAGCATAAGCAAGTAACATGTGACTATTGGTGTAGATTGTGCCACTTCTTTTGACGTTTGCCTCTCGTATAACCTTTTCTAGCAGGATGTTGAAGATGTCACACGAAAGGCTGTCTCCTTGTCTGAAACCTCTTTTGGTACCAAACTCTTCGGAGAGGTTCTTTCCTATTTTAACTGAGGACCTCGTGTCAGTTAAAGTCATTTTACAAAGCCGGATGAGCTTTGCGGGAATACCAAATTCAGACATGGCTTGGAATACCTTTGAGCGCAGCGGACTGTCGAAGGCTGCTTTATAATCGACAAAAAGGTGGTAGGTGTCGATCTGCATCTCTTGGGTCTTCTCCAGGATTTGCCGCAGGGTAAATATCTGGTCAATGGTGGACTTGCCAGGTCTAAAGCCGCATTGGTATGGTCCAATAATCTCGTTGACCATTGGCTTTAGTCGTTCGCACAATATCCCTGACACGATCTTGTAGGCAATAGGGAGTAGACTTATGCCCCTATAGTTAGAGCATACAGTCTTATCTCCCTTCTTGTGGACGGGGCACAGGATACTCAGGTTCCAATCGTCGGGTACTCGTTCTTCCTGCCAGATGGTGCTAACTAGCTGATGAATACACCTTATCAGCGTGTCGCCTCCGGTTTTGAACAGCTCGGCTGGTAAGCCATCGGCCCCTGCTGCCTTATTATTCTTCAGCCGATTTATTGCTGTCTTTACCTCATCTTGGCTGGGCGGTATACATTCAATACCATCTTCTGGGATTGGGACTGTGGTATCTTCGTCGTCTTCGCTGCTATTGGATACCAACAGATTTGAAAAATGTTCTTTCCATATCCTGAGTACACTATCTGTATCAGTTACCAAATTACCTTGCTGGTCTCTACAGGAGGATGTGCCTGTACCAAAGCCATCAGTTTGATGCTTGACTCTTTGGTAGAATTTTCGGACTTCATTCTGGCTCCTGTACATCTCGATTTTTTCACACTCCCGTTCATCTCTCTCTTTTTCCTGCGGAAAAGACGTTTCTCCTCTCTCCTTTTCTCCCTGTATCTCTCTCGTGCGCTACGCGTTGCTACGGATTGTAAAGTAGCCTTATATGCCGCATTTTTCTCTTCGGTGGCAGCACGACACTCCTCATCATACCATGGATTCCTTGGTGGAGGTCTCTGGTATCCAAGTATGGATTTTGCGGCTGTTTGCATGGAGTGGGCAATGCTTTGCCATTGCGCTGATATGTTATCGGGATGAGGAGGGCTTTGATTAAGCAATTGGGCTAGTTGAGTGGAATATGCTGTGGCTATCTGTTGTGATTGCAGCTTACCGATGTCTAACTTTCGTGTTGTGTCTGTTCGTACTTTGTTTGCTACGTTTAAGCGGGTGCGTACCTTTGCTGCAACAAGGTAGTGGTCCGAATCAATGTTTGCGCCTCGGAACGATCGTACATCCAACACGCTCGATGAATGTCTTCCATCTATCACAACATGATCAATTTGGTTTCTTGTTTTCTGATCTGGAGACAGCCAGGTGCCCTTATGAATATCGAGATGATTAAATCTGGTACTGCTAACTACCATGTTTTTTGCAGCTGCAAAGTCTATCAGTCTCATACCATTGTCAGATGTTTCACTGTGGAGACTGAATTTCCCGACTGTTGGGCCAAAGATATTCTCCTTTCCAATTTTGGCATTAAAATCGCCTAGAATGATTTTAATGTCATGGGCAGGGCAACGGTCATATGTTTCTTCTAAGCGCTCGTAAAATATATCTTTGGTCTGTTCATCCTTTTCTTCAGTGGGAGCATGAGCGCAGATAAAGCTGATGTTGAAGAATTTAGCTTTTATTCGAATTGCAGCAAGTCTTTCATTCACTGGAGTGAAGCTGGATACAAGATGTTTTAGTCTCCGACTAACTACGAATCCACAACCAAACTCATGCTTTACGTCATGGCAGCTATAATACAGTGCGTCACCTTTAGGTGTTGTTGTGACGCCTTTCCCAATCCATCGTATTTCCTGTATGGCAGTAATATCGGTCTTGTACTTTTCAAGTACGTCTGCCAATGCGAAGACTGCACCTTCTCTATAAAGAGTGCGAACATTCCAGGTGCAGATTCGCAGATCATGGTCCTTAAAACGTTTGCGGGGTTCGTCAACTTTAGAGGGGTTTGTTTTTCTTTTCTTTCGTTTTTTCATAGTAGGCTGTTTTTTCTAGGGGAGGGTTACTAACCCGACGCCCAAACCCAAGTTTTTAACGTTCTTATGGGTGAACGCGCGGCACATGTTAGCTCACTACCTTTAACGGGTGTTAAAGGCAGTTCCCCAGGTGACACCACGGGGAGGTCAGTGTCCACTTGGGATGAAAGAGGGACCAAGATAAATCCTGGGCTTTGCCATGTTAAAACCGGTCAGGACCGTTCCTTGGTATCTTCCATCCCCTACGTCACCCATAACACCTAAGAACCCTAAATGTCAAAATATAGCTAAGTCGGTCTGAAAATGTAGCTAAAACCGTCAAAATACCGTAAATCGGGGGGTACCGTTATATGGGGGCTATGCCAAAACGTCGACCTATGTCCCCAACTTTTGTTATATAAGTTTATTGACATTTAAGAACCCTAAATGTCAAATTATAGCTACATCGGCCTGAAAATGTAGCTAAAAACCGTCAAAATACCGTAAATGGGGGGGTACCGTTATATGGGGGCTATGCCAAAACGTCGACCTATGTCCCCAACTTTTGTTATATAAGTTTATTGACATTTAAGAACTTCAAATGTCAAATTATAGCTTCATCGGTCTGAAAATGTAGCTAAAAACGTCAAAATACCGTAAATCGGGGGGTACCGTTATATGGGGGCTATACCAAAACGTGGACCTATGTCCACAAATTTTGTTAAATAAGTTTAATGACTCCTAAGAACCCTAAATGTCAAAATATAGCTAAGTCGGTCTGAAAATGTAGCTAAAACCGTCAAAATACCGTAAATCGGGGGGTACCGTTATATGGGGGCTATGCCAAAACGTCGACCTATGTCCCCAACTTTTGTTATATAAGTTTATTGACATTTAAGAACCCTAAATGTCAAATTATAGCTACATCGGTCTGAAAATGTAGCTAAAACCGTCAAAATACCGTAAATCGGGGGGTACCGTTATATGGGGGCTATGCCAAAACGTCGACCTATGTCCCCAACTTTTGTTATATAAGTTTATTGACATTTAAGAACCCTAAATGTCAAATTATAGCTACATCGGTCTGATAATGTAGCTAAAAACGTCAAAATACCGTATATCGGGAGGTACCGTTATATGGGGGCTATACCAAAACGTGGACCTATGTCCACAACTTTTGTTATATAAGTTTATTAATACTTAAGAACCCTAAATGTCAAATTATAGCTAAATCGGTCTAAAAATGTAGCTAAAAACGTCAAAATACCGCAAATCGGGGGGTACCGTTATATGGGGGCTATACCAAAACGTGGACCTATGTCCACAAGTTTTGTTATATATGTTTACTGATACTTAAGAGCCCTAAATGTCAAATTATAGCCAAATCGGTCTGAAAATGTAGCTAAAAGCGTAAAAATACCGTAAATCGGGGGGTACCATTATATGGGGGCTATACCAAAACGTGGACCTATGTCCGCAACTTTTGTTATATAAGTTTATTAATACTTAAGAACCCTAAATGTCAAATTATAGCTAAATCGGTCTAAAAATGTAGCTAAAAACGTCAAAATACCGCAAATCGGGGGGTACCGTTATATGGGGGCTATACCAAAACGTGGACCTATGTCCACAAGTTTTGTTATATATGTTTACTGATACTTAAGAGCCCTAAATGTCAAATTATAGCCAAATCGGTCTGAAAATGTAGCTAAAAACGTCAAAATACCGTAAATCGGAGGGGTACCGTTATATGGGGGCTATACCAAAACGTGGGCCGATATAGCCCATCATCGAACTTGACCTGCCTGCAAACAAAAGACGCATTTTCCCAAAATTTCAGCGTCCTATCTCCATTTTTGTGGATGCTAGAGTGATTACCACAGACGGACGGACGGACGGACGGACGGACGTGCTCAGATCGACTTAGAATTTTACCCTGATCAAGAATATATATACTTTATAGGGTCGCAAATGAGTATTTCAATGCGTTACAAACGGAAAAACAAACTTAATATACCCTCCATACTATGGTGGAGGGTATAAAAACGAAAAATATAAAAGGAATTGCCTGAAAATTGCCGGTACGAGCAATTTTTTTTCCACTTCCATACCCCTTACGTGTCTCTCCTACAAACTGAGACTTGCCGCAAGTAAACTCGCCTTATGTAAATTGGGACTAAATATTATGAATTCTTTCTATTGAATTTATATAAAATATAGAATAGAATATAGAATAGACTATGTGCCAAAATTTCCAGTCCATCGGACAAAAATTTCTAAGGAAAACATTTATTGTGTTTTGTATGTAGCATAGAAACTAAAAACGTCTTTTCCTCAAAGTGGCACTTTATATGATTTTGTGGGAATATTGTACACATAAATCATGGCAGAAAAAATATCAATTTTGTACTGTGTTTTGTTTTTGTTAAAATCGACATTTTGATTGTAACTGTTCAAAATTTTTAAAAATTTATTTTTTAATTCCTTTTCGATAATGGACAAGATTATTAGGTTCGTAATGATCCCACAAAAATATATGCTGATCGGTGTATTCTTTTTCAAACTACAGTGGGTAACGCAAACTGCTTTAGTAAAAACAGTGCTTTATAAGCGGGCATTTGAAAGTAAGATTTTCAAAGGTTTAATAGATTTTTTATAAAAAATTCATGAAAATGGATTTTCTCATGCTTATAAGTGGCCATAACCCCTTAAAATAGCTTTACGTAGCGCTACACAACATTTGATTTTTTTATGATTTTTGGTCAAGTTGTGCCCCCCCCCGAAATGAAATCCTGCGTACGTCCCTGGCGCCCCACCTCCTACATATTTCATAACATGAATTTATAAGTACTGTTTCCAGCAAATTATTGGGATTTCTACTCTTAGGTATTGCCTCTAAAAATATATTTTTGATATCACAAAAAGTAAACAAGATATTACAAAATATACCTACCATGAATATTTTTCGCAATACACTGAAAACACAAAACCGCGTACATCCGCAATCATATTGGCGTTAAATTCGGCCCAGCCGAACTTGTTATACCTTCCAAGACCGAGTTGTATTGAATTAAAAATGAACAATTCATTTCCTTTCGTTTATGAAGAAGACTACATACCAAATTCCAGCAATATCGGTAAAACAATGTGGCTAACTTTCAAGATACCGAAAACTGTGAAGTACCACCAACGAAGAATAAATACCAAATTTAAGCCATTTCCGTGGAATTTTGAAGCTACAACCTTCAAAATACCGAAAATCGGTAGGTACACTTCTATGGGGGGCAATATGAAGACGTGGATCTATACCGATAAATTTCATATGGAAAACTGTATACCCGAAATGAAGACTAAATACCAAATTTCAGCAATTTCGGTGGAATATTGAGGCCACAAGCTTCAAAATACTGCAAATCGGTAGTAGATCTATGGGGACTATATAAAGGCGTGGATCTATACCAACAAATTTCAGGTGGAAAGTTTTGAACCCCCAACGACGATTAAACACCACATTTTAGCCATTTCGGTGGGAAAATGAGACTAAAACCTAAAAAAACCGAAAATCGGGAGGTACCGTTCTATGGGGGCTATATGAAGGCGTGGACCCCAACATCCTATGAGCAACAAAAGCTTCTATGTCAAATTATAAAGCACTATCTTCAAAATTGCGAGCTGTATCTTGATTTCAACAGGAGCTGTGTCGGACGGACTGACGGTCATGGTAATATAGGGTCTCCAACGAATATTTCTATGTGTTACAAATGGAGTGACCAATTATGCTGTCCATATT
The DNA here is from genome assembly GCF_047663935.1 of Musca autumnalis. Taxonomy (NCBI): domain Eukaryota; kingdom Metazoa; phylum Arthropoda; class Insecta; order Diptera; family Muscidae; genus Musca; species Musca autumnalis. The sequence continues at coordinate 202,536,918 of NW_027411644.1, read as the reverse complement.
ATGTGTTGGAGGGTATAAAAAGTTCACGCACAAACCAATTTGAAAAATGTACCGCCTGTTTATGTATGTCGCACGAAAACCCGTACGAAAGGAAAGCAGTCACTCACTTACGTCTAAAAATACGTTCATGTATTTCGCAAACTATCGTGCGACTGCCGTTCAGTGTTGCCGAATTTGCTGATTTATCGTCATTTTGACGATATTTGGCCCAAAATTGAAAAATGACGATTTTATGGTCCAAAATGACGATTTTTCACCTAGGCCAGAAATTCATGAAATAAAAGACGATAACTACATTTTGACCAAAGTTTCACGAAAGATTTAAAGGAAAGCAATGTTCCAAACTCGATTTTATGACTTTTTAATGTTTTATAGCTATTTCCAGACGGATTGGCTATACACGGTGCTCTTGAAACAATTTTAAATGGAAGGTGCTTACACCTCGGAAGTTTTTGCGATTTTTTTTTGTTTTTTGATTTTTCTCATCTATGAACATTGTAGTTTCAGAATCCGCAAAAACTTCCAAGGTGTAAGCACCTTCCATTTAAAATTGTTTCAAGAGCACCGTGTATATTTAGGCACATATCTGGCATATCTAGGCACAGGTATTTCATAGTTTTTGCCCCACATTCAAATTACATGAGCTGAAAATTTTCCTTTAGTTTTGGTAATAGATGAAAATAGATGAATAGATGCATACGGACAAATATGGACAGTCACACTGTCAAGCAAGCAATATTTCAGCTAAGCTACCATTTAAAATGGCAATGTGTACCCAGATTTACCATACTGCATTGCTTCAAACTCGATAACCATAGGAAAACTATCATCTTCTGAAAGCTGTTTTTATAGCAGTATTTAAGTGATATTGGGTTAGATTTATTGCTGTGGATTGTATATCTTATGTTTCATTCACAAAAATAGCAGCGAAAAATCGCATTAAACGGTAACCAAACCGAGTTTTGGACCATGTTGACGATTTTTTGACGATTTTTCAGATATTTTTGACGATTTGACGATTTCTGATCAAAATCTGTCGCTGCTGCCGTTACGTATCCTATGCGAAATACTACTAATTTGAATGTACATTTGTACAAATATGTTTCTTAAAAGAGAGCCAAATGAGAATTAAAAACAAAATCCACGTGAACATACAGACATTGGAATATGTGTGATTTCCTCCCATACCAGTTGCTGATATTCCCACCATACCATTGCTATCGAAAACGATATCATTTTCGAATGATTCTAGATAGTTTTGCGGATATTTTGTTCGATAACGACACACGAAAATGAATTGAAAACGATTCATTTGTCTCTCAGTTTGTCGCAGGAAAACCTTCGATTTCGAATATCGGCAATAATATTATAAGCGAATGAATGACGATAATTTCTACGATAGCGGCGAAAAACATGTTTGTGCAGTTTCTTGATATTTCTGTTATGTATATTTTCCATTTTTATACCCTCCACCATAGTATGGAGGGTATATTAAGTTTGTTTTTCCGTTTGTAACGCATTGAAATACTCATTTGCGACCCTATAAAGTATATATATTCTTGATCAGGGTAAAATTCTAAGTCGATCTGAGCACGTCCGTCCGTCCGTCCGTCCGTCCGTCCGTCCGTCCGTCCGTCTGTGGTAATCACTCTAGCATCCACAAAAATGGAGATAGGACGCTGAAATTTTGGGAAAATGCGTCTTTTGTTTGCAGGCAGGTCAAGTTCGATGATGGGCTATATCGGCCCACGTTTTGGTATAGCCCCCATATAACGGTACCCCCCGATTTACGGTATTTTGACGTTTTTAGCTACATTTTCAGACCGATTTGGCTATAATTTGACATTTAGGGCTCTTAAGTATCAGTAAACATATATAACAAAACTTGTGGACATAGGTCCACGTTTTGGTATAGCCCCCATATAACGGTACCCCCCGATTTGCGGTATTTTGACGTTTTTAGCTACATTTTTAGACCGATTTAGCTATAATTTGACATTTAGGGTTCTTAAGTATTAATAAACTTATATAACAAAAGTTGTGGACATAGGTCCACGTTTTGGTATAGCCCCCATATAACGGTACCTCCCTATATACGGTATTTTGACGTTTTTAGCTACATTATCAGACCGATGTAGCTATAATTTGACATTTAGGGTTCTTAAATGTCAATAAACTTATATAACAAAAGTTGGGGACATAGGTCGACGTTTTGGCATAGCCCCCATATAACGGTACCCCCCGATTTACGGTATTTTGACGGTTTTATCTACATTTTCAGACCGATGTAGCTATAATTTAACATTTAGGGTTCTTAAATGTCAATAAACTTATATAACAAAAGTTGGGGACATAGGTCGACGTTTTGGCATAGCCCCCATATAACGGTACCCCCCGATTTACGGTATTTTGACGGTTTTAGCTACATTTTCAGACCGACTTAGCTATATTTTGACATTTAGGGTTCTTAGGAGTCATTAAACTTATTTAACAAAACTTGTGGACATAGGTCCACGTTTTGGTATAGCCCCCATATAACGGTACCCCCCGATTTACGGTATTTTGACGTTTTTAGCTACATTTTCAGACCGATGAAACTATAATTTGACATTTGAAGTTCTTAAATGTCAATAAACTTATATAACAAAAGTTGGGGACATAGGTCGACGTTTTGGCATAGCCCCCATATAACGGTACCCCCCCATTTACGGTATTTTGACGGTTTTTAGCTACATTTTCAGGCCGATGTAGCTATAATTTGACATTTAGGGTTCTTAAATGTCAATAAACTTATATAACAAAAGTTGGGGACATAGGTCGACGTTTTGGCATAGCCCCCATATAACGGTACCCCCCGATTTACGGTATTTTGACGGTTTTAGCTACATTTTCAGACCGACTTAGCTATATTTTGACATTTAGGGTTCTTAGGTGTTATTAAACTTATTTAACAAAACTTGTGGTCATAGGTCCACGTTTTGGTATAGCCCCCATATAACGGTACCCCCCGATTTACGGTATTTTGACGTTTTTAGCTACATTTTCAGACCGATATAGCTATAATTTGACATTTAGGGTTCTTAAGTGTAACTAAACTTATATAACAAAAGTTGGGGACCTAGGTCGACGTTTTGTTATAGCCCCCATATAACAGTACCCCCGATTTACGGCATTTTGACGTTTTTATCTACATTTTCAGACCGATTTAGCTATCAATTGACATTTAGGGTTCTTAAATGTCAATAAACTTATATAACTAGTGGACATAGGTCCATGTTTTGGAATAGCCCCCATATAACGTTACCGCCCGATTTCAGGTATTTTGAGAATTTTACCAACAAGTTTTAACCGAATTATCTGTAATTTGAGCATTTGACATTTGAAATTCTTAGTTGTCACCACACCTCTCCACCAAAAATTGTCAAGAAAGGCCCCATATAACGGTACCTCCCGATTTTCAGTAATTTGATGATTTTAGCTACAATATTAAACCGAACTAGCAGTAATTTGACATTTGAAGGTTGTAGTGGTCACCACACATCCGCATCAACAATTTTCAACATAGCCCCAATATAACGATACTTCCCGATTTTCGGTACTTTGAGGATTTTACTTCAAATGTTTAACCGAACGTAGGTCCATGTTTTTGTATAGCCCCAAAACAAACCTCCCGATTTTCCGTACCTTAGCTTTATTTTTTGGACGAACTTTCTGTAATTTGAAATTTAAAAGTCAACAAAAATTGTTCATTTAAGTTCATATTTTCGTATAGCCCAGATACCTCCGAACTAGTTGTTAATGACATTTGAAGTTCCCACGTTATGTACCGATTTTCGATATTTTGAGGATTCTAGCTAAATTTTTTAACCGAATTAGGAGTTATTTGACATTAAAGGCTCCCATGAAAAACTGTCAACATAGGCCCATGTTTTATTATAACCCCTATATAACAGTACCTCCCAATTTCTAGCCCACCAAAAATTGTCAACAGTTAGATATAAGCACCATAAAAAAGGGCCTCCCGAATGAAGCATTTTATGTACATTATCTGACATTTTAACGTACTCACTTAATGTTGGGGACAGGAATGAATATTTTATGGTGGAGGGTATGAAAAGTTCGGCCCGGCCGAACTTAATGTTTTTTTACTTGTTATTTCCTTGTTATGTTTGCGACTCGGTATGTAAATGTTGTTGTGTTTGCCAACCTACCCATATGTTGTCTTTATTAACACTTATTGTTTATATTATGCGTAGAATTTATATCGAAATTATTTGAAAAAAGCAAATGGGAATTTTATACCACAACAACAAGCACGTGCTTGTGTACACACGAAAAATATTTGCAAAACATTCGACAATGTAAGTTGTTTTTGAAAATTGTGCCGAACATTCGAATAATATCAGCAACTGGTATGGGGGGTTATTCGAATGTTCGGCACAACGTTCGAAAATGTGCCTCATCGAAATAACGATCGTATTAGATCGTGTTGGAATATGGGCTATATCGGTCCACACCTTCGGGTACCTCCCACAAAAAATTTGAATAAAGTGAAGTTTAAGAGCTCCTCTCGTATCGTTTTAAATTTTTAAGTTTTCCTTGCGGCTCCCTTTACGACGGTACAATTTTTTCACGGGCAAGTCCATACTTCCTGAGATTTTGGCCTAAAAGCTCCAAGAAACCCTGACGGCGCAAGCTAAAAGGCAAAACCGCAAGAAAATTCTCGCAGGGAGTTTCTGATTGGTGCAGACTTTGCACATCGTATTATTTCATCCAGTCATGTATCTGGTTGGAATGTAGACTATATCGGTCTACTCCTTCGGGAAGCTCCCACACAAAATTCGGTTAAAGTGAAGGTTTAGAGCTCCTCTGTTCGAGCGGCCTCAACGGTACACTTAATATACCCCCATCCTGTGGTGCAGGGAATAAAAAGGTAAGGACACCAAATTCCCAAAAATCCTACATCAAAGGACAATATATTTTTCTTTATTTATTTCTTTGTGGACTTTAATTCGAAAAAACTATAAATAATCATAAATTCTACTACTTCTAGGAATTATTATCAAAAGTAGTTTTAAAACAATTTGAATTTTCATTTAATGAGTTTAATCAAATTTTGTTCTTGCTCCCTTTTGTCGTTTTATTATACGTTTCTGTAGTTTTAAAAGTTGTTTCGTTAGTTTCTTATGAAAATCCTTTGTATTTCCTTTTGTCTTGAATTGTTGCGGTTGGATGAAACCTTTCTCTTAATTTGCCCTTTAACCACAAGGAAACCAAATGGAAACACACAATTATGTGCTAGGTTAGTTTGCAGTTAAATAAATGTGTGTGTGTGTGTGTATGTATGTGTTTTTGAATGTAAAATTAAAATTTTGCCAAGGATATTTTGCTCTTCATCTTTTGTGCTTAATGGGAAGTTTTATGATGAACATGAAAATTAAAGTTTATTATGCCATGCAATAAGGATTTGTCATGTTGGTATATCGAGAAAAAAATAGAAGATGATTTTACAAACGATAAATAAACTTAATAGATAAAGAAAACACAAATGTTAACTCAGAAATATAGGTACGTTTCTATCAGAAGTTATGTGCCAAAGCAATCACAATATGATTCTTCAAATATTGACTGATCTTACCTAAAGATAACGTGTATATCCTTTATCCATGTTCCCAAACTTCTGATAAACACTAGCATAAATGTGACAACGGACACTTAGGCTATAACTCTGATAGAAGAAAATATAGATCCAAATAACTGGCATCGATGAAAAGGACAGAAGTTCATATTTCGTAACCAGATTTTAGAATGAAAATTTCATGATTTTACACACAAATATCTTAGCATACCTCTGTTTAATATTATGCGATTATATCACAACAGTAGACCATTTTTCCCATTTTTCTAGCAACATATAAATTGTAATGGATATGGAAGTTTCTACATTTTTGCGTTGATAACGATATGTAACATTTCAAATTACTGATGTTAGTATTGCTATAAGTTAATACATACACACACAAATATGAAAACATTCTTCTCATGTTTTATATTTCTTTAAAAATATCATATTTCAATATATAATCACTGTTCTTTAACAGTCAACAGCATTTTGAAACAGGGTCAATATGTTCAACCGTTTACCCTTGTAAAATATGAATATAATATAAAGGGTTGTTGTGACTTGTGATTTTGATGAGTATTAATGTCAAATCATTTATTTTCGTTGTATGTCAAAAGTTTTCAACTAACAACTGTAACATGATCTCCGAAAATTATCACAAAATGCCCAAAGGTATTTAATGTTAGTTGCAGACAGACAGTGTATACATCATCTTTTGTAAGGCATATAGAAGACAATGTCTTTTTTTACTAATGACTGGTGTACAGAGATAAAGTTATACACTTTAAAAATTTCATTTTGGAGCTACATTTTTGTAAAATCATAGTTTTGCGTACGAATTTCAATGAATTTCAACCTATTTGTAGATTCTTGAAAGAGCTCTCTTTCCCTCTCCTGCCAAAATGTTGTCTTTCTTCTCACTGGAGCAAATGTCAGCTTGAGTTGTTGTTGGGACCATTACCACTTCCGGGTAATTTTGACACAAAATAGGTCGCTATTTAACATTTTGTCGATTTTTTCTGAAACTGCTCAATGAATATGAAGTCTAGAGACTTCAATGAGTTAGACACATAGGAGTCAAATACAGCAACTTGTTCAGAACCCTGCCACATATTACATACACCTTTGGTATTAACGGAATTCTTTAGGCTAGGGCCTTCAATATCAATATTAAAGATCAAAAGTTTTGCGGAGGAGATACTAAAGGGAATGGATCGACATTGGCCGTTATGGAAGTGGATCTCCAGCCACAACATATGGTGCCATTGAAGGTTTTTGCATTATACGGGCTGTTTGCTCAAGAAGTATGGACTTGCCCCTAAAAAAACATTTACCATCGTAATAGAGGCAGCGAATGCAAGTTGCTTCAACAAAAATCAAAGTGATCCGATATTAGGTCATAAAGTGAACTTATCCAAAAATTTGTGTGGGAGGTACCGTATGGAGTGGACAAATATAGTCCATATTTGAACCTGATCTATATCTGGTAGATATATTAGGATGTGTAAAGTATAGACCAATTCGGCCACTCCCTTCAAGAGTTACCGTACGAACAGTTTTCTCGAACATTTTTGAACTTTTGTGGGGGAGGTACCTGAAGGAGTGGACCAATATGGCTTATCTTCAAACTTAAACTATATTTGGACAAAATATTACTAAGGCCATATTGTGGACCGAATCGGCAGATCCGTTCGAGAGTTATCCTCACACGGTGTCATAGGGGTTTTTCGCAATTTTCAGGCTATTTTCTCAGGAAGTGTGGACTTGCCCCTGATGAAACTTGTACCGTTGTATGGAGGGCAGTAAATACATGTTGCTAAAACAAAAATCAAAGCGATTCGTGTGGGAGGTACCCGAAGGAGTAGACCTATCGAGACCACATTGGAACCTCATATTACTCTGGTAGAAAGTTTACGCTATACAAAATATGGACCAAATCGGCCACTCCCTTCAAGAGTTATCGTGCGCACAAGCTTTCCGAACATTTTCGAACTTTTGTGGGGGAGGTACCGGAAGGAGTGGACCGATGTAGGTCATCTTCGAACTTAAACTAAGTTTGGGCAAAATATTACGAAAGCCAAAATTTGAACCGAAACGGTTCATCCGTTCGAGAGTTATCGTGCGCTCCAGCCAGCAGGACAGACAGACAGACGGACGGACATGGCTAGATCGACTCAAAATTGTCTGAAACACATTTAGTCCAAACATACTTGGGGTCTAAAACCATTATTTCGATGAGGCACATTTTCATCGTATCAAAGTGTATATACCCTCCTTAGCCTAAAGGCTGAGGGTATAAAAAACCAGTAAGGAAAGCATCATACTCGGGCGGGGACGACTATATGATACCCTACACCACTGTGAATATATCAAATATAGGAGATATATATCAATTTGAACTTACACTTATTACTAGAGAAAATTCCGTCACACATTCCAAATTTGATCAAAATTGGACAAATGGGGCGAAAATGTACATAGGAGCTATATCCAAATCTGAACCGATTTCGATATAAGTTGGTACACTTATTTCTAGACCAAATTCAGTCACACATTCCAAATTTCATCAAAATTGGACGTAAATGTTTTAGGCAGCAAATACTTCAAATCGGTAGAAAATGTATATGGGAGCCATATCCAAATCTAAACCGATTTCGTTGTAGTTTGCCACATTTATTTTAAGACCGAATTCAGTTACACATTAAAAATTTCATCAAAATCGGACGTATATAGCGTGTTTGGTGCAGCAAATACGCCAAATCGGCCGAAAATATCCAAATCTAAACCGGGAGCTATATCCAAATCTAAACCGATTTCGATCTAGTTTGGCACATTTATTTTAAGACCAAATTCAGTTACACATGCCAAATTTCATCAAAATCGGACGTATATAGCGTGTTTGGTGCAGCAAATACTTCAAATCGGCCGAAAATATATATGGGAGCTATATCCAAATGTGAACCGATTTCGATGCAGTTTAGAACATTTATTTTAAGACCGAATTCAGTTACACATTCAAAATTTCATCAAAATCGGACGTATATAGCGTGTTTGGTGCAGCAAATACGCCAAATCGGCCGAAAATATATATGGGAGCTATATCCAAATCTAAACCGATTTCGATGTAGTTTGGCACATTTATTTCTAGACCGAATTCAGTCACACATTCCAAATTTCATCAAAATCGGACGTATATAGCGTGTTTGGTGCAGCAAATACGTCAAATCGGCCGAAAATATATATGGGAGCTATATCCAAATCTGAACCGATTTCGATATAATTTGGTATATTTATTTATAGACCTAATTTCGTCATAAATTACAAATTTCATCAAAATTGGACAGATATAGCGTGTTTGGTGCATTAAATACCTCAAGTCGGACGAAAATATATATGGGAGCTATATCCAAATCTGAACCGATTTTCACCAAAAGCAATAGCGTTCTTCCGACGGCTAAAAAAATGATCTGGCCCAATTTTGAGCCAAATCGGACAACAAATGCGACCTGTACGTTGCGAACGGACGGACATGCATAAATCGACTCAGAAAGTGATTCTATGCATATCCCTAGAAGGAACTATGAGTCTATCTCTTTTCCTTATGCATGTTACATACAAATAACACATAATACCCCTTACCACAGTGTGGTGTAGGGTATAAAGACCAAAATGTTCGAAAAATGCCCACGAAACTTTCAATTATGGAAATGTGGTAATTATACTCAAACATTTTGAACTCTCCTACATGTTCAGGGGTGCATGTCCGTAACAGGGTATGGATAAATGGCTTTTATGGGTTTAGGGCTATCAGAACTTATTGACACGATATTAAAGACCCTAGTCTAGAGGAATGTAGCTAATACCAAAGGTGCATGTAATATGTGGGCAGGGTTCTGAAGCGTTCGCCTATATTTCTGAAGAACTAGTCGCTATATTTGACTCTAGGATCACTCATTGAAGTCAGAAAAAATCGACAAAAATTTAAATAGAGGCCTATTTTATGCCAAAATTAATCGAAAGAGGTACCATGATGTGGAAAATATCACCGGGATACACCAAAACACTTGTTGATTTATTTTTTGGAGCCTTATTGTAATAAAAGGAAGTTTAAAATCCTGAATATGCCTTAATTTTGTAAAAGAAATAAAAATTCTTAAATTTGACGCGTCAAATTTTGTGTTATTTTGGCAATCTTTATTTATTCCCTAATAGAACGCTGGAAGGACCTAATATTTTCTGGATTTTAATTCATGTCGGTGTAATAATGCAATAAAAAAATTGTGGAGAGGTGTAAACTTTATGTTGACGCTCACTGTATGTTCGTTCGTGTATTATTTCCTGGTTCTGGTTCCTCTGTATCCAGTCTCAATAATTCTGCAACCTGGACAGGGTTAGTCTATAAAGAATCAGGATACAAGTGAGTGGGGTTCACATGCAGGGCATATGTTGGGTATCGTGGCATCAATTCAGACCCAATACGAATTGAGGGTGCTGCGTCGTCCTGCGATGGATGGGGTGGTTCCCAAGTAATGCATTCACACTGTATCTCTGTACCTTCTGCGGGACTGCATCAGTGTAAATCCTATCCAAGCCTGCCTGATAGGCTACTTGTTCTAGAGGTTTATACCTTTGGACCTCTCTCTCTTGGTCAGAAGACCTCTCCTAACGTGCCTAGGTGGGGAAAGCCTTTCCATTACGTGACATCGTGATAGGGATGCTCACACCCAAGCATGTACTGCGTCAACAAAAACTTGATGTGCTGGTGCACCTGCAAAACTTTCGTCTTCCACCCTTCCAGAAGCGGATCCACCCTACCAATTTTCAGGATTTCCGGTACAACATGGTTGGCTAACGATAGGTTAAGGACACTTGGTATATACTCAACTCAAGGTTCGTCCAGTTGCTTAAACATTACCATTGATATTCCATGTGGGCCCAACGCTTTAGATGATTTCACGTTTCGGATGACGTCTGCAACATCACCCATCATAAATTTTGGTGATACCTCCTCGGCTGGAAGGGCCCTTCTTATACGGCGAAGCCCAATCTTCTTCGCCCTATAACTCTCGGGGTGCTCTATAAACTGCCTGTTAAGAACACACGCGTACCTCTTTGGGCCAATTATTACCACGTTACAGCCGTCCTATCATTCTGCTTTCCCGGATTCGAGAATGATTTAATCGTTGTCCAATGCTCGGACAACACTGTACCTCTCTGGTCATTACCTAGGGAATGCCAAAGCTCATGATGAGCACCATACGATTATTGCCCTCTAAAAGCGAAATAAAATCGGGCGTATAACAACTGTTCATCGGCGTAATGTACACATTGAGCAGGTCTACCTTGGCAGTACCACACTATAGTCAAGATCACGGGTCACTGGAAGGAAGTCCTCCATGGGTCCTCCTCCGCTTCATGTACACGCCTTCCGCAAAAGGTTGTAACCAACACAACACTGCAACATACAGGTGGCAGTTAGTTTTGTTTCCTGGATCGCGGCGACCAACGTGTTTTTCCGACTCAAAAAATCCACAATTTTGCTGAACTTTTGGGGAGATCGTTGCAATTGAATTGCAGGAAATATGCATTTCCGGGCCGCTGTGCAACAGCTTGTGGTTTCAGATACTGCGTTTGTTGTTATTGGGGAGACTGCGTGGGAGTCTCCGACGACGACCAAGTTGGAGACACACTGGGAGATTTTCTAGTACAGCAAGCAGAAACATATGTGTGTGTGTAGTTTGATACATTTGTTACGCCAATGTATACTTTCGATACATTGTTTTCCTTCTGCACCATTCCAATTACCCACGCTAATTGGCCGCTTTCTTGAGCCCCATGCCTTATTCGCCTAGTTCGGATTGTAAAAGAGAGTTTCGCTCTTTTCTACTACCAGAGATCATCTCTATCCCGGCACGTACCAAAAGAGCTCGGTGCAGGCATTCCCGGATAAATTGTCGCTTCTATGGTGAAAAAATACACGAGCACAAACACATAATTGTCAAGATAACGGACCGAAGATTCCTCCGAGTCAATCCAGTGCATAGAAGCGGCGGCCGTGGAAAATCATTTGAGCATTTCCTACTGCTCAGCATCAACCGGATAATCGAAACAAGGAGGATTCTACGAATCTGCCAATTTGAGTTTCGAGCTAATCACTCAACATCCCATGCTTTGACAGTCTTCAAGACGAAAAAGCGACATTGTGTTGAGCCTGGATTTCGCCAAGCTTTCGATCAGACATGAAAGCAAGGCATTTTATTCAAAATGCAATCGTTTACCTTCGATCAGCAAACATGTCGAATGAAGGGAAGTGTTATTAAGGTTCGAGTTGATGACAGGAAGTGAGAGTTGATGACAATATGTATAAACAAGGACCGATCAATACCTGACTACCTCAAGGGTCACTTCTGGGACTATTCCTCCGTATTACTTGTTCATAAGGGCCACCTGAAGGAGAATGCTATTTACCTACGCCGTTGAATGGATTATATGTACGCTTCGGTGAAGACTTTTCTGTAGCCAGAAAACATTATATATTTTGAAGGTTTGCTACATATTTCACTCGATTGCTAGGACATGTTCACGAAATTGATTGTAGTTTAACACTTCGGACTTTAATTGCGTAGGCTGCCTTCTTCCAAAAACTATTCGAGATTACACGGTCTATTCAATTTTGCTTTTATTATTGTTATTAAAAGTGTTTATTGAAAATTTCGATCTCTCCCACGGCACACGGTGGTTCAGGAATCGACTTTCCTGGCCAAACCCCAAATTTTTTGTAGTTACCGATTACTAATTTCTATATGGGATTCGATAGTAAACATGTTAATACTAAGGAAACCAAAAAATTAGGTCAAAATATTGGAAGTTGTGAGCGTGGCGTGCTTCTAAAGACGACCATTTTTCTCGAAATGTTGGAAAATACGTAACTTTGCAAATTTATGGAGAAAAATAGCTGTTTCTCGGAAACTATAACATATATTGTGTTCATCGATTTTTTGTTAGGTAGGCAGGACACGGTGCTCTTGAACAAAATTTAAGTGGAAGGTGCTTACACCTGGGAAGTTTTTGCGGATTCTGAAACTACAATGTTCATAGATGAGGAAAATCAAAAAACAAAAAAATCGCTTTTTAAATATATCGCGATTCAAGTTGATATTTTTTAGGGTTTTTATACCCTCCACCATAGTATGGAGGGTATATTAAGTTTGTTTTTCCGTTTGTAACGCATTGAAATACTCATTTGCGACCCTATAAAGTATATATATTCTTGATCAGGGTAAAATTCTAAGTCGATCTGAGCACGTCCGTCCGTCCGTCCGTCCGTCCGTCCGTCTGTGGTAATCACTCTAGCATCCACAAAAATGGAGATAGGACGCTGAAATTTTGGGAAAATGCGTCTTTTGTTTGCAGGCAGGTCAAGTTCGATGATGGGCTATATCGGCCCACGTTTTGGTATAGCCCCCATATAACGGTACCCCCCGATTTACGGTATTTTGACGTTTTTAGCTACATTTTCAGACCGATTTGGCTATAATTTGACATTTAGGGCTCTTAAGTATCAGTAAACATATATAACAAAACTTGTGGACATAGGTCCACGTTTTGGTATAGCCCCCATATAACGGTACCCCCCGATTTGCGGTATTTTGACGTTTTTAGCTACATTTTTAGACCGATTTAGCTATAATTTGACATTTAGGGTTCTTAAGTATTAATAAACTTATATAACAAAAGTTGTGGACATAGGTCCACGTTTTGGTATAGCCCCCATATAACGGTACCTCCCGATATACGGTATTTTGACGTTTTTAGCTACATTATCAGACCGATGTAGCTATAATTTGACATTTAGGGTTCTTAAATGTCAATAAACTTATATAACAAAAGTTGGGGACATAGGTCGACGTTTTGGCATAGCCCCCATATAACGGTACCCCCCGATTTACGGTATTTTGACGGTTTTAGCTACATTTTCAGACCGATGTAGCTATAATTTGACATTTAGGGTTCTTAAATGTCAATAAACTTATATAACAAAAGTTGGGGACATAGGTCGACGTTTTGGCATAGCCCCCATATAACGGTACCCCCCGATTTACGGTATTTTGACGGTTTTAGCTACATTTTCAGACCGACTTAGCTATATTTTGACATTTAGGGTTCTTAGGAGTCATTAAACTTATTTAACAAAACTTGTGGACATAGGTCCACGTTTTGGTATAGCCCCCATATAACGGTACCCCCCGATTTACGGTATTTTGACGTTTTTAGCTACATTTTCAGACTGATGAAGCTATAATTTGACATTTGAAGTTCTTAAATGTCAATAAACTTATATAACAAAAGTTGGGGACATAGGTCGACGTTTTGGCATAGCCCCCATATAACGGTACCCCCCCATTTACGGTATTTTGACGGTTTTTAGCTACATTTTCAGGCCGATGTAGCTATAATTTGACATTTAGGGTTCTTAAATGTCAATAAACTTATATAACAAAAGTTGGGGACATAGGTCGACGTTTTGGCATAGCCCCCATATAACGGTACCCCCCGATTTACGGTATTTTGACGGTTTTAGCTACATTTTCAGACCGACTTAGCTATATTTTGACATTTAGGGTTCTTAGGTGTTATTAAACTTATTTAACAAAACTTGTGGTCATAGGTCCACGTTTTGGTATAGCCCCCATATAACGGTACCCCCCGATTTACGGTATTTTGACGTTTTTAGCTACATTTTCAGACCGATATAGCTATAATTTGACATTTAGGGTTCTTAAGTGTAACTAAACTTATATAACAAAAGTTGGGGACCTAGGTCGACGTTTTGTTATAGCCCCCATATAACAGTACCCCCGATTTACGGCATTTTGACGTTTTTATCTACATTTTCAGACCGATTTAGCTATCAATTGACATTTAGGGTTCTTAAATGTCAATAAACTTATATAACTAGTGGACATAGGTCCATGTTTTGGAATAGCCCCCATATAACGTTACCGCCCGATTTCAGGTATTTTGAGAATTTTACCAACAAGTTTTAACCGAATTATCTGTAATTTGAGCATTTGGCATTTGAAATTCTTAGTTGTCACCACACCTCTCCACCAAAAATTGTCAAGAAAGGCCCCATATAACGGTACCTCCCGATTTTCAGTAATTTGATGATTTTAGCTACAATATTAAACCGAACTAGCAGTAATTTGACATTTGAAGGTTGTAGTGGTCACCACACATCCGCATCAACAATTTTCAACATAGCCCCAATATAACGATACTTCCCGATTTTCGGTACTTTGAGGATTTTACTTCAAATGTTTAACCGAACGTAGGTCCATGTTTTTGTATAGCCCCAAAACAAACCTCCCGATTTTCCGTACCTTAGCTTTATTTTTTGGACGAACTTTCTGTAATTTGAAATTTAAAAGTCAACAAAAATGGTTCATTTAAGTTCATATTTTCGTATAGCCCAGATACCTCCGAACTAGTTGTTAATGACATTTGAAGTTCCCACGTTATGTACCGATTTTCGATATTTTGAGGATTCTAGCTAAATTTTTTAACCGAATTAGGAGTTATTTGACATTAAAGGCTCCCATGAAAAACTGTCAACATAGGCCCATGTTTTATTATAACCCCTATATAACAGTACCTCCCAATTTCTAGCCCACCAAAAATTGTCAACAGTTAGATATAAGCACCATAAAAAAGGGCCTCCCGAATGAAGCATTTTATGTACATTATCTGACATTTTAACGTACTCACTTAATGTTGGGGACAGGAATGAATATTTTATGGTGGAGGGTATGAAAAGTTCGGCCCGGCCGAACTTAATGCTTTTTTACTTGTTAAGTTTGATCTGAACCTCTATATCTAACAATTGTAAAACCTAGGAAAATATCAATCAGCCAATCTTGTAGAGAATTTTCACTGCTACAACATTTTCTTTAGTCCCATTTCGATAGAACTTGCGGTTGCCAAGCAAAATCGATAAAACCTAAAAAACATGAAAATGTGAACTTTGATCGCGATTTATTAAAAAATCTATCCACCGATTTTTTCTTGTTTTTGAATTTTCATTGGATTCTCATCTATAAACATTGCTGCTTCAGAATCCGCGAAAACTTCCCTGATGTAAGCTGTTTTCAATTAAAGTTATTTAAGGTGCACTGTGTATAACACACTATGCAACAAGAAAAATATTAACCATATTCTGATACCGCAGCGTGATAGAAGACCAAAAATAAGAAGATACGGGGTTTTTTTCCTATCACTTCAACTTTCGCGGTTATGGGCCCTCATTTTGTGAGGCTCATATCTTCCCAATCGCTGAGAATTTGGGTTTACTCGTGGAAGAAAAGTTGTAGCTCTCATCTAAAAGAATAATAATTGTAAACACATAAATTCCATTCAACCTCGTCTTCAAGGTCAAAATCATCAAGGTCCAATTTCGCTTATAATTTTTTCTTGGATTTTAGGTTACTGATATCAAACCGATCAGAATTGAAGCAAACAACCATCCACAAAAACTTACTTTAGATCTCAATAAACAACTTTCTAAAACATACGAACTCTGTAGAAACGCTTCTTAAAGGTCAAAATAGCAATACAATTGCGATTTTTATCGTCTTTTCTCGGTTTCCGATCCATAGATACTAAACCGTTGAAAATTCAAGAAAAGAATTAACCACATTAATGTAGCAAAAAATATCAATTCTGGTCCATAGATAGCGAACCGCCCAAAAATTAAGAGCACAATCAACTACAAAAATGTACTTAAGATCTCAGTAAACAACTTTCTAGAACATATGAATATTCTAGGAACGATCCTTCAAGCTCAAAATTCGATCATTTTAAATCATTATTTCCTGTTCAAATCCGTAAATAACAAACCTTTCAAATTTCCTTGAGTTTTGAACAGTTTATTATTTCCAGATTGTTTGTGAATTTCAGCTTAAACAATCATTCGTAGAAACTTCATATGTTCTAAAAAGTTGTTCATTGTAATTGTATATGTTCGATGCATTGTTTCCCCTTCGGCAGCATTACAATTAACCGCATTAATTGGCCGCTCTTTCGAGCTCAAATGGGGAAATCTTCTCTGCCTTTCTTTTAGGAGTCACATTCGCCTGGTTCGGATTGTGGGAGAGAATATTCCTTCTTTCCCACGCTCTCTCCTAAAAGTCATATTCGCTCAGTTCGGATGCAGAAGGGGCGCTTTCCAATGCTGTCGTCGTCGTTGTTGATCACAACCTTGTAAGCGCTATTATGCTCATCTGCAACTACACTTGTTCTTTCGCTTCCCTTAATAACACACGTCATAAAGGTAAAGTCTCGTTTCTTTGAAACTCATCTACTTTACAACAAAGAATTGAAAATAAATCTACATAAAATTATATACACCAATTTGTTTTTATTTTTCTTTTCTTTTTGGGTTTCAAACACTGGTATCACGCCAACATTTTGATCCAATCGAGCCGGATCAATAACCTGCATATTGAAGTTGTTGCTAATCTTGGTTTCTTTCCCTATTTTTAAAAGGAGAAAAATCATCAACATCATCATCCCCCCTCATCAGTGCGCATCATCTCACCATCATCCACATCAAAAATCATCCAAATAACCAAAATATCCACAAACAACATCATTTACTAAAAGGTACGTAGTTCAGTTTCTTTTATATTGAGCATACCGCGAGTGTTGTTGTTTTGCTTTTTTTTCGGTTTTAAAAAAGTGATATTTTTGATATTTCGTTCGCTACGTCGCGTACTGGTCGCCCTACAATTGCCTTAACGCGTGTGTTATAACATAAAAACCATCATACAGTCCACTTATTGTCGTACAATTTGCTAAATAATCGTATTAAAATAACCAATAATCCCAATATTGTGCTTTATTTTAATACATTCGCTGATTATTTACAAAAAATCTAAATTATTCTAATTTAATTTCTGCCTAATTTGCATTTGTTCGCATTCTATTGCTTTAATTTGTTTGCCGGTGATCGATTCTGTAGTGCTTGTTTATTATTTCTACCTAAGGGCTTACATACACACATTCCCTTAATCGTTGAAATTGTCAGCCACTAGTGAGAAAAAACAATAACAACACTACTATTCTCCATCGTGCCCTTTTATTTGCAATTCTAAAAACTACCAACAATTTTCTAATCTCATTTGTCGTTTGGGTTTTTGTCGTTTAATCGCAACAACAAAAATACCCAAAAATTCCAGCATCCATACAAGCTAGCAACAATTTATTTCTTTTTTTTTCCAACTCTCTTGTCGTTGGTTGGTTTGTGTGTGGTTTGACTAACATACGTTGATCGCTCTGCCGACGCGACGCTGCTTGTGTTTTCCTTTCTTTTATTCGTTTTCGTTGCTGGCTGTCGCACCTTGGGCACCAGTGTAAAAAATAATATTTTTTTGTGATAAATTTTTAATAAATTTATTTGTTATTTTTTCTCGAATATAATTTCGTGTTGCGATTCAATATTGATTGTTCGTGATATTATTCGGATAAAGCACCCTACAATCGGCATTATTCCTATTATTTATATATTAAATTCGTATTTTTATTAATTTTTTGGAAATTATTTATAAATATTCATTTATAAATTCAATTTTAATTTTTTTTTTCGAAACATTTTTGGATAAATTCGTTTTTACCACATAGTGTGACGTGCACCCTACTGTCGGTAATAGACGATTTTCTCATTAATTTGTCAAAAACTTGTGATTTTTCGAATTTTTTCGTACTTTTTTTAGCTTTTCGTTGCTATTAGCCATCGTGCTTATTTCTTTCGATCTTTTTCTGCAAATTAGACCGTGTGCACCCTACATTCGGTTCTAATTGATTTTCTAAAATAGTAAAAAAGTGATTTTTTGAGGATTTTTCGAATTTTTGTTGATATTTTTTTTTTTTGGGTTTTTCATCCTTTTAATCATGTAGGTCACTCCTGTCACCCAATTCATTCGGGCTTCTGACAATGTTGTCAAATTCATTGCTGGTTTTAATTTGATTAGGCCAGAAAATCACAATATTTTCAATCTTGAGATTCGTATCACGGAACTTCAAGATTTGTGGAAGAAAGTGAAGGATACTTATGATAAGTATCTGGATCATTTGCTTTCCGTCGCGGGTACTAATTCTGAGGACATTTCTTCAGCCGACGCAAAGTATCAAACTACTTGCGAAAGCTACGTCGCTTGTTTGTCCACAATTAATGAAAAACTGGAGGAGCTTAAGTCAGTTAAGTCCCCCCCTGCTTCCCCATCTGCCTTGCTCATTAGTACTCCTCAAAACAGTCAATCTCAAAATAGTCATCGCTTAAATTCTGCGATTCGTGGGTCCAATATACCTAATATTGGTCAACCACCAGCATCTAATGGTGGCAATATATCTATTCATAGTTCTATTTCTCCACATTTATCGAATACTGCTTTTCCAGATGTCCAAAACCGTTCGGACATTTCAATTGCTAATTGGAGTTTACCTCCATATGCTTCAAATAACATGCATCATCTCCATTTACCACCATGTGACATTGAAGATTTCCATGGTGACTTCTTATCGTGGCCCACTTTCAGGGACCTTTTCTCAGCCATGTTTATTAATAACGCTGGGCTAAGTGACATTGAAAGGCTTTGTCACTTGGTACAAAAAACAAAAGGTGAGGCTAGGGAAATCGTTGCAAAGTTTCCACTCACCCACAAAAGTTTTGCTTTAGCTTGGAAGTCGTTAAAGGATACGTACGACAACAAACGTATCCTAGTCCATAACCATCTCAAGCTCCTATTTGACCTTCCTGCCTTTGAAATTGAAACTAGTTCCAATTTGAAAACTATACAGCGTGGAATAAATAGTTGTATTTCTGCTATGTCAGTCTATGATGTAGCCACGGATCATTGGGATCCAATTTTGGTATTCATTTGTCAACAGCGTTTGCCTAAATTAACTGCAACTTTGTGGGAACAGAGTATTAGAGACAAATCTTCTTTATCCTCGTGGGATGAATTAGATAAATTCCTCACAGAAAGAATCCAAACTTTAGCTTGCCTTAGGGACATGAGAGGTTCTTCTTCTATTTCAATTCCGAAAAGTAGAGTCAAAACTAATCTTGCTACTTCTTCGGTCAAAGATAAGTCGAAATCGGTATGTGTACTTTGTCGCAAAGAATCTCATTCATTGCGTTCTTGTCCTAAATTTAGGGCGCTGTCATTTGAAAAAAGATTTGAAGCCGCTAAAAAGCAGGGTTGTTGTCTTAATTGTCTTTCAGTGGGACATTCAGTCAAAGACTGCTCAAGTACCCACAATTGTAATATTTGCAAAGGTCGCCATCATACAATGTTGCATAGGCCTACTTCAGCTCCTTCTAGACCACCTACCTCACTCCCCTCGTTTACCAATAGCCATCCTCCACAAGTAGATGGAAACATAGCTTCTACCTCCACTGGCGCAAATCCTAGAGCCATGAATAGTCAAGTGTTCCATACATCCCAAAATCGGAATGTCTTGTTAGGTACTGCGATGGTGGACATTGTTCATTTAGGAGTTTCGTATCCCGCTAGGGCTCTTATCGATCCCGGTTCAGAGGCTTCGTTTATTACAGAAAATTTGCAAAAGGTTCTTAAATTGCCAACTCGGTCCATTAATGCAACTGTTTCTGGTGTCAATGGTTATACCTATGCCACTTCAAAGAAAAATTGTCCACTTCGCATTGGTTCACCAATCGATTCTTCCTTAGTAGTAGAGACATTAGCATTTGTTCTTCCAAAAATTTCTGGAAGTCTTCCATCATTTTCCCTCAGTTCAAACATCACTTCTCGCTTGCCTAATCTTCGTTTCGCTGATTCCCACCTCTTTGATTCTAGACCTGTTGATTTGTTATTGGGGGCGGATTTGTATCCACAAATTTTGCGGGAAGGGACGCTTCGAAATATTCTGGATTCCTTGTTAGCCCAAAACACGATATTCGGCTGGATTCTGACTGGTCCCATGCCTTCTTCCTCAGTCCAGGTCTTTTCGACTGTGTTGGATATAGCTGAGGAGGAATCTCTCAACAAAACACTACTCCGGTTCTGGGAACTCGAAGAAGTTCCCAGATTGGAACACGTTTCTCCATCGGACATGTTTTGTGAGAAGAATTATCGTGCCACGACCGTGCGAGATTCGGAAGGACGTTACGTAGTAACGCTTCCCTTTAAATCCGAATTTCCGCAAACTTTGCAACTGGGGGACTCTCGTAGTAACGTCTTAAAACAGTTTTGTCGGTCGGAAAATTCGCTACTTAGAAGACCTTCAGTCAAAATAGTTTATGACCAAGTGCTACAAGAATACTTGTCGTTGGGACATATGTGTCCAGTTCAGCCCCCTCAAGCTTCTACTTCTCTCGTGTGCTACCTTCCTCATCACCCTGTAATCAATCCTGACAAACCGACCACAAAACTTCGCGTAGTATTCAACGCTTCAAATAAAACTTCAAATGGTGTTAGCTTAAATGACCTTCTCCATGTTGGGCCAACTCTTCAAGCAGACTTAGTACTCTTAATTTTGCGATGGCGTTTATTCAAATTTGTTTTTAATTGCGATATCACTCAGATGTATCGCCAAATTCGTGTCGATCCCAAACATTCACCATTTCAAAGAATTTTGTTTAGATCTTCTCCTTCAGACCCTATCCAAGATTATGAGTTGCAAACGGTCACATTTGGGGTAAACTGCGCACCCTTCCTAGCCATTCGTACTCTTCTTCAATTAGCCCAGGACACTCAGTCCGATTTTCCTCTCGCCGCGCATATTCTGCGCAATTGTATGTACGTAGACGACGTACTTGCTGGCGCTCACGATATTCACACTGCCTTATCATATCGTGATCAGCTTGTTGAAGCTTTAGCCACTGAAAACTTTGAACTGAGGAAGTGGACATCAAATCATATTTCTCCTTTGTCTCGCTTTTCTCCTGGTAAACTGGTTATATCCACATTCTTCCTTTGTATAATTCAACAGTTTCAAGCCATTAGGACTTCGATTAAAAGCTAATTCCGATTCTTTCATTTCCTAGATACTTCCGAAATTAAAGCGACCAAGCTTCGTTTAGTAAGTCTTGCCCAAAAATTATATTTTGCTGAGGATAAAAGCTCACTTCTGTCACTAAACCTTCGTTTGGACTAAGACCCTCGTTCGCGTCTTGTTAAGTTTCCAACACGGTCCTACACTGAGCGCCACCCGATTTTATTGCCGTATCGTTGTCGATTTGTTCGTCTTATTGCAGAATTCGTTCACGCTATTTCCACTCATGGTGGAAATCAGTTGATGTTTCGTATACCTCGTATCGCATTTGATATGAAGAATTTACGGGTAAAGCGTGTCGAATTACCCAAGGTTACGTACTTGTCTTCACCTGCTTTTTAGCTAAAGCAGTTCACTTAGAAGCCACTTCTGACCTATCTGCTGCTTCATTTCTGGCATCTTTCGGTTTTATTTTCATCGTGGTTGCCCTAGGACATTGTTTTCTAATAAAGGAACCATTTCGTCGGAATTTCTCGTATCATTGAAAATTTATTTCTTCGCACAACGAACAACCAATATCCTTCCAATGCCGTGTAAAATGCAAAATCGCGCGTCACCTCACAATATACTTCGTTTTCCTGGGTTATTTTAGTCGCAGTACACCCCTAAATTGAAAAAATCGTGCTAGTCGAATTAAATAAAAAATTGAATTGAAAACGAAAATGCTCAATAGAAACTGAATTATCGTACCTCTTTCTTGAATCACAACCCACTACTAACTCTAGTATAAGTTTGCTCGCGAATTAGTCTAACACTGTTGCCTCGCAGATAGCGCGTCAAGGTGGGCGGCAAATGTATAAGTTCGATACATTGGTTACGCCAATGTATATGTTCGATGCATTGTTTCCCCTTCGGCAGCATTACAATTAACCGCATTAATTGGCCGCTCTTTCGAGCTCAAATGGGGAAATCTTCTCTGCCTTTCTTTTAGGAGTCACATTCGCCTGGTTCGGATTGTGGGAGAGAATATTCCTTCTTTCCCACGCTCTCTCCTAAAAGTCATATTCGCTCAGTTCGGATGCAGAAGGGGCGCTTTCCAATGCTGCCGTCGTCGTTGTTGATCACAACCTTGTAAGCGCTATTATGCTCATCTGCAACTTCACTTGTTCTCTCGCATTCGTAGAATACACACGCATAAAGGTAAAGTCTTGTTTCTTTGAAACCCTTAAACTTTACGACAATGATTTGAAAATAAACATACAACAAAATTACATACACAATTTGTTTTTATTTCTTTTTCTTTTTGGGTTTCAAACACTGGTATCACGCCAACAGTAATCTTAGGTACATTCTTGTAGTTTACGGTATCCTTAAATCTTGGACGGTTTGGTATCTATGGACCAGAATCGGAGATAAAAGTACAAAAATCGTTTCAGCGTTCATAGATAGTTCGTGTGTTCCAGAAAGTTGTTTACTGATATTTTTGCTAAATTAATGTGGTTAATTCTTTTCTTGAATTTTCAACGGTTAAGTATCTATGGAGCAGAAAACGAGAAAGGAGGATTAAAATCGCAATTGTATTGCTATTTTGACCTTTAAGAACCATTTCTACAGAGTACGTATGTTCTAGAAAGTTGTTTATTGAGATCTAAGGTACATTTTTGTTGTTGCTTCAGTTCTGATCGGTTTGATATCCGTAACCTAAAATCCATGAAAAAATTTTAAGGGTAATTTGACCTTGATGATTTTGACAATTATTATTCCTTAAGATAAGAGCTACAACTTTGCTTCCACGAGTAACCCCAAATTCTCAGCGATTTGGAAGATATGATCCCCACAAAATCATCCCTTTTGACATCAATGCCTCAGGTCTTTGAGGGCCCATAACCGCGAAAGTTGAAGTGACAGGAAAAATCGCCGGGACACTTATCTTCTTATGTTTGGTCTCCTATCACGCTGCGGTGTCAGAATATGGTTATTAAACCATGACTCAAAAAATGACACACATTGACATTGTAATTAAGGAGGCGATACAGTCAATCCATTGTCTCAATTTCAACTTCTATATCTCAATAACGGTAAAAACTACGAAGATATCACAAAAGTCAATCTTGTACAGAATTTTCATAGCTACAACAGTTTCATTGGTCCCATTTCGATAGAACCCGCGGTTTCCAAGTAAAATCGTGAAATACTAAAAAACTCTTAAAAATGTAAACTTGAATCGCGATTTATTTAAAAAACTCTCCGGCGATTTTTTTTCTCATCTATGAACATTGTAGTTTCAGAATCTGCAAAAACTTCCCAGGTGTAAGCAACTTCCATTTAAATTTGGTTCAAGAACACCGTGAGGATTGTTGTCTTTAAGAACCTTTTCAATAAATTACTGAAGCGTTTACACTGAGTAAGTTATTTTATTTTTCTTGAGGTACTAAATTTTAGTAAAATTCCAAATTAAGTGGATTAGAACTTTTACGGAACAGCTTGAAACATTCCATTTTCACAGAATAATGCCCTAGAATGTTTTCTTTCAGCCTATATATACTTTTGTACCCGTTCCGTACACATTTTTTAATTTGTTGAAATTACATGGGTAAAAATGTGTGTTTATTTATACCCGACACCACATTGTGTCTAGGGGTGTTATGTCTTTGTGCACTTGTATGTGACATGGAAAAGGAAACGAGATAGATCCATAGTTCCTTTTGGGGAAATACATAGAATCACTTTCGATTTATGCATGTCCGCCCGTCTGTCTATGTATTTTTGTTCGAGACGTACAGATCGCATTTATTACCCGATTCATCTGAAAATTGGGGCACATCACAGTAAGAACGGTTGTGAAAATCGGTTCAGATTTGGTACATCAAACAACATCAAACATCGGAAAATGTCATCGAATTCTAACTAGAAGTAAGTTTACCAAATTATACTGAAATCGGTTCAGATTTGGATATAGGTCCAATATACATATGTATATATTTAGCCGATTTATGGATAAATAGCTCCCTCGCCTATATAGGTCCAAATTTTATGAAATTTAAAATGCGTGACCGAATTTGCTCTAAGATAAAATTTGGCAAATTATATTGAAATCGGTTCAGATTTGGATATATCTCCCATATATAGTTTCACTCGATTTCATATATTTGACCCACCAATTAGAAATTGGACAGATATTTTAATGATATTTGGAAAATATGACGCAAACTTGTCTGGAAAAAAATTCTCTAAATTATATTGAAATCGTGGCGGTGTAAGGTATCATATAGTCAGCCCGCCCATCTTTGATCCTTTCCTTACTGGTTATAGTTAAAATTGAAAATTTGAATTTGACAGTTCACCGTTTTTTTAATGGAAATTTTTTAAGTCAATTTCGATTAAGAAAAAGATTTTTAGGTTCTTAATGATCCGAAAAAACATTTCGCTCATTTACTCAAAGAGTGGCATAACTCAAAAAATGCATTTTCTGAGTTGGCAATTTTTATTTTTTCTAAGACTTCTACTTTATGTTGTGTCAAATTTTCATGCTGATATCTCTAAAACTCATCGAGTTACAGCTCATTTACTACGGGTTTGGCATAATTCAACATAAAAGTGTTTTGAGTTTATGAAGCACTAAAACACTTCAAATCATGCTTGATCTTGCACATAAATTTAGCACTAGTATCTGGCTAGCTGCTTGCAAATTATAGTCCAAGTAGTTATTTTATTTTTTGTGTAATAACCTTTTCAAGTTGGAAGGTCAAATTTCAATCGCCAACTAACAACGCGTTTTTCTCGAAACTAAATTTTTTGAGATGTGTCACTCTTTGAGTTAATGATTTATTTGTTTTCGAGGTACAGTGGGCACCGCAAACTGCTTTAGTAAAATCAGTGTGTAGCTTAAGGTGTGATCTTTCAGATGAAAATAAAATCTTCTAAAAATGCTTGGTAGATTTCTTGTAAAAATGTGTATTAAAAATTAATTTTTTCGTACTCAATAAGTGACCATAACCCTTTAATTTAAAAAGATGGGCCATGTCGCTCTTCTTTTTGGTATAGCCACCACAAAACGGCGAGTAATTCTTGTTTGCCCGTTCTCGGTCTATACAAAAGAATCGTGGAATTTAATGGGGAAATTTTTTAGAAAAGATATGCAGATGGAGATATTGGCTTCTATATAATTAGCAGAAAACTCTCGGTTTAAATGTGTATATTTTTGACATTAGGAGTAAACGATTTATTTTTGGAAAAACAATCTATAGTATGTTTCATTATTTTCTTAATGTCACAGGCTAAGGGTTTATCTCTGCGGCTAAGCCTGCTAAAACTTCATTACTTTTTCAAGACTTTTTTCAAAGGGACAGCATGATCTTGAGTGTACTAATCAGACATACAACTGATCGATATCTCCGTCTGGCAGCCCATTACAAGATTTATTAACAATTATAGAGTAGTTATCTCGGTTCACGCACAGAAATCCTGGCAGACCACATGCAAGATATTCACAAAAGATAGAAAGCTCACATCTCGATGGTTGGATTTAGCGACGAGCTAAAAGCAGATGCATCCTCAAGAGCAGATGCATCCTACTTTGGCAGGCACCGGACTTGTGTTCAGATATGCACGCAGAGAAAAAATATTTTTCGCTTTTTTTGGAACAAAAATATCTGTTTTGGTTCCCAAAATGTATTTGTTTTGTTTAAACATTGTAATCCAAATCCAAAAATACCATCTTTTGTTCCAAAAATAGAAAACAAAAACAACTTTCGAATTTCCGCAATATTGTAAAAATCGTTAACAATACCGATTGTAGGAACTATCATAATCTAATTTTGTTTACAAAAAGTATTGTCAACCCAGAAAACCAGCCCAGAAATTTTTGATTTGAGTGTATATACTTCTCATATACACTTTTCGCAAAACTTGGATATATGTAAATGTCGCGCATAATATTGCAATCATTGATGAACACAATACATGGTTTGCTGCATTGGCTCACAACAAAGACAAACAAAAAGCAACAAGCACCCACCACAACATAAGGAATAATTAAACCCCATAACAAACTCCGGTATAACACGAAATCCTCAAAGAACAATGAAGATAGAAGAATGAAACAAAACAGAAACAAATAAAAACAAGAGTCTCCTTGTTGGGTATACATACACACAAAAACAAAGATAAAGGCATCATGTCATACAAACAAAACTCACCATAATTGTTTTTTTCAACACGGCATCGAATAGCGAGAGAAGAGAAAAAATTGTCGAAGAAAAGAGAGAACTATTGTCCAGTTGACAAAAACAATTTTTGGATTTAACAAAACCCAATTGTTGGAATCACAGTACTACATTTGGAATTTAACAATATCTTTAAAATACATATTTTGCTCTTCGAATATTGTTGGATCAATCATATTTTTTCTCTGCCTGTGGTCGCAACAAAAAAGGAATAAGTTTTGAGCTCTTGACAATGCTCCTGACATCTCACTGAAGAAGTCAGGTGAAGCCATAATCTAGATGACATTGTGCGTTTCAGCTGTAGGCCAATTTTTCTGCTACAATCCATAGGAAAATCGTTTGAGTATTTCCTACTACGCTGCATCTACGGATTATAAGGACTAGTATGATTCTGACAGACTATCAATTTGGATTGCAAGGTAAACATTCAAAAGGCAGATTTGCAGCCTTCTCCTCGTACGTATCGGAAACCTTCAAAACGAAAAAGGTTGTTATGAGCCTAGATTTTGCCAAAGCTTTCGACACGAAATGGCAATATAACGTTTTATACAAAATGCAATCGTTTGGCTCTGACCATCACACTTGTCGAATGGTGACGAGTTCTCTTTAGGATCGAGTTTTTCGTGTGAGACTTGATAACAAGATGTCTAAGCAACGGCCGTTCCCGCAACGAGCTATGGTCACATTGGGAACCAGTCCTGCATACTTTTTTATCATAATACCAGGGCCACCTGAAGAAGGAATGTAATTTACCTAAGCCGATTGGCGATGCAAGGACGCTGTAGGAGCACAGTGGGAAGAAGGCTGAATTAATACATGGATACACTTCTCAACTACTTAAACAAATGGGGACTCAACCTCGACGTTGGAAAATGTGAATATATAATTTTTAGTAGCAAAACTCACAGAGAAAATTTAAGGTCCACTCTGGGTTCTTCTGCAAGAAGAAACGGTACATTTTACCCACCTAAATATGTACACGACTCTGCCACGGGGCTCTGTTTATTAATTTAATATTAAAGAAGAAAACAATCAACATTTTCATAAAAACCCATACACCACAGTGTAGAGCACTGCTTGGTGTCCTTCGATGAAAACTTCATCGTTAACAGCAATAAGAATAAAGCAAATAACTGTAATTATCTTGACAACAATTTCCGGCATTTGTATTGAGTCAGGCGTATCGTGTAGCAAAGTTGAAATACAATTCAACTTTAATAACTTTTGATGTGGTGGTGGAAAGGGTTGCAAAAACTATGACGAAGACATATTTTTGCTATTGTAAAGGAAGAGATTATAAATTGTATAATGTACGCATACAACTGATAAGAATGATGTGGGTGAGGAATGTTAATGGCCTTTCACTTTTAATAGTGGGATATGGTTTCAAAAGATTGAAGAATGGGTTTCCAATTATTACAAAGGAAACCGGCATCAAGTTGCTTGCTAATGAAAAATTAATATTATATATGTATCTACTTGAATGAGTCAACCATTTAGTTGGGAAATGTTTCGTAACATTGAGGTCTAAATTGGTCCAATGGCGAACGTACACACCTTGCATACTTATTTTGGGAGTCATTCCCTTCGGTAGTTATCCTAGCCTAAGAGTGATTCTAGTTGGTCACCATAAGATTTATATCTACTAGACGAAAACATACGAAAAACAGAATATCGCTGTAAAAAGGACTGCACGGAGTCCCTTCGATAAAATGTCTAAGGGATTCTCCAACAACCATTAAACTGCATAGACGGACGGTTAGTCATGGCTCCATTGACTCCAAATTGTCTGAAATAGATATCGTCCAAAGATATGTTAGGTCTTAAATTAATATTTCGATGTGACTCATTTTATGGTAGGAAATATCGTATATCCTCCGTAAAGGCTGAGGATATAATATTTTTAAGTAGTACAATTCAAAAACGCTGAGGAGGCGGCATAATTTTTCAAATGTTCTTTTTTTATTCTGACAGATAAGAATATTACAACAGAAAAACTCAAAAACGCTCCCTCGTATTCTAATTATTTAGAGATTCAATGTCGGTCATATCTGGAAACCGTAAAACTGATACCCACTGTAGTGGCAACATGATTTGAAATTATTATGGTGAGTGAAAACTAGAAGGGCACTTAGATTTGTGGTTTGGTTTGTTAGAAATTCATGAGAATTTGAGTGACAGCAACATGAAAACTCCAAAAAAACAAACCTCAAAACTCACACACACACTCACTGGAACCCCCCGCTTTTGAAAATAATCTCACAGTCACCCCTTCAAAAACCAAACAGCTTGTCAAAAGTTATAAACTTTTGTTTTATGATTTTTTCAACTGTGATAAGGATAACATCCTTACAAAGAAAGAAGGATATTACATTGATATCCCTTTTTATATCAACAATAACTTGTTTGTTTGTTCCGCACCCATTAAAAGACTGTTGAAATTCCTGTTGCTTTGCTGCCACCCCACCCCGCTTCCCACATCCTATGAAACCAAAAATATCTGACAACAAATAACATTTCTTTCGTCCAGCACCATACCTCCCCCCTTATACATCTGTTAAGATATTAAATGTTAATTTAAGCGTGAAATTACACATTTATGTAAAGAATTTGTGAATACAGTTAAGGAAAGCACCCGTATTGCTGAAACTGTGTGGTTTGTAAGATATGCGGGAATAAGTATCTTTGGTATGATGTTAACATATCCTTAAAGAAAAGCATTGTGAAGTTTTTGAGTATTGAAGATGATGAATTGATAATAAGTTTAATGACCATGGATAAAGGGGGTAAGTTTTGGAGAAAAAAGCTTCACCTGTGTAGTCACTGTTCAACAGAGGGTTCGACTGAGTCTTCAGCATACTACTATTTAACAGGCTAGACAGAAATAACGTTCTTATTTTCAAAAACCTATTGGTCCGAAAAGGTTTCGGACAAGACGAAGATAGTTTAATTGTTTTAATGTCCTCCTGAAGACAGAAATTCCAAAAAAAGAAGGCAGAAAACCGCAAAGAATCCGATGAATTTCGCTCCCTTTGAATAAAATGGGATAGTTCCGTTCATTCCCAGTAACAATTTGGGAACCGCATGAGGCCATTACAAAGTTGTGTAAACAAGCTACCTTCTGCATTACCAGTAAACAGAAAAATAATGGGCTAGTTCTTAAAAAATTTCATAAGGCAAAACTACTGACTTTATTTCAATCCCACGACAGCGGGTTCTTTCGGCCAGGATTGACTCGGAACCACACAACAACCGTGTTCCGGCACTCGGCTGCCACTTCAGTGTATCCATTTTTATTGTATCGTTTTTCTGTGTTCGGAGCAGCATATCACAGAATGTCTGTTCCGGATTCAGGCAGGGATGGAGGAAATCCTTTGACCAATTTATATGTGCGCACATTTTCACATCCGCATCCACGACACTCAAACTTCGTTGAGATGTAATAGATGTCGGGAATGGGTGCATCTTAGCGGTTGTTCTGAACTCGCCCATGCGAGGGACTACGACAGGGACTATGTTGCTACATTCTGCGTAAACACAGCCCAAGTGAGTCGTTGTCCTCGTCATCAGAATCCGCGACTCCCCAACCGTTGTTGTTTCACTCCTTGAAAATTCATCCTTTTAGCAGTGCGGATAGCAAGCAAATGTGGAACTGCGGAAGTAGATTTTCTGAACGTTTACATCCCGCCGATAAATAGCTGTACTCCAAGTTACAGGCCCGCTTTTGGAAGGCCATAACCGTCCGGTCAGGGCAGACTTTAATGTTCATCGTGAGTTGTGGCATTATGTCCTCGGAAACGACCAGAAGGATATAGTGCGCTTGCGTTTCTCTCAGATCATATCCCCAATAATTGTTACCATCAGCAGACCTACCGATTTCGTCACCTCTGTACGCCGGACTTTAATTAATCATGGGAAAGCTAATTGGCCGATTTTCAGAGAGTTCAATAATCACCGCTTCAGATATCTGCCCCGCCCTTTCAATGTTCTGCAGTCGCTCGTCATGTACCTGCTGGTCGAATAACTGAAGGGAGACCAAACTTCCCAGCAGAGGCGACGGGACTAGCAAATGAGCGTGATGTGCTTTGTCATGCCTCGAACTTACACTGGAAGTTAACAGGTTGGTCGGTGAGCATAAGCAGAACAAGTGGCTAAATCATCTGAAAAGTTTCTGCATTAGAGCCGGTGAGTTGCGGGCAACGGTCACTTTCGAACCCTGGAAAGAAACAGAATAGGACCTCAGTCACGTTTGACGACGCTACGGTGACTGATCCGAAGAGGTACCCAAGTTGTATCAATCGACAGTTTGTCAAGCACCCGGAAGTGACAGGCAGAAGAGAAGAGTATTACGTCGCAGTAGATCTCTTCCTGCCGAGGATGAACCATCAAAATTTACAATGGATGATGTTGCGAATGTCATCAGGAACGCTAAATCATCAAAGCGTTGGGAACTGATGGAATCTCCATGGTTAAGCTGAAGCAGCTAGATATGCCGCGAGTCGAGTATCTCACTAATGTTCTCCGATTTTGCTTTTTTCGCCCGTAATAAGGACCCTTGAGGCTTCAGTCCTCCCCAGCGTCAGAAAAAGCTATCCATTTGTCGATCTTCAGCAGGGGTTTCGTAAGCAGCACAGCACGACAACAGTGCTAAACGCCATCTCCACACATATTAGACGAGGACTCAAGCAGAGCAAGCCGTCTGATAGAGCGGTGATGGTGGCGCTTGACTTTTCAAAAGCCCTTAAAACTCTCAAGCACTCCACGTTATCTGAGGACATCGAGCAGACAAACCTCAGCCCAAGTTTGAAGCGTTGGAAAATCAATTATGTTTATGGACGCCAATCGTACGTAAAATTCAGAAACAAGAAGTCCAAACTTCGAAAATTAATACAGTGAGTTCCCCAAGGTGGGGTGATATTTCCGAAACTGTTTAACCTCTACCTCTCCTGTTTTTCGCCCCCTCCAGACAGCATTGAGATTGTAACGCAGCGGATTGGTATCATTGGCACGATCTAGGCATCAGATACCTTCGCTAATGTCATTTGTGAAAAGCAGAACTTCTATTTGGCAGATCTTACTACCTTTTTCCACTCAAGGAAAATGCAAATATACACCACTAAATATACTGCCACTCTGTTCACCACATGCACGGCAGAGGTGAGAACAGAGTTAAATTTCATGATAGATGATAGCAGAATTCCGACCACAAACAACCCCTAAAATTCTAGGGGTCACAATCGACAGCATGTTCATGTCGTCCCCGCATGCCACATTTATCTGCGACAAGCTGAGATATAGGAACAAGTTCTTCAAGTCCCTAGCCGGAAGCACTTGGGATGCAGATAAAGAAACATTGTTGACCACATATAACGCGATAGGTCGGTCTGTGGCAAGCTATGCGGCACCCATTTGCGATGGAGCGATGGAAAAATATTCAAACATGTCAGGATACCACCCTGAGAACTGCATTAGGGTGCCTCTTCATGTCTTCAGTAAACTATCTACATGAGGAGACAAAGATTCTTTCAGTACAGCAACACAATGACATGCTTTCTATGCAGTACAAGAAGAGTCCCTAGATTAACAAGCCTATCAAGCACGTTCAAATAGTATTCGCACGGATGCAGTTGTAGATGCCATAAACAACTATCGTGCGAATGCGGTCCTTGGAGAACATCCCCCATCTATCGCAGCTGAGCAGCGTCAGCTCCCACGACAATTTATAGTAGTTTTGGCTCAACTACGCTCAGGCAAGGATCGATAAGATGGTGCAAAACATCTGCCCAGCATGCGGCACAGGCCCAAACGCCACACTGCATTTTTTCAACCGCCCTGCCAAGCCTACTCAACTAACTTCATTAGATCTGTGGTTACATCCCGTCGAAACAGCCATATCAACTACAACAACCATCTCAGCGATATCTGATTGTTCCGAAAGTAGCAGGGACTCATCCGACAACAGTACAGATAGTCCTTGGGAGAGAGGAAGCATAACACAGCATGCATTGTTAGACTCTTTGTTGTAAATTCCAACCCCATGTCTGTCAGGAACCCACAAGAAAGCGGCTCGGGTGGAGGATTACTTGGTAAGCACGCTTTATTTGAGGATTTGAGCATGTATGCATTAACAGAAGGACCCTAGAATATGTAAAATGTGTTCAACCTGTGGCCATCCATTGTGATGATTGTTGCCTATACAAAATGACAGGAGTTGAAGTTCAACTGCAAATGTTCGAAGTGAAAGGACTCACCACAACCAAGTTCAGCATCATGTGCTATATCGTATTCACCGCGTTGTCATGGACAAAAAATTTAGAACTTATTTGTGCAGGATTTGATGAGCAATTGTGGTCAACGTTAAGCAGCTTTCACCAATGTTTAAACTGAGATTAAGGAAACAGCCGGCTGCAGATACGACATGACGTTTCTCTTTCCTCACTTCGCTGAGAGGAGTGAGTCCCTTTCGTATAGTTTAAGCAGATTCCAAACCTATGCATAGCACTTGTAACGTGGTTTTCTCGTTGGCTGGGGTAAGCTCAGTTGCGTCCATGGTCTCCATATGGACCCACTTAACCTTACGAAATGAGAAGACTAGTAGTCTCCTTTTCCTCGGGGGTTAATACGGATTTTATTGATTTAAGAACTAGTCTACAATCTACTCGGGATTAAATGCGATAAGAATATGTTCAATGGGTATGGGTTATGGATCGATCGTTGACATGAAGGTGGCTAGGTGGACTGGTGCTTGTCAGTTGTGGGTTTCGTGATATGTGGGCGTATTCTGACAATAGTTTCCCTTGCTTTAATGGATCGTCGGAATAGGTGGTGGTTGAAGGTTTTGCTGGATATCGGGACTCGACGGCTTCGCTGGCGGTTCTTAGATAATCGGGAAACTGGTGTATTGATGTCGGTTTGTAGATAATTGGGATGGCGGTTTTAGGTGATCGGGGACCTGCTGTAATGACGACGGTTAGCAGAGAATCGGGAGGGCGGTTTGTAGATGATCGGGAACCTGGTAATCGTGACGGTTTAGATAATCGGGAACCAGGTGGATTCAGCGTCCATGTGATAAGGTTCGGCAACACAGTGGGTTACACGTTCGGCTGCTGATGCTCGGGGAGCTAATGGATTTGGTGTCCAGGTGTTGATGTTGGGGAATATGATGGATTCGGCGTTCACCTGCCGATGCTGGGGGAGCCGATATATTTGCTGTCCAGGTGTTGATGTTCGGGAATACGATGGGTTCGGCGTTCGGCTGCTGGTGCTAAGGGAGCCGATGAATTTGTCATTCTGCTGTTGATGTTCGCGAACACTATGAATTCGGCATTCGGCTGTTGATGTTCGGGAGCACTAGGGATTTAGCGTTCGACTGCTGGTGCTCGGCTAGTCTAAGACTACGGTCTAGTTTCTATCATGTACTACTATTACCCAAACATTGGAACAGCTGATCCGAAGGCCCTGTAGAACTGTAAACCCGAAGTTCCAGCGCCAAATTGAACAGCTGACCAGAAGGCCTTGTAGAACTCTAAACCCGAAGTTCCAGCGCCAAATTGAACAGCTTACCCGGAGGCCCTGTAGAACTGTAAACCCGAAAGTCCAGTGCCGAATTGAACTGCTGACCCGAAGGCCCTGTAGAACTGTAAACCCGAAGGTCCAGTGCCGAATGTATTAGCCACCACAAATTATTGGGTAGCTCTCAAAAAGTATTTCCAAATCTGTAACACTAAGGTGTACGTTGACGGATTTAGGGCAGCCTTTAGTTCCAACCCGTGTTGCTAACTCCCTGCAGTATCCAGCTAGCCCTCAGCATCTTATTCTGAAATACTTGAGGTATCCGAAGTATGAGGCGAATGCGAACTATTCTCCCTAAGCACATATTACGATGGTTGCAAAAATACACTGGAGTGAAATTTACCATTGTGTGGACTCTTAGACCACTGGTGTCAGATTGAGACAATTTATGGTGGAGTATTGTCAAAGCGCTGTTTCTTCGTGACTGTAAAGGCTCCTTGATAATAGTTGTTGTTATAATAAAGAATGTCACGTTACACACTCTGGAACTCGGATGCCTGAAACCCGGAACAGGTTACGGAAAACCATTTCTTAATCATGGGCTGATCGTTGTTTCAGTAGTCAATTGTTCCGTGTTGAAGATTTTGAATAACAATTTGTAGCTCTAAAAAGGTATTCCAGCTAGTCGTAATGGGTAGCCAAAGCTCTCAGATGCTTAAAACCCACTGGAAAAAAGATGAATCTACAATTAACATTGCCCGAAGTAGCCAGTGCCGGGAGCATAAAGTTACACATACATACATATATACGTATGTACATATATGTGGTTCTAAAGCTTGTGTGGAATTATTGTTCTATTCCAGAACCCGCAAGAGTCTATTATATTTTTAAATTTTGACACTTTTTATACCCTCAGCATTTATGTTAACGAGGGTATATACACTTTCATACGGGCAAAATGTGCCTCATCCTAATAATGGTTTTAGACCCCACGTATGTTTGGACGAAATCCGTTTCAGACGATTTGGAGTCGATTTAGCTATGCCTTCCGTCTGTCTGGCTGGTTGGAGCGCACGATAACTCTCAAACGGATAAACTGATTCCGTCCAAAAGTTTCCTTTTGTAATATTTTGTCCAAACATAGTTTAGGTTTGAAGATTAGCCATATCGGTCCACTCCTTCAGGTACCTCCCCCACAAAAGTTTGAAAATGTTCGGAAAATTTGCTGGAAAATAGCTCCGATTTGGTCCATACTTTGCACATCGTAAATTTTCTACTAGCCTTAGATGAGGTTCCAATATAGACTCAATCGGTCCACTCCTTCGGGTACCTCCCACACAAACCTTCGGAAAAGTTCAGTTTAGGACCTGCTCTCGAATCGCTTTGATTTTTGTTGTAATAACTTATATTTACTGCCCCCCATACGACGATACAGGTATCATCTGGGGCAAGTCTATACTTTCTGAAAAAATAACCTGAAAGTTTCAAAAAAACCCCTATGACACCGTATCTAGTGGTTCGGTCCAAAATTGTGCCTTCGTAATATTTTGTTTAAAATTAGTTAAAGTTCGAAGATAAGCCATATCGGTCCACTTCATCAGGTACCTCCCCCACAAAAGTTCAATAAGATTCGGAAAAATTGTGCGCACGATAACTTTGGAAGGGAGTGACCGATTCGGTTCATACTTTACATATCCTAATATATCTACCAGACATAGATCAGGTTCGAATATGAACTATATTTGTCCACTCCTTCGGGTACCTCCCACACAAAATTTCGGATAAGTTCACTTTAAGACCTGCTCTCGAATCACTTTGATTTTTGTTGAAGCAACTTGCATTCGCTGCCTCAATTATGACGGTAACAGTTTTTTCAGGGGCAAGTCCATACTCCTTGAGACAACAGCCCGAAAGTTGCAAAAACCTTTATGACCATGTGTAGTGGCTGGAGAGCACGATAATTCTCGAACTGATGAACCCATTTTGTCCAAATTTTGACCTTCGTCATATATCATCCAAACCTAGTTTCAGTTCTAAGATGGACAATACTGGTCCACAACTTCCGGTACTTCCACCCAATATTTAAACAATGTCACTAATATGGTATGCACCATATCTCTTGAACCAATTTGGTCCATACTTTGGATGTCTTAATATTTTGGTCAAATTTACTTTAACTTTTAAAATGGTCCATATCGGTCCTCTCCTTAGGGCATATCCCCCAAAAAGTTCAACATTTGTGTCTAAGTGCAGTTTAGGGTCTGTTCGAAGACCCTTTGGAAATGTATACCGATGTTGTTTTTTGTGGTCCTGTTTACAGCGTTATTATGCTTTCCGTGGACAAGTGCATGCTTACTGGCATACTGGTCCAAAATGTATACGATGACTCACTGAAATGACTAGTGTACGCGATATCTATGGAAAAGATATGACTCCCAAAATAAGATCCACTTCCATAATGGTCTATGTCGGTCATTCCTTTAAGTACCTCATTCGCAACACATTTGAACTTTAATCCTAATCCATATTTTTTTCGGTAAGTTCAAATGTCCAAAAAGGTCCACAAAATTCTGAAAAGACCCTAAATACATTTGATCTGTCCGTAGATGAAAGTTTCAATTCACATAGGCTGAGGGTATATCTCTGTCGGCAATGCCGACTTATACTTTTTTACTTGTTTTCTTTTTTTGCTGTCTGATGTTGCAAAATTTAGCTTTATCTACCATATAAACATAAGTTCCATATACCCGTTTTGATAAGAAGGAAGCTCGATACTGCTCTCATTGCCCTTTCAGAGGTGTAATTTGATATATTTTTTTAGTACTTATATTCATATATACAAAATTATATAAACTACTGACCAGCATGGGTTTTGAAAAAAAAAAATTCAAACTTGCGTTCCACCCTTTACAAATAATAGACTTTAAAAACAATTACAAAGATATAATATTCCATTACATATTTTGCATTTGAAAAAATGATATATACATAAGCTTTTTCCCATAAACAAACAACCACCCGAATAACCACCAACACTAGCAAAGTTAACAAGAACCCATCGAAAAGCATATCATAGCGTGTTTTAAGTTTTGTCTCTCGTTTTTATTTGGTGAATGTGGTGGTACTGGTTTAAGTGGTGGAGCAAGTAGTATCGTCTTCATGTTGCACAAGGTTTCATTTACCAAAAGTGATAAAAGCATCCACTTCAACAACGCTTACCGCATATACGAGCCCAAACAGCAAGCACCGAACGAACTGAATGCATGCATCACTCACCCACTCATTCATTTTTATATGCTACTCCTCAGAGCAAGCAGCAGTTCATGTGTCAAACATTTGGAAAGTTTTTTTGTTTTTCTGTGCAACACAGGCACACACACGCAAACATGGCCTTCATAAAGGATACTGTTGCACTCACGAACACACACCCACCCACACTAGAATCTTCATGCAGTATCATGCTTCAGAATACAACATCAGGCTATCATATGATCAGAGGACCCATCAAGTACATGGCCTGCGAAATTGCCAAATGATGGAACTGGTTGCCACGTTACACATGTGTTTCCAATACAAAAACAAAATTTGTACCATCTGCGGTAACTTCAAAGGTACGCTCGCTCGAACGATGGTGCGGTGTCAACCACATATACGAGTAAACACACCCCGTCATTATGGTTGGCGCCCTTTGCATGTGATGAAATGCATTTTCTTTGCCATCGCCATACTGCTTTTATCAGATGAAAAAAGTTTTCAAGTGGTTAAGTGTAACTGGATGCTTACCAACCTAAATACATCAACATTTTTTGGAAACAAAGATACGTAGAGAGTTGCAAAAGTTTAGTGTTAAAATCGAAATATGTATATACGAAGAAAGTTGGTGTCGCATTGAAAAATAGCTCCAAACAGCGTGTACAACTTTAATACCGATGTAGCACCTGGGAAAACTTCTTCTTACATCCGAGAAAGACTGACAAATATTTACCTGGACTTTATCATGATTTGCGTGGTCGTTACATAAAGGCACGAACGTATCCTCGTCTTCTATAACATTCAAATATATGGTAAAAAACAAATTTACTTTACAATTCTCTTTGAAAAAAATTTAAAAAAAATTTTGCGAGCACATCTACGATTTTTGGTATACAGGGGTTAAGGAAAAAATTCTGCTTTCAAATCTGTTCGCGTTCAAAAAATTGGTCGATGCTCGCAAAAGTTATAGCGGTTTTTATGCTCTTATAAAGAAAAAATATTTTAAAATTGCTTATTTGTTATATTGAGAAAATGTATGCATATATCAGCGACAGCATAGATGCACCATAATTTCTAAAATTTGTTTTTATTTTCGGGGAAAATAAAAAAAAAATTAAAAAAATCTGGGAATCCGCATAAAGACCTAAAAAATAAATTAAAACAAGTGAGAAAAGGCTATAGTCGGTACTGGGCCGACTATGTGATACCCTACACCACAACCTCTGTGCATTATCTTTTCACTCGAAAACATTTATTTTAGGGAGATACGAAAGTTTTCACCTATCTGGCTTTTATACCAAATGACTTAAGGGGAACTGAACCAAAATAATTAATATTTAATTTTATATTTGACTACTATCGACATCGCCAACATTAACATGATTCTATCTCTGTGAGAAAATTACGTGATGATGCGATCAAAATTCCGACCTGTAGTGTGATTGCAGAAAAAGTGGAAAACAAGGATGTATTACCGACTATTGCGATATCTTTATTATTTGACCACCTACGCCAACCTACTTTGCATAATTTTAAGGACGAGATTTTCTACTTTCTCAGTCAGGCTTTGCTTTTAGATGGTCTTCAACCAAAGGTGTGATATTCGTCATTATTATTAAAATCGCAAATATGAAAAGTTGGGTTTTATTTGGGACTATTGTGATATCTTCGTTGTTTGATCACCTACGAAAACCTGCTTAACACCATTAGAAAGGTGATATTTTCTTCTTTCATTGTCAGGTTTTGCTTTTGGAAAAAAACGTTGTATTTTTATCCAAATAAGTTGTTTGCCCATTCCGCCTCCTAAATATTATTCAACCATCACCAAAATCAATAGGCTTCTTAACCCATTAACCCTCAAAATTTCGTGACGATCCGATCAAAATTGCGACCTGTAGCGTGATTTCCAAAAAAATGGATAAATGGTATGTATTAACAACTATTGCGATATCTCCGTTATTTGGTCACCTACGTCGACCTAGTTTGCATCATTGTAAAGATGGAATCTTCTACTTTCATAGGCTTTTGGAATGTCGCCAACCAAAGCTGTGATAATCGCAAAAATGAAAATTTGGGTTTTATTTGCAACTATTGTGATATCTTCGTCGTTTGATCACCTACGAGAACCTATTTTACATCATTAGAAAGGTGATTTTTTCTACTTTCATTGTCAGAAGCTGAGATATTCGCTTTGGAAAAAAACTTTGTCTTTTTATCCACATAAGTTTTTTGTCCATTCCGACCCCTAAATATTATCCGACCATCACCAAAATCCATAGTCTTCTTCCCCTCCGGGACCCCCATCAACATCCAAAATTTCGTGACGTTCCGATCAAAATTGCGGCCTGTAGCGTGATTACAAGGTTTAGATAGACGGACGGACGGACACACATAGCCACTTCGACTCAGCTCGTCGAGACATTCATTTTGGTATATATACCCAGCAAAATAAATTGGAAGTAGTGCAATGTGGACTAGTTCTGTCACGGCATGTTTTGATGCAGTTCAACCGGAATCGTGAGAAAGGCACTCCAGTCCTCACATTTTAACCGCATTTGGATGCAATCCAAAGAATCACATCCACTTGTCACATTTTAACAACATCCGGATGCAGTTCAGCGGAGTCATGAAAAAGGCACTCCAATTCCCCACATTTTAACAGCATCCGGATGCAGTCCAAACGGAGTCGTGAAAAAGGCACTCCGTTCGCTACATTTTATTAGCAGTTGTTAGAGATCCCTACATGTACATAAATCAGTTTGTACATCTCTACAGTCAGCGGAATACATTTTCCAAAAAGAAATAAGCGTGTTAACATTTCCAAACATTTGTTAATACAAACTAAATAATATTTAATTTGTGAACATTATTCCGATAACTCACGAAAAGAACATTTCCGAATGGAGTGCTGTTGAAGTACATGTCGAAATCTTAACTGGTGATGGGAAGACAACCCATTTAGAAGATGAAGCAAAAACAGTTCAGCTTGGATTAAATGGAGAGCGGAGGAAACACGCATGTTTGCGATTGAATTTCATAATTTGTGTTAATGTAATAAAGTTCTTAATATTTTTGTTTTACACAAATAATAAATGCATTTTATTTGTTCTGGGATATTTTGTAATGGCTTGCACAATTTCCGCAGAATGCCTGTATCAAAACACGTGCTTTGGACAGCCTCCTATTCTACCCCAATGGGTTAGTTAAAATGCAATGCCAAAGGGTCAGTTAAAATGCAGTGCCAGAGGGTCAGTTAAAATGCAGTGCCAAAGGGTCAGTTAAAATGCAGTGCAATGGAGTGCCTCTTTCAGTAGTCACGCTCTTGTAAAAATCATGAGTGAAAATGCATAATTTGATGCACTTCCAGATCACTTGTACATATCATTTAACTGCCTCTTTGGAGGCAAACTTTTTACTGGGTATGTATGGGTCTACGACCATTATTTCGATGCGTTACAAACTTTTTGGCCAAAACTAACTTATAATACCCTCCCCACATAGTGGTGTAGGGTATAAATACGTTCAGAATCTAGACAACGCGTAAAAAAATATGAAACAAAAATTATAAACATAGATTTTATAAATTGCATATTATAGCAACAACTTATTGTTAAAATATTACTCCAAATATATTGTTTGGTTCGAAAAAAAGAAAAATTAGAAAAAAAATATTTGGGAATTCTCCAAATAATTCGTTAAAATCCCATACAATAATTAGTGTATACTGATAAAACTTCATCAAGAAATATGGTTTACCATCGCGAAAGCTTAATTGCTTACTTTGATAACTTATAAGGATAAGAAATTAAGAGAAATATTGAAATTGCAGTCATTCAAAAGATATGAAAATTAAATAGCCTGCTATTCGCGAATTAGTTAAAATCAGTTGATGCGCATCCGATTTTATATACAGCGAATCAATCTCTTTCAATATCCATGCGTATTTCGATGTTTCACTCAGAGTTCATTGTGTGCCGTCAGTTGCATCTCACAAGGCCAAAAACCTTAAAGTGGGTAAAAGTCGCGCAATGTGCATACGATTTTGATGCGCATACGGTTTCATTAGCGCCCATCAAAAATACGTCAATATACACATATTTCAAATAGATTCTTCAATAACCGTGGAAGGGCTCATTAGATCCCTCGAGTAAAAAAAAAAACTAAATTCAGGCGGGGTTCCAAGGAAATTGAATGACAGTTAAAAATTTTAAACGCAAAAAATTGTTTTTTTTTTCACGAAATTCACGCATAAAATTTTGGCCTTTAGACTCCAATTACTAGGATACTGTAAGGAGCACATTCATGAGATATACATTGAATGACGTAAAATCACGAGTTCTATAATCCTATTACGAGTTTGGAATATTATATTGCTGCCCGTCCGGATTATTAAAAAAATCAAAAACCCCGAAATTCCGGTTTCAAAATGTCAGCATCAATTTTAGTTGGATGCAGTAGATACATATATCGAAAAATCATACACTATTATCATGGTGCCCATGGAGTATTCTGTGATTCTTTCTTTGGGCATAGTTCTATAAAATGTAAGGTTAAGCCATAAATCGGAAGGGAACAAAACATCCCCCATTTTCCTACATTGATGCCAACACAGCTTCCACGTAAATTAATGTTAATGGCCGACATTATGGGATTCCCCCTAAAACACTTCATTTTAAAGAATTTCAGTCATTCTATATAGAATATGTTAACAGCAGGGTTTCGGAGTCGAGCAATTTTGCTGGAGTCGGAGTCTGAGTCGGAAAAAAAAACTCGACTCCGACTCCGGGCAACATTTTTTCCACGTTATAGAAACATAAGATTAAATTTGGAACAAGAACATTTTTTTTTAAATCATTATTTATTTTAAAAGAAAAATATAAAGTGTAGTCTATTCATCCCTATTTTGTTGATCCAAATGATTCTTTACATTTTTGCAAACAAAACTAAAGTTCTATGACAATAAAATTAAGATTGGACCTTTAACCTCTTTCGTCAGAAGTCTTACTGGTGTTCTCACAAAGGTCTATTGGTATTCTTATCCTGTTTCTTATGAGAAATCATCCTTGCCCTCTATTAAAGACATTGTGGTCTTTATGTATTTCGGTAAATTTGGCATAATCTATTAACTATATATGAAATTCAGATTAAATTCGTTGTTGTCAACGACAGATTCATCCCGCCATAATTCAGAAGCAGTGTGACCAGATCTAAATATCTGTTGCGGCTAAATCAGCATTAAAAAAATGCTAAAAAATGCTAAAAAAAATATTAAAATGCCAAAAAATAATGCTATATTTAAAAATGTCTTTTCTAATAAAAAATAGTTTATTTTTTAAATTTTTGTATGCAATGTTGGCTTAGAAATGTATTTCTTTAGGATAAAACAATGTCATGTATTAATTCAGCTATGTTGAGCCATGACAAACAACAAAAAACTATTTATTGAATAAAACAGAAACATAAAGATTCTTACATACGTAACAGAAAAAGTGAAGATTAAATTCAATATCACATTGGTTTGTACATAAATACATACATATACATATGTATATTTATCAAAAAAACTTAAAAATTTAAATCGTTATTTATAAGCATTTCAGTCCATTTTTAATATCAAATGTTTACAAATGATACATTTTAATTATAAACTAAATACATCATCAAATGAATATTCTTCATCAATTTCCGAAGAGTCGGTCGAATTATCATACATGAATTTATCACATTTTTTTAAGAGATCGTTTGTAATTTTAATACGTTCGCAACATTTATTTAACCTTTTCAAACCGCATCTAATATACAAAAGTGAATTCATAGTATTCAATATCATTCTATTTCTTTTTTTGTTTTTATAAGGTTCATTCCGCTGAAAACTCGTTCTACTTCTGCATTACTAAATGGTAAAACTAAAAACTTCATGACAAAAGAAGACAATTCATTGAAAGGGTTATCATTTAATGCATCTTTTTTTTTTCGATCGTTCCCACGCCACACATACCCACTCCTGCCGACCGAGGGAGCGACCTCCCCATAACGTAGGGATCGCGTACGCACCATAATCCGCATTATGGTGGATATGTAGGGAGAACACTAGCTACAGAATCTTGTTCTTCAGCCAGTTAGTACATTAAACAGACATCAAACAAATATACACTTATCCAAAAATCAATTGTTGAGTTTTTGTTTGTCCATTCATAAGTACTTAGCTTTTCCCATTGCTTCTCTAAAATTGCAATTTCATCAACTGTGAAATCCTTCATTTGTTCTTGAAAATGTTCATGTAATTTAATTTTGATAGTTTTTAAGCTGTTTTCTACAGAAAAAATATTTGTATTTTTAAGACTTAGAAAATTTGCTGGCAATCATTGTCGAAGCTGATATATTAACTCGGCTATAAACTTTCGGCAAGTAACTCTTAATTCATTTTCTTCTTCAGAACTGATTATATCTTTCTTTGATTTTAAAAATTCTTCAAAGTTGTAATTAAAGTATGGTGTTGGAATAAAAAAATCTTCTAAAGGCGAATTTAACGGATCAAAAGTGTCAGATCGTAAAATAATTTGGTTTGAAAGGTCTTTCAAAAGCACATAAAGTTCTGATAGCAACAGAGTAGGGTCAGCATTATTACTTTCAAACATTTTATTTAATTTTTGTACATCTGAAAGCAAATATTTTAAAAACTTTAAATATAATAAACTAGCAAATGCCCGCTACTTCGTATGCGGAAAGCGAACAAAATATATATGTATAAACAATATTTAATACGGGAATGGTGAATACTGGAGATTATGTTGTACTAAGACCTATTTTTATTAACAATATTTTTTTCGATTGTAGTCAGTATATAAAAAAAATCTGCCGTATTGCATCCCTACACAACTACCATATTTTTTATTTCGAGTTTCCAAAACTACGTATCATATTGCAAATTTCAGATTTGACTCCTGGTTTTAACCCTTCACTAACACAGCATTCCCTTCCATTACGAATTTCCAAACACTAAACTTTATCTCACCCCTTCACAACAACAATCACGCACATTTATAATACAATATTCTAGCTTTAGCGGTTTCGCCCAGAACCCGAATAGGTCCGTTAAATTTTCGGCATTCAAAATGGCCATAAAAATCCACGATTTCGTTTAACCCATATAACGGTATCTCTCGACTTAGTGTATTTTAAAAGAAGAGCAAATCTATATTCTCCAATTTTCTTTAAATTTGGACCTTGAAA
The DNA here is from genome assembly GCF_047663935.1 of Musca autumnalis. Taxonomy (NCBI): domain Eukaryota; kingdom Metazoa; phylum Arthropoda; class Insecta; order Diptera; family Muscidae; genus Musca; species Musca autumnalis. Next base: position 202,492,059 of record NW_027411644.1, on the reverse strand, counting down.
ACTCAGAGGATATAAAAGTTTAATTTAAAAAAAATGTCCACTTCAATCCACGTTTATTAGAAGGGATATTTTGAAGATTTAGAGTATTTTGATGATCTTCTGCACATTTTCCAGCCGAAATTAGGAATTTGTGGCATGAAAGGTTAGAAAAACTTTTTTGCAAAAAATTGTACTTAATGTGCACGGGTATGTCAACCGTATATAACGGACAATTTTTTCAGTACAATTTTTCAAACTCAGAACTTTGTCTCAAATTTTAGAGTGATATTCATAACAAATATTTTTCCATTTCGTTTTTTTTTTTTACAAATAGCGTATTTTCAAATTATATAATCCCAGCTTGGTTCCTACACCCAACACCAAATTTAGTACCTTACACAATACCAAAATGGGTTTGGTACCAACATGTTACCCAACTTTTCGTACACATAGGTAAACGTTTGAAAAATTACTTGCTTATATTCAACATATATCCTAACCCCAATTCATTTTTCCAGCTTTATCTGTTCTCCTGAAACCCATTATAGTACTATTTAGTACTTTTTGTATAAATAAGTACGAATTTTCAAAACCTCCTCCCTACCTCCACTCTAAACACCAATTGCTTATCTAATACCGAATTTCAAAATTCCAGTTATACACTTTACAAAATCACAAATTGTACAAAATTCAATACCATATAGCAAATACCAAAAGGTACCAAATTTTGTACCATTTAGCACTTTTCGTACACGATTTTCCAAAATGTACTTTCATATCTCAGCTCTATCCGTTCACCTAAACTCAATTAATATCCAATGTAGTTCCATTTAGCACTTTTCCATAAGTACGAATTTCCAAAACTAACTCAATCCTGCACTTCAACAGTAATCTGTTCACGAAACTACAAATTGTAGCGAATTCCGTACCATATAGTACTGCACATTAGTACGATTTTACAAAGCTTCCTCCATATCTCAATTCTATATTCCAACAGTAATCTTAATTCCAAATTTCAGGATTCCAGCTCTTCAAATCCAAATCATACTACCATTTAGGACTTTTCGACCTTTGGTACATCTTTCTTACTCTTCAACAGTGACCCTCATTCCAAATTTCAGGATTCCGGCCCTATTTGTTAACCCATATCCAAATTGTACTATACTTAGTACTATTTAGTACTTTTAGTATACTTTTAATTCAAATTTCCAAAAACTTTTCTTTTTTACTCTCCATCAGTGACCTTCATTCCAAATTTCAGGATTCCAGCTTTATTCGTTCACCCAAACCCAAATTGTACTAAATTTAGTACCATTTATTACTTTTCGTACATTTATAGTTCGAATTCCAAAAACCTTTCATTTTTACTCTTCATCAGTGATCCTCATTCCAAATTTCAGGATTCCAGCTCTATCCGTTCCCCCAAATCCAAACTGTACTAAATTTAGTACCATTTAGAACTTTTCGTGCACTTATAATTCGAATTTCCAAAAACCTTTCTTTGTTACTCTCCACCAGTGACCCTAATTTCAAATTTCAGGATTCTAGCTCCATCCGTTCACCCAAATCGAAATTGTACTAAATTTAGTACCATTTAGTACTTTTCGTACCCTTATGTATAGTTCGAATTTACAAAAAACCTGTCATTGTTACTCCTTATCTGTGACCCTCATTCCTACTTTTCGTACCCTTGTAATTCGAATTTCCAAAAACCTTTATTTTTTACACTCCATCAGTGACCTTCATTCCAAATTTCAGGATTCCAGCTCTATTCGTTCACCCAAACCCAAATTGTACTAAATTTAGTACCATTTATTACTTTTCGTATATTTATAGTTCGAACTCCAAAAACCTTTCATTTTTACTCTTCATCAGTGATCCTCATTCCAAATTTCAGGATTCCAGCTCTATCCGTTCACCCAAATCCGGATTGTACTAAATTTAGTACCATTTAGAACTTTTCGTGCACTTATAGTTCGAATTTCCAAAAACCTTTCTTTGTTACTCTCCACCAGTGACCCTAATTTCAAATTTCAGGATTCTAGCTCCATCCGTTCACCCAAATCGAAATTGTACTAAATTTAGTACCATTTAGTACTTTTCGTACCCTTATAGTTCGAATTTACAAAAACCTTTCATTGTTACTCTTCATCAGTGACCCTCATTCCAAATGTCTGTATTCCAGCTCAATCCGTTCACCCAAATCAAAAATGTACTAAATTTAGTACCATTTAGTACTTTTCGTACTCTTACAGTTCGAATTTCCAAAAACCTTTCATTGTTACTCTTCATCAGTGACCCTCATTCCAAATTTTAGAATTCTAGCTCTTACCGTTTGCATAATACAAAGGGTACCATATTTAGTACCTTTTAGTACTTTTCGTACACTTCTAGGTCGAATTTCCAAAAACCCAGCCTTATCTCACCCCTACACACCAACAGCAACCTACACCCAAAATTTCATGTTTCTAGCTTCAGCGGTTTCGTCTGGGCGCTCATGAATCAGTCAGTCAATCAGTCAGTCACTCACCTCACTACTCTTTTATATATATAGATTCTTGTCAGTGTACAATTTTTTAAAATTTTGGCTTGATGATATTTTTCTCCCGTTGCGGCAATTTCAAAATGAGTTTTCAACTCTAGCCATTGACTTTCTATACGATTTACAGCAGTTTCAATTGACAACCATCTAGTGTCACAAGCTCTTACCAGTTTCAATGGTTGCATGTCATCATTAATCGCAGCGTAAATGCTTTTATAATGATTTTGTCTTAAAGCAAATTTGGAAAACCAATTGTAAGTTTCTCTCACTAAATACTCAATTTCATCAGGTAGAGTATTAGATGCTGAAGACACTGACAATTGAATTGAATGACAGACACAGGGAACTAGTATTATGTTTTTATTTTTTTCACGTAGTTTTGTTATCACTCCACGGTTAACTCCAGTCATTACAGTGGCATTATCAGTTCCTAGTCCCACCATATTTTCAATTTTTAGATTAAAATCCTTAAGAACTTTAAAAATGGCTTGACATATTCCATTGGCTGACGCGTCATCAAGTGCACATAGATTTAAAAATGTACTTACAATTTGCTTGACAGACTTACTGTAATAACGTATTACTATACCCAAATATTTATTAACAGTTATGTCTGTGGATTCATCTATAATCAGACTGTAAAAGTTGTCTCTAATATCTTCAGCCAATAGTTGTTGAAAATGGGGAGCCAAAACCGACTTAATGATGGCAGTACACTTTGTCCGACCCAATGTCATGCCAACGGCGGCCTTGCTATCAGCGAATATATTTCTTTGTAAACGGACTAAATGATCCGCTGTCCTTATAGTAGTGTGTACCGCTACAAATAAAGCCTCTAACAATTCAGCTTCTTTTACTTTGGAATTGCTGCTTAATATTGAAAAATCGAGTGTTTTTTGATTGTTCTTTGTAAAAGGCGATGCTGCTGCTAAATGTCTAGTAGAGTTTCCATGAGTTAGAAGTGTACTTAGTTTTGGTTTTAAAGTACACTGACAATATTTACACTTTACCTCCTGGTCGTTTAGCTCGACAAGCCACTTACATAGTCTCGGATCCTGTAACCAGGTTTTTCTTGGTTTTTGGGTATATTTTCTGCAATATTTATATGATTTTTAATACATTTTCAACACACGGAATAAGTTCTTATTTACCTTTTACTGGTGCTGGGCCGGCATGTGTTTTCAGCGGAGTCACTGCTAAGTTCGTCAATATCCAAATCAGTTGGGTCACTTCTTTTAAGATACCTATACAAATCATTGAAATTGATTAAATGTACACAAATTTAATTAACATTTTTAGTTAAATACTAACCTTTCCATTTTTTACGTTTTTGGTTTTTATTTTATTTGCTTATTCATATTTTTATTCCTTTAAATCGGAGCAATAATCCACGGAAGTTTCCTGTTGTTTTTAATTGCTTATTTCTCGCACGCATTCTGGACGTAAACAAAAACAAACAACATCTTCATTTGTTCGTTGTTGTGAGCTGTTCAAACAGCTGTTCTATTGAGCTGTGATGCCATATTTTATTTTTTTTAATCACTACGCAAATGGTTGCCATGTACATAGGTATGGCCTTAGGTCATTACCTAATTAAGTGCATGGCGTTATTCAAAAAATCAAAAGTAACATTCATTGAAATACATGTATTTTACTATTGTTCTAAATAACGCAACGCACATACGTAACTAATTAAGCAAAAGTTCTAAAAAAGTACTACAATATTTAAGATTTTTGGGATAAAATAATGCTAAATCAATAATTGGAAAATGCTAAAAAAATGCTAAATGCTAAATGGAAATTCGGCGGCTAAATACAAAAAAATAATGCTAAATATAGCTGCGAAAATGCTAAAATGGCCACACTGCTCAGAAGTCTGACAAACGGCTAATCTTTCTTCTAGGATTCATTATATACTCAATGAGGGCTTTAGATGTAGACATTCAAATAACCGGATCTGTCCGCCAGGAATAGATATAGTCCATGTGTATCCGAGTTTTCTACACAATCAATTGCATATACGAAATTCAATGAAATACATAATCATAGAGTTTTCATGAGAAAGGATCGGGTAAAAGTGATAAAGTACAGTGAAAACATGACAATATCGATTTCTTGGGCTAGTGGACCCTACATAAAATTTTCCTAGCAACATTTTTGTAGAATATTTTCATGCTAATTTTTTCGTGTGCTAATTTTTCAGTTCCAGAAAACGTGATGGGTTGTTTACACAATACATACATCTCAAATATTTCAATAAAATTATCCACTCCACACCAATGTTCAAAATGTGAGCGCTGAATTTTAGTATAAATAGCATAGCATAGAATATATGATCAAATTTTTAAGTCGATCGGAACAATATTGCCATAGTATAAGCGTTGGATGGGAACAATTTTTTGTTTTTTTTTTTTTTGTATGCAGCAAATGAACTTTGTTTTTCTCGAAATCGGCCACCAAAATATATGACAATTAGCTTATCAGTTTTCGAGGTAGAGTTGGTTGGCACCGCAAAATACTTTAATAAAAACAGGTATTCGTAGACGGTCTCAAAACTTCGTAATATTTCTCGTTGAGTTACATCCAGTTTGAATTGCTTATAATTTTTATTGCATGTAGTTCTTATGATTTGTATTGCCCCTTCATTTTCACATATTTTGAAAGCTTAAAGATTTTCTCACGCAGAAGAATTCCGTCCAGAATATTCTCGTGCAAAAAAGGAAAACCGACAAAACCGGCTTTCCTTTTTCAGATGCATTATTGATCATTATGCTCGATTTCCAACGAGAAATTAATTAAAAATTAATACTAAAAATGATCTTCGCCTAAAAAGCAAAATTTTCAAAAAAAAAAACTTTCTAAATTTGCTATTTTCAATGTAAGATTCGGCAGAAACAATATTGATATGTTCGAATGTATTCGAACGAATGCCCTTTCTAATGAATATGTAAGGAAAAACTAACACATTAGCCTATATAGGCCAAAATATAGGAAAAAGTTAAAAATGTGTGCACATTTTATTCATTTTTAGTGGTATAGGAATTCACTCTCGGAGTCGACCCGGAGTCGGAGCCGGAGTCGTGAAAAAAACTCGTCTGGAGTCGGAGTCGAGCCAAAAATACCTCGACTCCGAAACCCTGGTTAACAGTTCGCGAATTCTGAAAGGGTAAAACGCGGATTCATCGATTGTAAAACATTTTTGGTTTTTACCATATACACTTTGATACTACCAAAAATGTGCCTCATCGAAATAACAATTTTAGACGATTTTTGGACAAAATTCGTTTCAGACAATTTGGAGTCTATTTAGCCATGTCCGTCCGTCTGTCTGGCTGGTGCGCACGATTTCTCACGAACGGATCAACCGATTCGAACCAAATTTTGGGTATGGTAATATTTTGCCCAAACTTAGTTTAAGTTGGATGATGCGCCATATCGGTCCACCTCTTTCAGGTACCTCCCCCACAAAAGTTCAAAATTTTTCTGTAAACTGATGTGAACGATAACTCTCGAAGGGAGCAATTGATTTGGTCCAAACTTCGCACATTGTATAATTCCTTCCTTCGGGTACCTCCCATACACAATTCGGATAAAGTGATGTTTAAGAGCTCCTCTCGGATGGTTCTTAGATTTTTTTTCAGTAGGTTGTACTTGCAGCTCACTTTACGACGGTAAATTTTTTCTTGCGCAAGTCCATACTTCCTGAGATATTGGCATAAAAGCTCCAAGAAACCCAGACGGCACCAACCAAGCTGACAAATCCGCAAACTATTTCTCGCAGGGAGTTTCTGATTGGTGCAGACTTTGCACATCGTATTATTTCATCCAGTCATGTATCAGGTTGGAATATAGTTCATATTCCATCGGCCCCACCTTCGGGTACATCCCAAGGAAAAAGTGAAGTTTAAGATCTCCTCTCGCATCGTTTTGATTCTTTTGATTAGATAGATTCTTTTGAGAAAGATAGATTAGAAGATATTTCTGAATTTGATATTCTCGAGGAATGTTACTCGCTTATGCAAACAACATCAGTTTTGAAATAAAAATTAGAATAATATGGGCAAATATAATATATTACATATTATGCTAACTTGGACTAACTAAGATGTTTTAAAAACAAGAAGCCTCTCTTAAATCTATTCATTGTTCGGTTTATCCCCACGTATGTTTAGTAAGCCAATAGTTTCTTTTGTTAAATAAATCTTCATTTGACATTCAGTGTTTATTGCTTTCTACAAATAAAAAAATGATCCCAAAACAAAGTATAGTACATTTACATATTTGTAGGAATGCAGGGAACACAACACCTTAGTACAAACATAAATTTTAAATTAACTACAAAGATAAAAATCATCATCAGAATTATCATTTTAATGATATTCTACATTTCTACATTTTTTTCATGTAAATAATTTTAGACTACTCTGAGTCAATACGTACCCAGCAAAATAAATTGGAAGTAGTGCAATGTAGACTAGTTCTTTCACGGCATGTTTTTATGCAGTTCAAACGGAGTCGTGAAAAAGGCACTCCATTCCTCACATTTTAACCGCATTTGGATGCAATCCAAAGAATCACATCCATTCGTCACATTTTAACAACATCCGGAGGCAGTTCAACGGAGTCGTGAAAAAGGCACTCCAATTCCTCACAATTTAACAGCATCCGTATGCAGTGCAAACGGAGTCGTGAAAAAGGCACTCCGTTCACTACATTTTATTAGCAGTTGTTAGAGATCCCTACATGTACATAAATCAGTTTATACATCTCTACAGGCAGCGGAATAAAAGAGATAATCGCGTTAACATTTCCAAACATTTGTTAATACAAACTAAATAATATTTAATTTGTGAACATTTTTCCGGTAACTCACGAGAAGAAAATTTCCCAATGGGGTGCTGTTGGAGTACATGTCGAAATCTTAACTGGTGATGGGAAGACAATATCAAACCCATTTAGCAGAAGAAGCAAAAGCACTTAAGCTTGTATTAAATAAAGAGCGAAGGAACACACATGTTTGCTATTGAATTCAATAGAGAATTTTCATAATGTTAATTTAATAAAGTTATTAATATTTTTGTTTTACACAAACAATAAATGCATTTTATTTTGTTATTCAAAACACGTGCTCTGGACTGCCTCCTATTCTACTCCAAAGGGTCAGTTAAAATGCAATGCCAAAGGGTCAGTTAAAATGCAGTGCCAAAGGTTCAGTTAAAATGCAATGCCAAAGGGTCAGTTAAAATGCGGTGCAATGGAGTGCCTCTTTCCGGGGTCACTCCCTTGTAAAAATCATGAGTGAAAATGCATAATTTGATGCACTTCCAAATCACTTGTACATATCATTTAACTGCCTCTTTGGAGGCAAACTTTTCGCTGGGTATGTTTTAGACATTTTATGAACGTGCCAACCAATTTAACGCCCAATGGTGTCATTCCTTTGAACACTTGACTGTAAAATGCCAAAGTGTCCTAACTATTGTTACAGTTACTAACACTACATTCTAAGTGTTGAACCAAATAAAAAAAAAATAAAACAAAAACATAGCAACAGCAACAGAAACGAAGTATTTTAACACATAAACTTTTAATAGCACTTGCCAAAACCACAAGAAAACACCACCCACATGTGTAGTTTCAAAAAAATACTTAACTTTAAAAGAAAACAAGACAACGCCAAATGATGTGGGAAGCAACAATTTTGGTAGAGTAAATTTGCAGATACCCTACACCGAAGGTGACAGGCACTAAGAACAGATGTTTGCTATAGGCATAAATTCTTCATGCATGTAATACAGGATACTTTCTATCCTCTAGCAACACAAACTCTGAATTTGTAGCCAATTCTATTTAAAATGAAGCTCAAACCGTCAGAATACCCTAAATTTTGCGGTAACGTTATACGAATGCTATAGTGAAACGTGAAACGTGGACCTATATGTTCCATTTTAAATACATATAAATAAAAAATATCCCAGGGCTTTGCCGGCACAGATTCATACATCCTAAGCCTGTGATGGTACAAAAACAAAAATAATAGTTGTGGTGGACCTAAATGTCGGGACGGGATCATATATGATATAAATTACACCACTAACCCTGTTAAGCTTTTCACAACATTTCTTTTAGGGGGATACTAAAGTTATTCGCCACCCTGGCACTTCATATAAACAGTGGATTTCTGTAACTCCTTTAAAAAAATTGTCGCTAAGTTAGCGACCAAACAAAAGTTGACGATAATTTCTACCGATAGCAACAGTGTTGTCAACTATTATTGGTACTTTTCATTCATAATATTCATTTTAATTTTACCTATTTTTTCGGTAACCTAAAAATGAGCTAACGAATTTGACTACAGATGACGTAAGGCAGACCACGGTGCTCTTGAACCAAATTTAAGTGGAAGGTGCTTACACCTGCGAATTTTTTGCTGATTCTGAAACTACAATGTTCATAGATGAGAAAAATGACTTCACGATAAAAACATTTCCACACGCAATAGTCCATCTTCGAACTGAATATAATTTTGGTAGTCACACCGTAGGAGTTTAGGGCTCCTCGACAACTATATCCAGAAGCATGGATTTACCAACAAAAACTTATATCTTGTAATCAGAATAATTAACTAACTTCGATGAAGTTTCAAAACAATCCTCGAAATTGAACATAAGCAAAGTTTAGAACTTTTGTGAGGGAAGTAAGTACAAGAAGGTGTTGTCAGAATTTTATATACGTATGAAACAAATATAACCGCGCTTTAGTGAAAGTCTTGAACATTGGTGAGGGAGATATCCGAAGGTGTTGTCCGACATGCACCTTCTTGGAACGTGAGGTAGGTTTGGAAATACTCAGAAAATGTCGGCAACATTACTGTGGGGTATGTTGTCACCGTTGAAAATTTGATGTTGCTTGGCATGGGAATCGAACTCCAGACCTTCCGAGTGCAAGACGGGTCTGCACACCATTTTGCACTACGGTGCACAATGGTTCAGGAATCGATTTTCCTGGCCAAAAATCAAAATTTTGTTTTGTCAAAGATATTTAATTTCTTTATGGGATTTGATAGTAAACATATTGAAACTAAGGAAACCAAAAAATTAGGCCCAAATATTGGAAGGTGTGGGCGTGGCGTGCCCCTAAAAACGAGCATTTTCCCCATTTTTGGGAAATACGTAATTTTTGCAAATTTCTGGAGAAAGACGAAGCTATTTCTCTGAAACTATAACAGTTATTGTGGTCATTGTTTTTTTGTAAGGTAGGTAGGATTGTGGCCTTTAAAAATAGTTTTAGTAAATTACCGTAGCGTTTCCACAACATGATCTATTTTATTTTTCCGCGGGTACTAAATTTTATGAAATTCCAAATTTAGTGGACTAGAACTTTTGTAGAACAACATGGAACAAAGTTCTGTTTCCACAAAAAGATGCATGAGAGCCTCCTCTTTCAGCCCATATATACTTTTGTACCCGTCCCGTTCCGTCCGTTTAACACTTTTTTCAATTTATTGAAATTACATGGGTAAAAGTGTGTGTTTTTCTATACAAATTACAACTTTTTTGAGTATATGAGTTTTTATACGAGTTATATAAGTTTTATTAAAACCCAAGGAGCATTTTTTTAATTTTTGAAAAAAATTAAATATTTTTGTAAAAATTTTTTCTACAAATTTTTGAAAAACATTTTTTTTGACATTTTTTCGAATTTTTTTTTTAGTTTTTCTTTTGGTAATTATTTTGTTTATTTGTTGGTGTTTGACCATCTTTAATACATAGGAAGATATAAAAACCACAAAAACACTCATATTTTGATGAAAAATAGTTAAAAAACTCAAAAGTTTAACGTTGACCTTGAATTTCTCTGCAACCACCAGACCGAACTTGACCACTTATAAGTCGGCCGAAAGCTTATTGTGTTATCTGTCGAACAAAAAAAGAATTATGAATATATCTCTATCCGTTCATAAGTTACAGAATTTTGACCAGGAAAAAAAGATTCTGAACCACTGTGCGGTGGTAGAAAGAAGGGAATAGCCTCTGCAAAAAAAAATTAAAATGATCCGAGATATGTCCTTAAACTGCACCTGTGCGAAAAAATGGTAGAAATATAACGAGGACTAAATTTTAAGCCAACTCGGTTGATCTGTTAGAGAGTTATCGTGTGCACCACTTTAGAGAAAACAAGTAAAAAATCGTTACGTTCTCTCCGTCATAAAATTTCGGAATAAAAATGGAATAATTATTTTTTTTTCCTGTCCACAATTTCGTTGGGGATATTTTATGACAACGGATACCCAATATTTCTGAATTAAGTCTAAATGTATCACAATGTATTCGATCAAGCGAGACCTTTATATGGAATCTATATCAAAGTGTGGACCTATGACAATTTTTGGTGGAGAAGTTTTGTGTTCACTGAGAACAGCAAAATTCAAATTACAGCTAGTTCGAAAAAAATATGCAGGTAAAATCTTCAAAATACCTAAAATCCGGAGGTAGCGTTATATGGAGTTGTACCAAATCGTGCGCCAATATAGCATTCTATATCAATTACTACATTTTTAGATCGACTCAGAATTTTATCTTAATAATCACAAATGATTATTTAAATGCCTTTCAAACGGAAAATCAAACTTAATATACTCTCTATACTATGGAAGAGGATATATAAATTTAACTTTCTAATTTGTACCCGCTATTTCGTATCCGAGATGTAATGAAATACAAATAAACAATATTTTATACGGAAGTAATGAACACTGAAAAATTAATTTCAGCGTAACTCAAGCATTTTTATTGTAAGCGTAATATTTTCATGTTACAGGATTTTCATTGACATTACTGAAATAGAAATACAAAATCAAATTATCTTAATTTCGAATCACCTTAATAGATGACTTATGAAACAAACTCGAAATTGTCAAGTCGTGGGAGTCATTACCCAGCTTCAACAAAGCATAAGAAACCTGGAGAGCAAAAACAACGCTTTGATTGCAGAACTTGCACAACTAAAAAAATGCAAGCAGAATCTGCCCAGCAGCTGACTTTTGCTCATTCAAGAGATATGAATTCTAAGCGTCTTATTACTCAAATGGACAAAGAGCTTGCTCTACTAAAAGGTAATAAGAGCGACAAAAAATGTTATGAAGGTACCACCATGGGGGTGGTTACTGCTGTCACACCGCCAGTGCAGCATCCTGTGGACACACCGCCAGTGCCACGTATAAATGTGTTGAGCTCAAGCCGAGAGCCAACAAAGAAGGATGTTTCTGTAGCAGCCAAGGCAGCAAACAAGCTAAACAATCCAGACAAGTCAACAAAGAAGGAAGTTTCTAGGGAACCAAAACTTTCTATCAACACAGCCGCACCACCACCAAAAGATAGTGCTGCAGACAAGAAAGGCTACTCAGCTACATCTCAAACCAAGAAGAAGACGAAGCCTAGACGCAAGGTAACAATAATCTGTCAGAACGACATCATGGACAACATGGATACATCTGAAGAGAATATAACAGCCACCGAGGATGCTTCATCGGCGTCTAAAGGTAGACAAGGTAAGTCGACACCCATCATCTCCTCATTTAATGTGCATATTAGGGCATAATGATTTTGATATAACAGTCATAAATAAGAAAAGAGCTTATTTCAAGCTTCATTCAGTTGAAGATCACGACAAGGTGAGAGCGCTCTTCGCCTAGAAAGGAGTAGAATTCTTTAACATTCTGTCTAAAAAATGAATCCCCCCACTCCATTGTCATGGAAAGGTTGTCGTCTACGTATGGCAAGCCTGACATAGAAGCGGGCCTGGCAGCATTAGATATGAAGCTCGATGTAAAACATTTAGCTAAACTTGGATTCGACTGTAACTCTGTACTGTTGACTGTAACTCTGATCACTTGCTATCGTTATGAATGTTCTTGGAATAGTTCCAGAACACAAAGAAAATCGTACATTTTACGATTTCAAACGAATGAACAAGCGCAGATTCAACAGTATCTTAACAGAAGAGTTACCTTCTTGTTTCTGCCGGTTGATAGAAACGTTACAACCACGGAGATAGATGAAGGTATTAGAAAAATGGCTGATACCTTTCAAAGAGCCATGCATGAATCTATCCCCAAATTTACACCCGGGCCAAGGGGTCTGCGCCCACTTCCACCCGACATCCTTAACCTTATAAGAGAAAAGAAACGATTAAGGAGAACCCTCCATCGTACGGGTAATCCTAGTTGATATGATGTTATCAGGGCAGACATCAGTAACCTCAATAGAATCATTTAGGGAGCCATTGCTCAGCACGAAAGTGCACAATGGACTACCTTCCTGAATAATATAAAAATTAACGAAAGGGTATATAGCAAGGTTAAAACTGCTGCTGGTATTAAGCGTTCCGCCATAACCGATCTTACAGACGATGGCGGAAACATCATTGCTCTTGATGACCAAAAGGCAAACTCAATTGCCGATTGTATTCAAGGTAGTCAATTAAATTTCATTTCCCAAGATGGAATAATTAACAGCGTTGAAATGGAATACAATAATAGGCCTCCATTGGTACAGTTCTCACAGAACCTACCAGCGGATGGCACAAATGGTGGTCTAATACAACAGCTCAGGCTTATATCCCCAGCGGATATAGGTACTGCAGTTAAGTTTAGACCTAACCGCAAATCCAGTGGGCCTGACGGCGTCCCTGAAATTGTTCTGAGGGCGACGGACAGTACCACTTGGAGAAATTTGGCGGTTATTTATAACCATTGTTTAAACCTGGGATATTTTCCAAATGATTGGAAAATTGCAACAGCCGTCCCAATTTTAAAACCCGGTAAAGATCCAACTGATAGAAATAATTATAGGCCCATCAGCCTACTTTCTTCATTTGGCAAACTATTAGAACATTTTATATTAAGAAGTATCTCCAATGAATTAGAAAATAAGATAAGATAAGCACTTTCTGACAGCCAATTTGGCTTCAGACGAGGCCTGTCCACATCTCATGCGCTCACTGTCCTGGGTGATCATGTGGCCAGAGCACTCAACAACAGAAAAATAACCATTGGAGTAAGTCTTGACTTCTCCAGGGCATTTGATAATGTTTGGCATAATGCCATTATCTACAAAATGCGTAGATTAAACATCAGCCATATGATGATTAGAATAGTGTACGATTTTCTCCAATCGAGAAAATTCCAAATTAGGGTGGGTGAGTCATATTCCTCAACAAGAGATACATATATACACGTGCGTTCCTCAGGGATCCCTATTAGGACCCATCCTATTCAACATATTCCTTAGCGACATCCCTCAACCCCCTGAGGGAGACCTTCTCCGATTAATACAAACACACGTTTGAACGAATATCTATATATTTTGTCTAGATATTTCGACAAATGGAAAATGTGTTTAAATGTAAGCAAATGCGAGGCCATAGTCTTTAAAGGCCTTAAAAAACACCTGTTTCCAAGCTCTGGAGGTTTCGAGGCGGCCCTTTTATATTGGAAGACAGCAGGTACACGTGTCTGACAGACTCAAATATTTAGGAGTAATTTTCCGCTCCAATTTTGAGTTTGTCAGACACGTCGACTATATTCTTGGAAAAGCATAAAAACTTTTCTGGGCATATCAGCGGGTCATATGCGTACGCCTTTCCAGTGTGGTACGGAATCTCATCTTCTCAAATGGAGAGAATCCGTGTCTGTGAGAGGGGTTCTAAGATTTTGCTTAGAGATAAAACCCGTGTTGGGCGATGATGGAATTTGGCGATTACCGCCTAATTCTCTGGTATATGGAAATTCCTTTTAAAAGAATTGATATTTTCTTGATGAATGGCGCTCTCACTTTTTAAACATGTCAGCATATAGTGAAAATGCTCTAGTCTTTAACACCATTGACGACAATTTTTGTAATATAAACGCACTCCTGGAGGCGAATTATCACCCCCTGGCTCCCTTAATACCTTGAATAGAGAAGGTCTATTGTATAACAATGACCAACTTTTGTTTTATCACCGTCGACATAAAACATTTGATTTACTAAACACCGTCTACCAAACAACGCAGTAGCCGATGAAGCCTCCTTCTGTAAATAAGACATAAAATATAAAATGAATTAGAACTCCTCTTTAAGGTTTTTTTTTGGAGAATAAGAGAAATTTTCTTCATTTAATGAAACAATAAAAATTAAAATATTTTAATTTTTAAATTTGTTTTTCAAAATAGTCAGGCTTAATCCCATAGTCTTGTTTTAATATTTTATTAAAACAACTTTAATTTATTAGTGGAAAAAAAATTGGCGATGTTTACCAAGGGGTAAGACAGGGAATACTATAGTTTCAGATCTCGCCACAGATCTTCATCAGTTCCCTTATTTCTTGTTTTTCAACAAGAAACTTTTTATACCCAAGTGACAATTTCTAGCTCAAATAGATACGTGCGCAAAGAAACACTCTGATCGAGAATTTCTTTGGCACTGCCTAAACTCTAGCAACTTCACTTGCAAACAAAACCAAATCTTTTCCACTGCTATGCGTTCGTCGATTCTCGACGAAAGAACACATAACTAATTTGTTGGTATTGCATACTACAGCAATAAACAACATTTTGACGGTGCCCGTTCTCATAATTAGGAGGGTTGGCGTTTTTTGTTTGGGACGACGACTTCTATTTTTTTTTTTTTTTTTTTTTTCAAAATAGTCAGGCTTAATCCCATAGTCGTTGTTTTAATATTTTATTAAAACAACTTTAATTTATTAGTGGAAAAAAAGTATAAAAAGTTTCTTGTTGAAAAACAAGAAATAAGGGCACTGATGAAGATCTGTGGCGAGATCTGAAACTATAGTATTCCCTGCCTTACCCCTTGGTAAACATCGCCAATTTTTTTCCACTAATAAATTAAAGTTGTTTTAATAAAATATTAAAACAAGACTATGGGATTAAGCCTGACTATTTTGAAAAACAAAATAGAAGTCGTCGTCCCAAACAAAAAACGCCAACCCTCCTAATTGTGAGACCGGGCAGCGTCAAAATGTTGTTTATTGCTGTAGAATGCAATACCAACAAATTAGTTATGTGTTCTTTCGTCGAGAATCGACGACGCATAGCAGTGGGAAAGATTTGGTTTTGTTTGCAAGTGAAGTTGCTAGAGTTTAGGTAGTGCCATAGAAATTCTCGATCAGAGTGTTTCTTTGCGCACGTATCTATTTGAGCTAGCAATTGACACTTGGGTATAAAAAGTTTCTTGTTGAAAAACAAGAAATAAGGGAACTGATGAAGATCTGTGGCGAGATCTGAAACTATAGTATTCCCTGCCTTACCCCTTGGTAAACATCGCCAATTATTTTTTCCACTAATAAATTAAAGTTGTTTTAATAAAATATTAAAACAACGACTATGGGATTAAGCCTGACTATTTTGAAAAAGAAAATAGTTGACATAAGTCTTTATGTAAATGTTTATGAATTGAACCAATAAAACATGTAATGAAATGAAGATCTACATACATACATGTTATAAGGGGGAAATGTTGTTATCTGGATGTATTGTTAATATCAAAACCTGAAACTTAACAAAAAAAAAAACTAAAATTTGTTTCTAAACAGGATTTCCAAAATACGCTCAAAGCGTTTTTCACCACAAAAGTAGAACTCATGTTTAAATACAGTGGATACTGTGGATAATCCGTACGCTATGTGTTTTACGGTGTCCGAATTATGGAGTTGTCTGAAGTACCGAGTAATAAACAACAAATAATTATCTATTTAATCATATAAAAATATTTAAAAAATAAATTAAAGTGTTTAATTTATAAATGCACATAAATTTACTCTAATTTGGTTATTCAAATATTGAGAAAGGCAATGCACAAAGTACTTTGAAATGTTTTGATTTTTTTAATTATATCTTTGACATGTTTATGATTCTCAGAATTGAAGAAAATTAGTGAGAAACAAATGTTATGTCAGTTTGGTTATCTCATGTAGCTCTAAAGATTATTTTCAATCATATATATGTTTACAATTACTCCGAAAAATTGCAAACAATTCTGATAAATTTAAATTTTAAAATAATTTTTTTGTGTGAGGCTTTGAGGAATTTTGAAATAAATCGAGGTCAAAGGTCACATTTTTAGGGTTGTTTAGATTTTCATGATTTTGCTTGAAAACGGCAAGCCATATCGGAATTGGATTAGAAAAAATGTTGTGGCTGTGAAAGTTCTCTACAAGATTGGCATTTACGAATTTTCTAGGTTTTACTATTTTTGAGATAGGGAAGCTCAAATTGGGACAAATTACTAACTCCTTCGCCTGCTTTCTGAAAATGCTAGTCATGATATTGGAAACAGTGCATATTCCCAATTTGAACATATATATCTCAAAAATGAGAACACCTAAAAACATAATGGATAATCTTGTAGAGAATTTCTAAAGCTACAATATTTTCTTTAGTCCCATTGTGATGAACTTGCAATTTTTACGAAAAATGGAGAAACCTAAAAAAACCCTTAGCTGATGGCCTTTAAATAGCTATAACCCCTTAATACTTTTCCTTTTATAAATATGAAAAGTTTTAAAATGTTGTGTACGGAAACACACACACTCTGATATGTATTCTCATTGAGTTCTAGAAATTTCTAATTCAAACAAGGAAGAACGGCGTTAAATTCAGACGCACAGAATTTTTGTATTCTAGACCATGAACAGTTTTTGCGAGTACGTTTTCTATCCAATTAACAGCCAATTCGAGAGAAAAATGTGATGCGGTCTGAGTTTTTGCAAGGGTCACTAGGGTCACCAGGCGTCATTTGACATTTTTTTTGGAAAGTTTGACAGTTTTTAGCCTAACCCCATGTGTTTGGTTGTTTACAGTGACTTGAAAAAATCACTTTGCATAAAAAAGTGAATTTACTGGTGAACATTTTCGTCCGATAACTTTCGACGTGGATAATCCTGGCAAGAGTGGATCGATCAAATTAAATCTTTGTATGTCGAAAAAGGACCATACACTATGAAAAACTGGGTTAATGAATTCAAACGTGGCCAACACTCGCCAAAAAAACGAAGTTCGTTAGGGCCCAAATACGGTCGTTGCACAGTGTCCGATTTTCCGAAAAACCTGGCCAAAACTCTAACAATGAATGGATTTTGACCTAACCTTTGGTTCTTATGTTTTTCGGGCCGCTGATTACATTTCTGATATTATTTAACCCTCAGGCGGTCACTTAAGGGGTCTCTTTGGTCCCTCCTCCTATAAAATGTGATCTTATCGGATCAAAATATTCTACAAATTTGTTCGCCATCAATTTTTACTATGGGTCCTAGAATACACCAAAACTCTATACCTTACCTAAACTCCAGAAATATGGCAAATTATAAACACATTTTAGGGTTAAGGGCGTACTTCATGTGAGTTTTGGCAAAATTGTCATACAAAGCATCATTTTAGAAGAATGCCGTCAAAGACAAAAATATTCTCTGCTAAATTTCATTATAAGTTACCAGAGAAAAGAAATCTCTATTTGCATTACATACCAAGAAAATATCGATATCAATTTTGCCAAAAAACCAAGAAACTAAAATAGGGTTGCAAGCTTCCACCATTTCTACAGTTTTGGAAATATTTGAGTTAGGATCACATGTAATCCTTGCACTTTATGGTATAATGCCTTTGGTAAATATACTGACAAGAATGTGAGGAATATTTTTCTTAAAAAAATTAACCCTCATGCGAGTCATAAAAGGGGTCCTTTTGGTCCCTTTTTCCACCAATCTTTAAAATCTCCTATAAAATGTGATCGGATCAGACCAAAATATTCAAGAAATTTGTTCGCCATAAAATTTTACTATAGGTCTTAGAATATACCAAAACTCCAAATTATACCCAAACGCCAGAAAGTGACCCTATACTATATTCTGACATTCTGAATAAAAGAAAATCTGTACATACCAGCAAGACAAAATTTCACATAAAAACAAAAAGTGCAAATATGTGCAGGATGTTTCGATGGACATTGGTAAAAAACCCTTCCTTTTTTATGAAATGATAGATTACACGGCCCAACTCGATCTTACTCACAACTATTTTCATAATTTATTGTGAAAATTGATCTTGAAAAAAAATTAACAAGTACGGACATCAATTATTAAACAACGCACAATTCATTGGCGACACTGAACATCTTAAATACGTTTCACATACCTTTCATTACAATTACAAAAAGAAAATATTTAATAACCGTTGTTTATTTTGCATATTTCCATAGATTTATAAACAACTTAAATATTGAACAGAAAAAAAATTCCAAATAGGATCACTTCGACCTGCTCTTATACCCACTTATTGAACACGAAATGTATATATTTTTTCATAACTATACGCACTGGGTTCCTATAAACAATATCTGACCCTTTTTAGTGTAAATTGATAATTTGTTTTTGATTTTTGGCCAGGTTTTTTGGAAAATCGGACACTGTGCGTTGTGGCAGTCAATATTAAGCCGTGCGTGAACGGATAATGCAAGATCGCCATGTTATGTAACGTGAGATACATTCTTGGACATTTGTTCCACCAACTAACATTTGATATTGCATGAACACCTGGCCACAAAAATGTTTTTTTTTTCTCGCTGGATCCAGCAAAATTGGTCAATCCCTCAAAAAAAGGCTATTATGGATTTGTGCAAAGAAATTGTGAATAAAAACAATCGCGGTGCTTCAAACGACATATATAAGATCGTCACAGACGACGAATCTTGTATCTATGCATAGGAGCCCGAAACAAGACAGGAATTGACCGTCCGTGTCTTCAAAAGCGATCCAAATCCAACGAAAGTTGTTTATGGAAGGATAACTTCGAAGCAAAGTGTGGCGGCTATACAGCGTGGGAAATGTAGGAGGTTAATTCGCAGTGTTACACTACAATTTGTTTGCCTGAAGTCTCCTGAGAAATTCCAAAAACGAACAAGAGAAGACGAATCATTCTGCATCATGACAATGCGAGCTGTCACACATCGATTGAAACCAGCGCCTGCTTGACCGGACAAAACGTGGAATTGATGGTTCATGCGCCGTACAGCCCTGACTGGGGATCCAATGACTTCATTTGGTTGCAGCACATCAAGAATAAAAGTCGTGGTCAACGATTTTCGTCGCCAGTAGCTGCTGTAAAAGCGTTCAAAAACCATGTTTTGTAGGTGTCCCAATCAAGCCATTGTAAAGAATTCAACACATGGTCGTATGTCAAACTGTCCTGAGAACACTTAGGCTAAAACTGTCAAACTTTCCAAAAAAAAAACTTCAAATGACGCCTGGCGACTTTGCGTGTTGCCTAGGCCAGAAGGGTTTTTAGTGACCCTCGTAATAATGAATAATACTCGTACCGAAGACTAAAACCCAAATTTCATTCATTTCGCTTGAATAATGTGGCTGAAACTTTCAAAATACCGAAGGGGTTGCCCTTCTATGGGGGTTATATGAACACGTGGACCTCTACCGACAAATTTGAGTTGGAAAGCTTTATACTCTAGCGAAGAAAAAACCCTAAATTTCAGTCGTTTCAGACGAAAGAACGGACAGACAGACGGAATCTTATGCCGATCAATAAACTCTAACACGTATCTCCATAGCGATCTTTTTTCACAAAATCTTCCGCATTTTTAGCAATTGTTCACATATACAGGAAAGTGCAACATAGCTAATAGTATGATATTTAATTTTTTGGTAAAATGTAAGGACTTCATTTTGATTTCTGTACACTTGAATTTTTGGCTTTTTCGCACTGCCGCTATTTTTCATTTTTATGGAACCCGTTTTTTTCTTCATAATGTTCATCAGGTCTGACACTAAGTTGAGAAAAAAACTCGACTCCTGCAAAAATATATTTGTTTTTCTACATGTACATAATTGGGAAAGACAGTGGAGAATAGGTTTTTCAAGAAAGTAATTAAACAAAGGATAATATACTAATCAAATCACTATGAAAAACAGTTTGAATATAAAGTATATTTGAAATTGATACTCTAAATTTTTCTAAATACCGAACAATTCAAATTACCGCCCACATACACGTAGCGTACTAAGTGTAGAAAATTGTTGTATTT